>NW_006408647.1:5648306-5733095 GCF_000296735.1 Chrysochloris asiatica
GAGAGAAATCATAAAAGTAACATTGAAGTAAAAAATTAGGCAAATTAACTGTATTATACATACTTGTTTTTAATGCTTTATTGTGAATTATGTGATAGTTTACATGGGAGGACATCAGCTTCACATTGATTGCATCATATATTGTTTCCTTGCCATGGTTACAATCCCTTCCATGCATTATTGATCAACCAAGGGGTATACCCTACAAGCCTGCCCCCCTGTCATCTGCACACCACCCATCTCTCTCTCCAGATCCAAAGTCTCCAGCCATTCCATCTCCCCACGTCATCATCTCTGCCTCCATCCCTGGCATGACTGCTTCTCTGGGTAGAGTTCCGTTCTCTGCTCTTTTCCTTTGATGGTCCCAGGGACATCCACTCCTAGACTGCAAGGTTAACCCCAAAATGTCCACCTTTACATTTCCAGCTCTTACCATCAGTCCTGATAACAATTATTCACTATTGTATCGCAGGAGACCTATCTGCATCTCCTTTCATCAGCCCTGACTAGGCAGAATGTATATTACTCAATGGAGATTCTATCTTGCTCCATGCCTTCTGGATCTAGATTCCCTCTTGAAAGCTTATAATCCAGTCACTTCTTGCCTCTGTAGTACCCCCATACTGGGTAGCCAATGTCCAAGTTGTCCATCCCTGTCCTCTCCGTGTGCAGAGGATGTGAGAATGATCCTCATTGTGAAGATTTGTTCACTCTTTTGAGCTATTGCTTCCATAGGTGTGTGTCAAGTTCGTCAAATTGTATCAGATCATTCTTTTTCCACCTCTTCTTTCTTCTTCTGTTTGAGTGCTGATCCTCAAGCCACTGAAGCCAGGTCAAGTGGGTGTTATCTGCAAGTGTGGGTATACTTATGCATGTGCCCTCTCTTCTTATCAGCTGGACGCTTCACTCTTCACTCTAGTCCTCTGTGGCCATGTCGCTGACTCTGGGTCCAAGAGTTCCCTGGATTTGGCACACGGCTGAGTTCATAGGAGTCTACTGAGCTAAGTCTAGGGCTTAGCTCGCATCTTCATTGCTGTTTTTCCTCACTTCCCCTTATCAGTGATGAACGTGGTCACCAATAAGAGCATGCATTTCCACTGAGCCTTAGTCTTACAAGGGGGTTTGCCTTGAGGGGGAACCAACCACTTGCCTTGATGTCTACTGGGTGAGCCACTTGTTTGTTCTTGTAGTAATCAGTCGGCCTGCCTATATTGTTTTGTATTTCTCTTGTCAGTCTTTCAGGATGTATCTTCTGTTCTTATGGCCACTCCAGGCTGGTCTGCTTGTCCTTTCAAGTAGACCTTCCCCCTCAGAAAATTTTGGATGCTGTTCAGGATTCCATCTACGGTCTTGTGTAATGCAGAGGCTCCGCAGGAAGCCTCCTTCGCTGGGCACGTTGTCTACCCCTTTTAGGTATTTCAACCAGTTATAGGCAGATAATGAATTTACAAGCTTTCTATGGTGGTATTTCTGGCTATTCCTTTCTCTCCCCCTCCAGTGTCTATTTTATAGCGGTATGCCAGGGGAACTAAGATTCAACAGACAGCCAAGCATCTTAACATTATTTCCCCCATTCAAACCATCTCTGTCTCAATCTCAGTATCCCAGAGCCCTGTTGTTCCAAGGTTTTTTGCATACATCATTATTTGCCTCTGTCCCACTTCAGTTTCACATTCATGCTATCTATTTCATTTCATTGCAGTGATTAAAATCCCCTCCATCATGCCTCTTCAAATAACCAAAGGATACACGCGACAGGCCCACCTCCCCACCCCGGATGTCAGCAAACAGCTCCTCTCCCTCCCTGAGTCCTGTGTCCCCAGCCACTCCATCTGTTCATGCCGTCACAGTCCCCCCACCATTTTGGGTCTGGGCAGTGTCCTGCCCTACCCACAAGGTATTCCAGTTAGTTATAGGCTGGATCTGGGCCCACATGTTTTTTGTTGTGAGGCTTCTGGCTGTTCCCCTAGTATTATACATATTTTGCATATGTATTTTGGTTTTGTTTGTATTCATTTATTCAGTCATCATGATCTTACAAGGTGGAAACTATTAGTATCACCACCATACAGATGAGAAAATGGAGGCACCGAGAGGTTGAAAGAACTACTGAAAGTCATCCAGTTAGTAAGTGGAAGAGCTGGAATTTGCGTCTCAGCAGCCTTGGTTACAAAATGCTGCCTTAAACTTCTGTCTTAGACTGGCTCTTCCAAATTGACGTTCCAAGAAAAAAGACCAGATTGCATGCTAATATTCCTTTCTATAAACTTTCCTTACTACATATTTAGTTTTCCCTTATTATTATATTGATTCACTGTACATAAATTTCTTTAAAGCAAACAGTTGAAAATAAAAATTACCCAACCCAAAACCCAAACACACTGCTGTAAAGTTAATTCCAACTCACAGTGCCCAACCATTCAGGACAAAGTAGAAACTTCCCCATAGAGTTTCTATGGGTGTGAATCTTTACAGAAACAGACTACCTCATCTTTCTATCATGGACTTTTCTTTTCAGTTAGCAGCCCACTGCTTACCATATTGTGCCACCAGGTTTCCTAAGAATCGCCATGCCTTCCCTATTCATAGAAAACTACTCTTCATACTTCAGTGCATATCTTTCTAGAAACATTCAACAGATAATGACTTAAGTGGCCACGTTGTGCCAAGGCTTGTTCTAGAAATGGGTATATAAGACAGTGCCCTCATTTTAACACGTAACTAAGTCCTCATTCTAATAAGTGATATGTAGAAAGGGAGTCCTGGTGTGGCACTGTCGGATAATCACTGGACTGCTAACCGGAAATCCACTAGCTACTCCTAAGGAATCCTATACAAGATTGCTATGAGTCAGAACTGACTCAATAGTACTTAACAACAGAGAAACAGGTCTAAAAATAGATATGGTTTTATTTGTTGTTTAATAATCTAGTTTTTTTCCCCACTTAATATTTTTTCACAGAAATAAAAATAATTGTATACCATTTTTATAGCTGCGTACTACTCCAACATATGCCTGTTATTAGTCTTCTAGGTTGGACAAGTAGAGTTTTCACAGTTATAAACTATATGAACATCTCATTGAGAATCTTTTGAGTATCATTTTTTGGAGTTTTTCTTACTGGCAAAGTAATTTTAGGAATTATTGTTACTTAGCTATTTTATTTTTTAAATGTTCTTCCCTTTAGTAATGGCATACACTTAATCTTTAAACTCTCTCTTTACTTCTGATCAAAGACTCTACAGGTTGTTTCCAAAGTGTAAAGCACAGCATTTTTATGCACTTAATTCCAAGTGATGCTTCTCTTTATCATTGAGGTCTTGGAGGAAAATCTCTCACCCATTTCTTCTAGGAAACTACTTTGCTATCCTTTGTTTGGAGTCCCTGAGCGGTGCAAATAGTTAATGCCTTTGACTGCGAACTGAAAGATTAATGGTTTGTGTCCACTCGGAGGTGTCTCAGAAAAAAATCCTGGTGTTCTATTTCTGAAAAATCAGCCCTTGAAATCCCTGTGGAGCACAGTTCTAGTCTGACACAGATGAGGTCTTCATGAGTTGGAGTCAACTCCATTGCAACTGTTTTTGTCTTTTTCTTATCCTTTGTTCATTTTTATTTTCATTGCTTTGAAATGAAATGAAATCTCTTAAATGGTGGGAATGACTCCTGAGACTATAAAACATTAGTCCACATCTAGGACATTATTCAGTCCTCATATGGTGCTGTAGGGCAAGTACCAGACTGCCAACCACAAGGTCAGCAGTTTAGACCCACCAGCTGCTCTCAGAAACCTCTCACAATTGTTATGAGTTAGAACGAACTTGATGGCACACAACAACAACAGGAGTTTTTGGTGAAACTTCCAGGCACCAAATGGAATAGATTTACAATTTAGCTCACACATGGCCAAGAAGAAGTTGAGGAAATGTAGCTGAAAATGAAGTTTGGGGTGAGAGTGGGAACTGTCCACATTCTATGCTTCCTGAGAAGCCTTTGATCCTAAGTGATTCTTGGAGAACTAAAAGTATGATGGTTTTGCAGGAAGGAGAAAGTTGTCTTAGAAAATACAATTCATAAAGTCTTCAATTTACAGTATGTCCTAAAGCTCAACCATAAATCCACTACTTGGAATGTAGAAAAAATAATCAAAGAAACAATTCAGGAGTTCACTTGAACAACTATTCTTTACACATCTACTATGTGCTGCAAAAAATGAATTCAGCCATCCCTCCCAAGGCCCTCTCTACTCAGCTGGGTTCAATAATCCATTACAGTAGCCACACAGAACTAAGGGGTTTATTAAGGAAGTTAACACGTTACAATTTAGGGTCAGAAATGCTCAGGGCACAGCCTCTCCTCAACTGTGCCCACAGGCAGGCCTCTCTCTGCCCAACCAAAGTTATAAAGCTCTCTTAGGGTAAATGCCCACAGGACACACCACTTCACCATAAGACTCAGCCTGAAGGCACTTGGCTCTAGCTCCCCGGGTCAGCAAACCTGGCTGGCTGGCTGTGTACTGTGGAGTTGGTTCTGACTCTTACCGACCATGTACAGGATTTCTCAGGCTATAAATCTTTATGGGAGCAGAACACCTAATCTTTATCCCGCAGAACAGCTGGTAGTTTCGAAATGCTGACCTTGTGGTTCGCAGCCCGATTCTTAACCACTATGCTACCAGAGCTCCATTCAGCAAACCTAGCTCCTTCCAATTAAGTTCCTGAAGTCACCACACACTGCAAGCAAGCCTCCTGGCCAAAGTCAATCAGCTTTACTTGCTCCAGGGCTAGGAAGTCCACTGCTCTGTCTCTTGGTTCTGCTACTGCAGCTCCTCTGCCATTCCACCGGTGTCACAGCTTTCTGTCCTTGGATCAAGGAGGTTCAATGCACAGAGATGTCAGGGTCCAAAGGATGCGCTCCATTCCTGGCTCCACTTCTTTGATGGTAGCAATATCCCCCTCTTGCTTCTGAGGTGGCTGTTTTTAAACCCATACTAAATTAGTTACAGGTTTTCACAATTGCAATTAACTCTTAACATTCACAACCAAATCATGTCATCCCATCATTAGTTTCCACCTACTTCTTACCCAGACCTATCAGGAAGAGTTGTTTAGTGGTTTGGTGAGAGTTACAAAGACAAAGTTAGAGAAGACATAACACATAATTCACTACACAGGAGGCCTTCCCCTGGCTCTTCTAGCTATTGTCCTTTTCATACATAATGGATTAACGTTTCCAATAACAATCATTCTAACTGAACACACCCATGAAAGCTTGTAAGCCAGCCACTTCATGCTTCTACCTCCCCCATTTTAGATATCAAGTTTCTAAATTGTGTTTCCCTAGCAACCCAGTAGTTGGAGAAAGCAAGCATCTTCCTTGATGTAAAGAATCTTCTGTTCTTGCTGGAATTTCAGGCATCTACAATCAAATCATAAGCAAAGTCCAGTCCACAACAATCCAAAGTTGTAGCAATTTACACTAACTCAAACATTGTTTTCTTCATTGTGTTGGGCTCTGGTCAAATTGGTCCTAGCCATCAAATGGATACCAGCTACAATGTTGGAAGTCCACACTTCTCACTGCACTTCAGCTGGCCTTTTCACTCACTTTCTCCCTCAGCCCTATCTACCCCCTCCATGAGCTAGGTCAGCGCCTGTAGGCTCAGGAGCCCACCCACCTCCCTAAACTTCAGACCAGTCAGCCCCCTCTTCTCTCTCTCATTTCTTCATTGCTGCATTCTCCCCCACTTACACTCATTAAATGAACCCAGGTGGTTACCAATGAACATACTTGCCAAATTCCCTTTAACTTTCAGTCCTAGAATGGTGTTTTCTTTAATGGGCACAGAATTTTTTTCTGCCTCAATGGAAACTGCTTGCTCCAAATTCAAAATGTCAGTGTAATGCCTTGAATTTATTTGATGACTTTTCTATCCAAAGTCATCTTAATTCCCACCAAGTGTGACCATGCAAATAAGATCTATAGGACTCTACGGCTGGGATTGGTTAGTTTTGTCTTCCATCTAGGTTTAAAAGGAGCCATCTCAGAAGCAGAGACAGAAGATCCTAGGACCATTAAGAAGGAAGAGCATGAGTGACATGTGAGATCCCTATTTAGAGAAACATTTACAGCAGAGGAGATGACTTAAGAGAAGTTTTGGGCTCTAGGCCTATGGACTGAATAAAGCTGAATGTCCACGGGCAGGAGACTGGCTTGAAGAATGTGCCATTTGGGCATTTACAGACTGGCTAAAAAAAACTTTGTAACACGTGCTTAAGCAGGGCAGAGGCCAAGGGACCACATGACTGAGAGGCTGAAAACAAAGAGCGAGGCATGCCTGCAGTATGACAGGCAAAAAGCATTTCTTCCTGAATTGGTTTTCATCCTGAGTTGTACCCTGTTCACTTCCCTAGTAAACCCCATAATTGTGAGTGTTGTCATGAGTTCTGTGTGGCCATTGCAATGGGTTATCAAACCCAGATGTGAAGCAGAGAGCACTGTGGGAGGAGTGGTTGGTGTTAGAATAGGGTAAAGAAGGTTCTAGGGTGGAAGCGTGTCTGACCTCCACTTCATAGGAATCAGCCTTGGGCTGATTTTGAGTTTGATTCTCTCTCCCCCTTGTGAAGCCAGAGCAAGTCAGATATGGTTCCTACATGGTTTTTGCAGTCAGTATTTTTCTTTTGCCTGTCTTTCCTTCAAAGGTAAGTAAATCTGTTCTCTCAGCAGTTCTGGGTGGGGCTCGGGTTTCCCTTACTCTATATGTAGGCTACTGGCTTAAAATAAAGCCTGTTCCTTCCGGCAGTTCCTAACTCTCCTTTTTAGCATACTCAGTCAAGTATAGATTGAAAGCAGATTTAACAAGCTTTCTGGAATCATGACACCTAAGTGATTTTTGTCCCATGCGACTCCAGCAGCCTGTCTTCTCCCTTCAGTTCTCCCAGCAGCACATCACTTACATTTTCTTCAGTTATTGAAAGTAACAATAAGTAGCCATTTAAGAAGCAAAAGTTTCACTTTCCGTGTTCCTTCATTCTTTCTCTTACAAAACCCCATACTTGCATGAGATTGAAGTCATTGTAACGAACCCCAGACACCAACTGCAAAAGATGTGGCAACAAACCATACCTCCCAGGACACACTCTACTCAACTGGGTTTGAGAATTCATTGCACTGGCCACACAGAACTCAAGCACCATCCTCAGAGTTACGCAGTCTATTAGGGAAGTTAACAGATTACAATTCAGGGTCAGAAATGCTCAGGGCACAGTTGTTTCAGTCAAGACAACCTCTCCTCTGCTGTGCCCACAGACAGGCCTTTCTCTGCCCAGCCAATGTAACAAAGATCTTTTGGGGCTGCTGATAAATGCCCACAGGACACCACCCCTACCATAACCCTCAACCTGAAGGCACTTGGCTCTTGTTTCCTGGGTCCGCAAACCTAGCCTTCCACCAGTTAAGTGTCTGGAAGCACCCAACTCTGCAAGCAAGCTTCCTGACCAAAGACACTCAGCTTTACTTGTTCCATGGGCTGGGAAGCCCACTGCTCCATCTTGTGGTCTGACTCTTGGTTCTGCTGCTGTTGGCTGCTCCTCTGCCATTCCTCCAGTGTCCCAGCTTTCTGGGCTAGGATCCCAGGGTCCAAAGGACATGCTCCACTCCCAGTTCTTCTTTCATGGTAGCGATGTTCCCCTTGCTGTTTCTGAAATGGCTTATTTTAAACCCACGTTAAAGTTCCAAGTTTTCACAATTACAATGAACGCTTAACATCCACAGCTGAGTTATGTCATATTATCAGTATCTTATCCCACACAATTCTTACCCAGACTTATCAAGAAAAGAGTCGTTTGGTCCTGGTGTGGCACTGGAGAATAAGCACTTAACTGCAAGGTCAGTTTGAACCATAGGTCGATGGTTCACCACTCCTTGAACACCCTTGCAATGAGTCAAAACTGACTCAACAGCGTTTAAAAACAACAACAAAGACAAAGCTAAAGGAGACTATTAAAAATTTACTACACCACATGTGCAAAGCACAGTTATGATGCAATTACATTGATTATTACAACCTCAAACTTGTTTACAGAGACTTTCACCCTCCAATGAAGCTGAAAGCCTATATTTTCCATGAAAAATTCTATATAGCATATAGTTATAATATTCACCAATAAATTTTTAATCATGTGCTCTTTTGAAGGAATTGTGCAAGGTATTAGGAGGAGCTATACCAGCAAAACTTGTCATTAAAGTCACTAAAGCGTCAGTGTCCTGGTGTGGTGCCGTAGGATAAGCGCTAGGCCGAAAGGTGGGTTTGAATCACAAGGTCAGCGGTTCAAACTCACCAGCTGCTCCTTTGAAACCCTATACAGGGTATCTATGAGTCAGAACCAACTCAATGGCGCCTAACAACAAGTCACATGTGCTACTGAAGAACTGAAATTTGTGTAGTCAGAAACAAGGCACGTTGTAAATAAATCCCACCATTCATCTGTCAGTGTGTCATACTGTAGGACTTTTGTGTTGCTATGATGCAGAAGAGGCCGTGGAACGAGAGATATCATTGCTGATGTCCGATGGATCTTGGCTGAAAGCAGAGAATATCAGAAGGATGTTTACCTGTGCTTTATTGACTACGCAAAGGCTTTCGATTGTGTGGATCATGACAAGCTATGGACAACATTGAGAAGTATGAGTATTCCAGAACACTTAATTGTACTTCTAAGAAATCTGTACCTAGACCAAGAAGCAGTTGTTCGAACAGAACATGGGAACACTGAAAGTTTTAAAATTGGGAAAGGTGTGAGACAGGGTTGTATTCTTTCACCATACTTGTTCAACTTGTATGCTGAGCAAATAATACGAGAAGCTGGGTTCTATGAAGAAAAACGTGGCATCAGGATTGGAGGAAGACTCATTAACAACCTGCGATATGCAGATGATACAACCTTGATCGCTGAAAGTGAAGAGGACTTGAAATATTTACTTATGAAGATTAAAGAGCACAGCCTTCGATATGGATTGCATCTCAATGTCAAGAAAACAAAAATCCTCACCACTGGACCAATAAACAACATTCTTATCAATGGAGAAAGGATTGAAGTTGTCAAGGACTTCATTCTTCTTGGATCAACTATCAACACTCGCGGAAGTAGCAGTCAAGAGATCAGACGACGTATTGCACTGGGCAAATCTGCTGCACAGGAACTTTTTAAAGTATTGAAGAGCAGAGATGTCAGCTTGAGGACTAGGGTGCGCCTGACCCAGGCCATTGTGTTTTCAATAGCCTCATATGGATGCGAAAGCTGGACAGTGAATAAAGAGGATCGTAGAAGAATTGATGCCTTTGAGTTGTGGTGTTGGAGGAGAGTGCTGGGGGTGCCATGGACTGCCAAGAGAACCAATAGATCTGTTTTGGAAGAAGTGCAGCCAGAGTGCTCCTTGGAGGCCAGGATGGCTAAGCTTCGTCTCTCCTACTTTGGACATGTAGTCCGGAGGAAACAGTCGTTGGAGAAGGATGTCATGCTGGGTAGGGTGGAGGGTCAGAGAAAAAGAGGAAGACCTCCAACGAGATGGATCGGCCAGGTGGCATCATTGATGGACTCGGGGGTGGCAGCGGTGGTGAGGTTGGCCCAGGATCGAACATTGTTTCGTTCTGCTGGGCATGGAGTCGCTATGAGTCGGTTCCGACTCGATGGCACCTGACAACAACAACAACATGATGCTGTTAGCTATGTCACCAGTAATTCAAATACCTGCAGGGTCACCCAGGGTGAGCAAACTTCAGTGGCACTTCCAGACTATGAGAGAGAAAGGCCTGGTTATCTAGTTCTAAAAAACCGTGGCCAGTGGAAACCTTCTGGATAGCAGCAGAATATTGTCTGATACAGTGTCAGAAGATGAGTCTCTCAGGTTGTAAGGCACTCAAAATATGACTGGGGAAGAGATGTCTCCTCAAAGTAGAGTGGATCTCAATGATGTGGGATGGTGTAAAGCTTTTAGGACCTTTCCTTGCTACTATATATACACTGGATTTTAAAGACTTAGTGTGAAAATAAATAATGTAAAATCTTTCATTATTATGTTTTTATAATGATTATATGATGAAATGGTAATCATTTGGATATTATGGTTAAATAAAATATATCCTTAAAATTAGTTTCACCTGTGTCTTGTTAGTTTTCTAAATGTGACCACTGGAAACTTTTAATTTACATGTATAGCCTGTATTATATTTCTATTGTAAGTGCTGATCCACATAATTACTGTCATCATCTACTGAGTGCTCTGATAAGTCACATAGTTTTATATCAATTATTTCTAATACTCTACAGTACTGGTAGGTGTTATGGATGAGAACACTGAGGATTTAGAAAGGTTCTGTTAATTTATTATTCAACATGCATTGCTAGTTTATTTTCTATGCTGTTCTAGGCAGTGGAGGCAATACAAGAAAACAAAGTACCTGCTCTCATGGAACTTACCTTCTAGTGGGAAAAAAACCCAAATACACAAATAAATATTTTACAAATTGACCAGGCATTAGCAGGGCTATGAAGAACCATAAGGCCTATAAAAGCACAGACAGTGCTCAGAATTGGGGGAAGTAGGTGAGGAACTATTTTTAAAAACATGGTCTGAAGGAAGTTACCATCTGAGCAGAGATTTGAATGAAGTGAGGGAGTGAACCCTGTGAACAGTTACCTAGTTGGGAGCTTCTGGGCAGAGGCAACAAGGGAAAAAGTGAGGTGGATGTGTGCTTGCATACTGGAGAAATGCAAGGAGAGCCATGGTTCTGGAGAGTAGAGAGCAAGGAACAGGAGAGGAAGCGGGGGCAAGTTCACACAGGAACCTGGAAGCTGTGACAATGAAATGCTAAGGTCCAGCTTTGACTGCCTATTGTGGGGCACACGTGGAACTGAGCAAAAAATGGAAGCACAGAGCTGAAGGCAAGAAAGGAAAATACTAGTACAGACCCAATTCTGTAATAACAGCAATAACAACCTGTGGACACATACTCAAACTGAACAATAATGGAAAGAAGAATAGGACTCCACAAATCTATATAGGCTTGACAGAGGCTATTTATAAATACATATGTATTTATATGTACTGTAAATATACCCATGGGCATAGCAGAGCATACAGAGGACAAAGTTATGAAAACTTTGTAGTCATAACCAAACACCTTGAGGGGATGAGTGGCTGTGCCTGGGTGTTCAGGATCATAGTCTTGGGGGATATAAATTGGTATAACAGAGACCACAAGAAAATGTTTATATCCTACCCCAACAACTAGGGTCTTAAAAACTTGTGAGTGGCCATCTAAGGTGCAACTATTTGTTCTTTTCCCATTTGAAGTAAAGAGTGAAAGAAATAAAAAATGCAAGGAAACAGTTAGTTCAAAGGGTTAACAGACCACATGAAGCCCAGCCTCTTCGACCCTGAGACCAGAAGAAATAGATGGTGCCCCACTAGTACTGCTGACCTCTCTGAAAGGATTACAACAGAAGGTGCTGAATAGGGCGGGGAAAAAATCAAAGTCATTAAAAAAAAAAAAAAAAAAACCCAACAGGTTTATGGTCTGATTGATAGAGATTTGTAGACCCCTCAAGACTATGGTCTTTAGACACCCTTCAGATCTGAAAACAAATTCAACACCATGACTGCACTTTCAGCCAAAGGATATAATGTGAACAATAATACCAGGGAGATAGCACTCCTTAGAATACTCAACCATATGAAATGGAAAGGGCAGATTTGCCCAGAAATCAACTTAAGGCAGAAAGAGACAGGAAAAAAGGACTACTGGAAATGGTAAACACAGGAAGGAAGTGGGAAAATTGCTGCCATGTTGCAGGAATTACATCACAATTTAAAATGTATATGGATTGTTGAATTGGAAAATCTATTTGCTCTATAAATTTTCACCCAAATCACAATAGAAAGTTTAAAAAAGAAGCTTGGATACCAGAGATATATAAGAGAGCTCAAACCCTGGGGGAGTAGGGGTGTCAGCCAGGTTTGTCTGACTTGGCCACTAGTAGATTTTGCTGTTCTAACAACACAAAGTAAAACATAAAAATTATCCTGAGAATTCAAAACTGTAGAGATCAGATATCTGAATAATTCAAGCCTTAAAATATATTCAGGAATCTATAGAGTTGTCTGAATGGGTAGTCAAAACTCACTGTCTAAATTCATAGCATAATAATTTATCTCTATTTCTTGGTTGTTGTTTTTTTTTTTTTTTTGCCAATTTAACCCAAGGGAAGTGGACTTGAGATCAGTAATTGGCAGGCTGAGATTGCAGTACCTTTAAGACAAATTGAGACCAGGCAAATTAGCTTTATTTTTGCCAAAAAAAAGTGTTTAGTTGAGCCAGATGACAATTTTTTAGCCTAAACTATTTGCATTGGCTCTCTCCATCTTTGGAATCCATCCCCATAATTGCTAATTCTGAGTTTAAGCACAGCTATACAAGCAAGACAGAGTTAAGGGATAAATTAGAAACTATTTCTTGGATACTTATATATATGGATCACCCCACTCAAAAAGTTTATTTTTCTGGAATAAACTGCTTTTACAGAGAAAGCATCACAAGAGTTAAATGTTACCTGGTCCAAGACTCTCCTCCAAAAAGTGAATGAAAACTTAAAGCAGTTATCCATTTTGAAATGTAAACAAAAATAAAATCACAAGAACTCCCAAAAGTCATGTCATGTCAGAAAAAGGAGGCTCAGTCCTAACCCCTACAGGTTGGTTTATTTACTTTGATGGAACTCACTGGAAAATTGTTCAACTCCATGCTTCACTGTGCTTGTGTGGATGTGTTTTCTGGGCCTTGGATGTAGTTCCTGTCAGTCAGGCCCTTTCTTGGAATACTAAAATGTACAGATTACACACATCAAAAGGAGGCTACAACCACTGTAGCTGAAATTTACACAAATCTGTGCAGCTAGTAACTGGATAAACAATGAGACTAATGACCTTGTTCTGCATTAATCTCCATATGGCTCAGTTGGTAGTACTCTTGCCTTTAGGCAATAAGGTTGTGGCTTTGGCTTCTAGCCTTAAACCAGGGATTAGGCACTTGCCCAATGCTGACAGAGCCCAGGGCCCTGCTCTTACAACCCAGGAAGCCTGAGAATACTACAGAGGCCACCCATCGTATGAGGTGTATTTACTATGATCCAAGAAACACTTCTATTGCCATATCCACCAAAGAAAACAGATTTATAACAATAAGTAAATCCCCTAGCCATGCCTCCTACGCTGGAGAATTTCTTGTCCTCAACTCTGGGTTAAAGACTTTCTTTGAGGATTTTCAAACTCTCCTTATTGTACCCACAAAGCAAGATAGAACCCTGACTGCCTTGGCCATTGTTGCTGGGTTGACCAAGAATGCATATCAAAATGTCTGCTCTTGTAAAGAAGAGTTAAAGGGAGGAATGAAGTTGATCAAGGGACTTGAGAAGCAACTGTTTCTAATCTGAAACATCTGGGGGCAAGATATGTTTTCTAAGCCAAAAGTTCCTTCATCTGTACCCTACCCCCAAATGCTACTAAGACCCTTCTACACTAGTTGTTGCTGCTAGCAGGTGAGAACCAGAAGAGAGAGACATCTCAGGAGGAGTCTGTGTCCCTGTGCACATTTGGACCATGGTGAATGGGCAGGAGACAGGTACACTAGAAGCTACCTCCACCTCTGCACTTTCATCACTTTGTAGACAGGTCACACTGAAAAGTTTATACCAGGAGGCCACACTCAGGAAAGGACTCCATTGGTGGCGTTACTTTAGGCTAGAAAAGATCACACATGAAGCACACACAGCTAAATGTCCTAAGTATATTATGCATGTGGTATTTCTCACTTCCCAGCCAGTCCTAGCCACAATCTTTACAGCACTGTAAATGTAAGACACCTCAAGTCTGTTGTATGAAAACACATCCAATTGTAAAGCGTAAATTCTAATGAGATTTGTACAGTCCCAAGAAACACCTCTTAAACACTTTGGTAGTCAGTTTCCATGAGTTCTTATCGCTGTCAATGTTACTAGTATTTCATCCACATACTCATTGTTGTTATTAAGTGCCTTTGAGTCAGTTCCGACTCACAGTGGCCCCGTCTAGGTTTTCCAAGGTGAGTTAAAGATGCTGACCTCGCGGTTCAAACTGACTTTACACTCTAGTGCTTATCCTACAGCACCACACCAGAGTATGTAAAAAAGTATTACTACTTTTTCAGTTCATACATGCATAGGTTAAATCCATACTAAATGAAACATGCTTAAACACATTGTTTCAATTAGTGGATGGCTGCAGATAGGTTCTCTCAGTCATACAGTTGTCTCAGTCTCATCGGGATGCCTTAAAAAAAAAAAAAAAAAATTAAATCCAATCAAAACAGTGGTTTCCCAGGAGATCTGCTTAGCTAGTTAAATTCCAGGCAGAGAGGTAAGCTGAAAAGGTATGACAACAATTTTGTGGGACTCCCAAAGGGGTAATCTTGATAGATTTTCTCAAGGTTCATAGGAATGATCATGGGTGCTTATTAGAAAGAAGTTTTGAGAAAATTAAAAACTGCATTCTTAAGAAAAAGGGCAGGAAAGTTGCTCTGAGGAATTTTTTTTTTTTTTTTCCATTGTGAAAATTCACCTGCTCATTCTTGGAGGATGGCGAGGACTCTCCTAGGAGAATTTCCTTAGGAAACCTTACCCCATGTACCCTACGGTCCTGATGTTGCTCCTTCTAACTTTTTTTTGTTCTTCTAACTCAAAGAACATTTCAAAAGGACATAATTTGAGTTGAGTTCCTTGAGGATGCCAAAACTGCCGTTTTGATGTGGTATAAGCAGAAAAGTACAGAATTCTTCAGAAAGGGTTAGCGATATGGTAACACCACCTTTAGAAGTATATAGACCTAGATGGGGTGTATGTAGAGAAACAATAGCTTCATATTTTGCTTAATAAAGGTTTATGTGATTCTGTAGCAATATTTTTGACTTGCCCTTGCCCACTACTTTGACCGCCCATCACACTTTTCAGTCTATTCTCGTATCATATCATGAGTTGTGTCATATGGCTCACATATACATGCAATCTGTTTTTAAGTGTCATTATTCTTCATCCGTGAATCTGTTAAGAGTTCATCATAAACACACTGAGACAGGTTAAGGCATACTCCTTCTCACCTTGAAATGCTCTTTCCTCCCATGGCATTCACTTGCAGGGAACAAACACTGAGGTGATTTTGATGATTTTCATAATGTAACTGTGACGATATGGAGACGGCCACAGCAGCGTACACTTGAGTGTGACACCATCCCCTATTTGCCCATGTGCTAAGGGTTTCTAGTGAAGTACACATGTGCATGTCCCTTACTGTTTTGCAATTTGCAGGTAAGTTCCTGGGTGGTGCAAACAGCTAAATGGTTAGAGGTTCTGGGGGTTCCAGACACCCCCGAAGTGTCACAGCAGAAAGGTATGGTGACATAGTTTCAAAATCCCAGTCACTGAAAAATTTATGGAGCACAGATGCCATCACCATGACAACATTCTGACTCCAGAAAAACTGGTTGGTTTGGGTGTGTGTGTGTGTGTGTGTGTGTGTGTGTGTGTGTTTTAAAATAAGGACCATGTTTTGTTTTGTTTTTTCAAGGATACTTTGATTTTGTTTTTAATAATGATACTTTGGCGTCCAGGTGTGGCGCTGTGGGTTAATGAGCTGGAGTGCAATGTCACTCTGAACTGCAAGGTTGGCGGTTCACGCTCACAGCCGCTCCTAGGAAACCCTACCCAGGGTGGCTATAGGTCCGAACTGACTTAATGGCACTTAGTAATAGCAACAATAATATCTTGGGGTTCCAGTTGAGGGGTTACAGAAAAAGCACTGGACTGCTAACTTAGCACAGTGGGTGTTCAAACCCACCAGCCTACACAGGGTCTCTAGCAGTTGGAACCAATGACAGCACTTAACAACAATAATACCTTACATTTATACATGTATTATCTCATGAACTCTTACAACAACCTTGTCAATGGGTTACTATTATACCCATTTTGCAGAGAAAACTGAGTCAGGGCCAGTAAATGGTGGCATTAAGACAATGGGCTGCAATGTCACTTTGAACTGCAAGGTTGGTGGTTCAAACTCACTAGCCACTCCTTGGAAACCCTATACAGGGTTGTTATGGATCGGAAACAACTCAACAGCACTTAACAACAACAACGTCACACATAGCTTGAGAAGTAATGGAAGAGCCAACCAGCCCAAGATTTCTGATTTTTTGCATTACTCTACTTCAAAGCTGTCTCTTTAATGTTGGCCTAGGAGGAAGTCCAAGGTGCACTGAAGGAATTGGCAAAGAACAAGGCACCAGGAATTGATGGAATAAAAATTGAAATCTTTCAAGAAAGTGAGGCAGCACAGGAGGTACTCACTCACCTCTGCCAAGAAATTTGGAAGACAACTATCTGGCCGATTGATTGGAAGAGATCCATATTTGTGCCCATTCCAAAGAGAGGTGACCCAATGGAATGCGGAAATCATCAGACAATCTCTTTGATATCCCATGCAGGCAAAGTTTTACTAAAGGTAATACAAAAATGGCTACATACATTGACTGAGAACTTCCAGAGGTTCAAGCCAGATTCAGAAGAGGCTGTGGAATGAAGGATATCATTGCGGATGTCCGATGGATCTTGGCTGAAAGCAGAGAATATCAGAAAAATGTTTACCTGTGCTTTATTGACTATGCAAATGCTTTCGATTGTGTTGATCATGACAAGCTATGGACAACATTGTGAAGTATGAGTATTCCAGAACACTTAATTGTGCTCATGAGGAATCTGTACCTGGACCAAGAGGCAGTTGTTCGAACAGAACATGGGAGCACTGAATGGTTTAAAATTAAGGTGTACAACAGGGTTGTATTCTCTCACCATACTTATTCAACCTGTATGCTGAGCAAATAATCCGAGGAGCTGGTTTATATGAATAAAAACATAGCATCAGGATTGGAGGAAGACTCACTAACAACCTGCTATATGTAGGTGATACAACCTTGCTTGCTGAAAGTGAAAAGGACTTAAAACATTTGCTGATGAAGATCAAACAGCATAGCCTTTGGTATGGATTACATCTCAATGTCAAGAAAACAAAAATCCTCACCACTGGACCAATAAACAACATTCTTATCAATGGAGAAAAGACTGAAGTTGTCAAGGACTTCATTCTTCTTGGATCAACTATCAACACTCATGGAAGCAGCAATCAAGAAATCAAATTACATACTGCATTAGGCAAATCTGCTGCACAAAACTTTTAAAAGTGTTGAAGAGCAAAGATGTCACCTTGAGGACGAAGGTGCACCTGACCCAAGCCATGGTATTTTCAATAGCCTCATATGCACGTGAAAGCTGGACAGTGAACAAGGAAGACTGTAGAAGAACTGATGCATTTGAGTTATGGTGTTGGAGGAGAATATTGAAAGTGCCATGGGCTGCCAAAAGAAGCAACAGATCTGTGTTGGAAGAAGTGTAGCCAGAGGGCTTCTGTGGAGGCCAAGATGGCC
Source organism: Chrysochloris asiatica (assembly GCF_000296735.1). Taxonomy (NCBI): domain Eukaryota; kingdom Metazoa; phylum Chordata; class Mammalia; order Afrosoricida; family Chrysochloridae; genus Chrysochloris; species Chrysochloris asiatica. Next base: position 5,665,874 of record NW_006408647.1, read on the forward strand.
AAACTTCGTCTCTCATAGTTCAGACATATTGTCAGGAGGGACCAGTCGCTGGAGGATATCATATTTAGTAAGGTGGAAGATCAGAGAAAAAAGAGGAAGACCCCCAATGAGATGGATTGGCCAATTGGACTCAAGCCTGGACTACTTACTCACTCAGTAGTGAGGTTGGCCCAGGATCAGGCAGTGTTTCGTTCTGCTGTACATAAGGTCACTATGAGTTGGTACCAACTCGATGGCACATAACAACAACTACAACCTTCAAAGCAACAGAAAGTCACTCAAGAAATGTATTCAAGAAGGAACTTTTACACTTTTTAGCCACAATGATACAAACCTTTGTGGCTTACTGATGCAGAAAAAAATCTCCAAGCCTATATAACAAGAGGATTTCAAATTCAGAAAGCTGTTGTGATAGTGAGTGCTTTGGTTTAAAATGAAAGAAAAGATGCTGACGTTTTTTCAGAATCGAATTTTTGTATATATAAACAAAACAAAAACCTATATGATCCACCTCACAAAGCAGGAACAGTAGAAGCACCACACACAATGACCATGTGCACATGTGTTGCGTCAGCCTTCTCTCCCCAAATGTGGCTGCAGAAGAAAGTGCAAAACATACTGAAATAAGACAATACATACTTATGGCTGAAGAAATGTGGCTTCACATAACTGTGATTTTCCCTAATGAGCAAGATTTTGTCTCTAATAAAATTACTGCAAAACAAAATCTGGAGAAACTGTTTCCCTATGTTCTTTTCGTTTTGTTCCATGTGTTCAAGGACAGTTGCGGTAAAGAAAGGGAGCGAATGAAAGAGAGCTGAGGGAGAAGAGCCACAGCAACAAGGCCTCTACTGAGGGTTGGTTTTGCTTTAGAAACTGGAATGTGTCCAGGCTTGATTTTTATTTTCAATTCACATTTCAGATCCAGCTCCCCAAACTCTTTTTGATCTTTCTCCCTGTCTCCTTACCCGGAAGAGAACCCTTGGCCTTCTCAGCTGGGAGCTGGGAGCACACGTGGAAAGACTGGCTCGGCTCCACATCCTTGCCAAATTTAGTCACACAAAGGGGCCTGCAAGGGAAAAAAGAAAGGATGAAAGCGGCAGCCGCCGAGACTTCAAAGGCCGCGCCGCCGAGCCCGGCCCTGCGCAGGCGCCGCCCTGGGTGGATATAAGGCGCGGCGCGCGCGCGCGCGCGCGCGATCCTAGTCCAAGCCGCTGGCTCGGTGCGCGTCCCCGGCCCGTGGGGAGGGCAGGGTGAAGGACGATGGAGGACCCCGCGTGGAGGGAGGGAAAGTAGGGGTGTGCCGCCTCCTTAGGGCTAGCTGCCAGATTCCAGAGACCGGTCCCCACGCCAACTTAAAGCGCCTGAGAAAGTTTTCAGAAAGGAGGAAAATAAGAACTGCACGTCGGGTCCACTAGGCCAGGCGTTTTATGGCCCACAGATCTATTCCAGCTCCCATCTTCATTCCAATTCCATTCTGGGAAGCATCCTTAAAATCATAATGCCGGGCCTTCCGTGCTGTGTGTAACTATCGCGGGGCCATCCCAGGAGCTCAGTTTTCCACTGAGGATCAGTGGATGCAGCCGTAGCAGAACCGAGCTATGAGAGCGCATTGCTGGGCTCTTTCAGAGAGATTCCTCTGCACTCTCCCCTAGCCCTAGGTTCTCTTGTTCCGGCCCGCGGCCACCCGGCTGGGCTCCCTCCCATCGGGTTGGCCGGCCGAGCCCACAGGATGAAGTGGGATGTGGCCCCTCTCGTGATTGTGGGAGGACCCCGTCCGTTCGACGGTAACTCGGAGAATACCTCCCCAGCGAGGCGCGGATGCCAGGCTCTTCCTGCACTCGCACGAGCGTGAAGGACGCCAGGGGAAGGCGCGAGGGGCTGGCGGTGCGGTGCCCTGCGTAGGCGGACCCCTCTCGCTCCAGTTGCGGGAGGCTGTGCTGAGCTACCCACACCAATGGGCACCAGCCTTGCGGAAGCCGGGAGGTAGCAGGCGGCCGGATTTGGGAACGACACTTTTCACGGCCCCACGAGTTCTCCTTTCCCCTGGCGGGTGAAAGTTTGAGTTTGTTTGTATTTGGAGGAGGCAAGAGGCGGAAGAGCCCCTGGGACACAAACTGCCATTTCCCTTGCCCCCCTTTTCTCCCTTCTCAAGAAATCCGTTAATCTGAAGATGCCCACGACTCCAGTCTCCTGGTGAATCTGGGGCTGTTTAATAGAAGGTGCCCGAGTTCCGCCTCTGGAATCACATTTGTTCTGTAGTCCTCCCTTGTTTCTTGAGGAGCATCCTCTTCTGTAGGACCCCGCCACCTCCTTCCTTTGGGATCCCACCAAAGTTCTGTCTGGCAGGGATTTCCAGCCCACACAAAGGGGACGACCCGGAGCCTGGGCGGGGGGGTTAGGACTGAGGGGGCGGAGAAGACTCTGAAGGATACCGCGCTTTTCTCTAGTCCCTGTAATTAAGGACTCACTTGAGTGTCTGTAGTCAACAGACTTGGCAGCAAAATTGCCAAGGGTGGGGGGAGGGGCCTTTTGGTGTGGATGTGGGTCATTATCCTGCTCCCCTGGACCTCCGGGCGGCTGAGTCTAGGTTACTTTGGACTGCGAGGCCGGTCTCCACTCTCCTTCTCTGTCCTGTCTCCAGGTGGGCGCCTCACACACCCCCGCCACACACACCGCGCGCTGCGCTCGCGACGGCGCCCAATGCAGAAGGAAGTGTTGATATAAAACAAATCGCTGTTCACTTCCAAACTAAACCCACACCAACCAACCAAAGCCACCAGGAGGGGAAAAACCAACAGCAATCCAGCCAGCCCCTAGCAATTGTTTCACGGTCGGAATTAAATCACATCAAAACGCCTCCTGAAACCCACATCCTGAAGGAGTGAACCTGCAACAGCCAACCTCCAGTTGTTCGCTCGAGTTCACACGAACAACCTGTCTTTATATCCGAGTGGGGAGTGTTTATCCCGCGCCACAACCACCACATCCCGGACCTTGAGATCCCACTCGCGGCACCCGAGGAGGAGGCTGTCCATGCTAACAGCAGTCCCCACATGAATTAGAGGAGGCCTTCCGAAGACAGAAGTGCTCTAGACAGTGATGACACTAAATCTGTAGGGAACATCTTCCTGTGATTACCCCGCCCCTCTTGCGTCCCCCTGCTTTTTGACCTGGAGGAAACAGACTTGACATGGAAATGTCCACTCGGTCCTAGACAAAATTTTTAATAATTTTTGACTCTGTGGTCTCAAAGACTCTTTTAAGTTGCAGTCCATCCGAAGATTTGCAACAATGCAAAAAAAAATCAGTCAACACCACGCACGTCGCGGGGAGGATAAACTATCACCCAAAGAAGGCAGACGTGGGGTGATTTCGTTAGAAACAGTGTTTCCAAAGAAGGAGGTTACGGCAAAATAATACCAAATGCAGCCACCAATCCTCATCCATTAGTTATTGTGCCCCCAAATTCTCATCTTCTTTAGCTCCTAATCTCCAGGACACCTGGAGTTGAGCTCCAAAAGACTCTAGGAGTCCAAACAATTAACATGAAGGAGAAAATGGGATTCGAATTAGTTGCAACATTTAAACAGGGGGATGTGGGAGCCCTCATTTAATCTTTCCTCAGCTTCCAGAAAATACCCTCTGGTCATTCTGTGTGCTCGCTCACGCCACCCCATCCTGTACAGTTTGATGAAAAAGAACGTCTACTCTGGCTGCTTTGGTGAAATTATTTCCTAGTTCTTTTTCTATTCGTACATTGGCTCAGTTGTGGGAAGACTTTCGACATTTCTTTTAGAACAGGGGGTATACATGTCTGACATAGTTATATGTTCATATCTCCAGGGAATTACACTACACTCATGCATAACAAGAAAAGTTGCATACCACCACCACCCAAAAGAATAATTGGGTTGCTTTCCAACCTTTTTAGTATTACCTTACAGACACACTGTAGCTGAATATTTGTTTGTTTTTCTTCTCTAAGGCATAGCATTGTCAGTTATTTAAAGGGGATTTAATGTTTTATTCTTCTTGGCTCACATCTCCAGCCCCCTTAATTTTACCCTAATCCTCAGAGAATTTACATGCTCTATGGGAACAACTGAATGCTTTCAAAGATAGTTTTAAAACTGGTTCCACAGCAAATTTCCCACCCCCACGAAGTAGAACCAGTGGGTAAAGTTTGAAGTGCTCATTTAGAGTATTGTATATCATGTCCAGCAACCTGCAATGTCCCCTTAGGAAAAGAAGAGGGTCTTTGCAAGGACATTCCTATGTTAACGTCAAATCTCATAGTGTGTTCCTCATTTTCAATTCAAGAGAGATGGAAACACATTTCTTCCCGACCCCTGTTTGCTGTTCTGAGGGTTTACAGATGACTACTGTACTGGATATAATCATTTTGCCAGGCTTTTTAACTGACCAGGTTGAGAGCTAAGAGACAAAATGCAGAATGTTTGCAAATTTCAGCCTTATTTGCACTGTAACTTTCACAAAGCATCTCCTTAAAAGTACGACCCTTGTACAAAATGCATCAAAGAAACGGTGGAGATTGAAGAATTTTTGAGGTTGGATTCGAATAGAATCTTCAAGAATCCCTTTGAAAGCGCAGTCAGTCCAAGGTGCCAGGGATTGATTGCCCAGTCCTTCTTCATCTACATTCGTTCTCCTTAGTTCATTTGCCTTCTCTGCCCCTGCTTGCCTTTTCATTTCCTTAGAGGATCACTCACACTTCGACTTGTATCTTCGAAAATCCAGGAGCGATCTAGCGTTAACTCCATGTATCCTGTGGCGAGAATATATGAAAGATATTGTTTTTTAAAAAGCGATATTTAAGAACCAGTCTTCAGTTCCTCCTTTCTCGTCTTATTTTTCTTGGTAAGCCTGAATATTTAATTTTCGCTGGCGTCTCTTCCCTTGTCTCCAAATAGCGTATGTGTGATAAACCACAACTCTTTTCCTTGTCCTTCTTGCTTCCGTTCTCCCTTATTAGTTGAGCAATGTCTGTTATATTTTCCCTTTTTCCTTCTCTCTGTCCCTGATTCCCCCTCATCCCCCCTCAGTCAGAACATCTATCAATGTGGTGTCCATCACTGCGGCGGCGGCTTCTCTTTCATCTTCCTCCCCCTGCCAGAAAGCGGGAGGGAGAGAGGAAGGCGGAAAGGAGATGGGGGAGAAATTGGCAGAGGAAGAGGAGTAGTTGGGGGGGGGGAGTGACGCAGCGAAGAGATACTTAGATGATGAAGTTAAGCCACTCGAATACACGTTGTCAATTTCACGCGGACAAAGCGAGTCTCTCAGTGGGTTACAAGCAGCAACCAATTCTTCCTTTCCTTGCCAAGTTGCCTGATCCATCCCTCCAGACACACACATACACACACACACACACACACACACACACACGCGCGCGCGCGTTAAAACTAGGACTCGTCCTACAGGCTCTGGGAAAAGAAAAGAAAGAAAGAAAGAAAAAAAAGCCCTCAATCACCACCTCCTTCTCGCACCTCCCTTCTCCTCCCTCCCCCCCCACCCCCAACCCCCCCGCCCCCCAGCGGGCAGCCAAGAAGAGCTGGAGGCGGGGGAGGGGAGGGGGAGGAGAAGCGACGCATGTGGGTAGCTTTTCAGCGCCGGTCAGGCGCGGGAGGAGGAGAAGCGGTGAGAAGGAGCAGCCGCTCACCTGCGGGGCAGGGCGCGGAGGAGGAACCAGGGCTGCGCGCTCTGGAGCCGAGAAGCCGGGACGCGCCCGGATCCCCGTAAGCGGCCAAGATCCGAGCCTCCTCTGACCCTCTGCGGAACGAACTCGAGGGGCGCAGTTATTTGCTTTGACAGAGCTGGCCCCGCGGAGGCGTGGAGAGCGGCAAAAGAGAGAGCCTGCGAACCAGGCTGAGAAACTCGAGCCGGGAACAAAGAGGGGTCGGGCTGTGTATGTGTGTTGGCTCCAACTCTGGGCAGAAACATTTGGAACCGAGGCCCCAGTCGTGACTCCCTGAGACCCCGCTGCGCTCTCCACTGTCGTATCCCAGTGCAAGCCGGCACAAACTTTATTCTTGGCAAACTTCTTTCTCTTCCCCTCCTACTCCGCCGCCACCTTCTCCTCCTTCTCCAGCAGATTAAACGTCTCGAGGAGAAAAACCGAAGCGAAAAGGAAGGAAATAAGAAGCTCTAAAACGGACACCTCCAATCCGAGTTGCCCTGTCCCGCCCCCCCCCCCTACTTTTTTTTTTAAGCCTCCAGGAAGTGGACATTGCGTTGTCTTCTGATTCTCCCTGCGCTTTCTCCTCTGGGGCAAACGGAGTTTTTGGTTTGTTTTGTTTTGCCCACCTCCCCTCTCTTTTCACGGAAAACAAACTCCCAAATCGGCATCTCTGGAAGAAACAGTGGAGACGTTTGCGCCGCAGTGCGCTGACCGACCCTCCTCTGTACTTTGGCGAGTCGATCCCCTGCCAGAACAGGCGTGTTCCGCACACAAGACTCCGGCGACGCGGGGGGCGTGGGGTGGCAGCCCAGGCCCGGGCAGCCTAGGCTAGCGCGCACCACGCAGACGCCCCCAGAGGCGCCGTCAGCCGCGGCTCCCGTCTCAGCCTCGTGCCCTTCGGACTCAGGGGTGGGCGCCGGAGTTGGTCTTTGCAGAGCGGGAAGGCGCGGACTGCCGCCCGGTCTCTTGCGTCGCCGCAGCTTCTCCCGCTGCCGGCTGGCGGCCCGGCACTCGCCGGCCCCGCTTCCGCCCGCTCTCCTCCCTCACGCACCCTTCCAACTCTTCTTTCCCTCCCTCCTCCCTTTTCGTTGACACCCCCCCCCCTTTCCTGCTGTCGCCGCGGGTGCTCCCCCAGCAGAGCGGAGATTATACAGAAGTCGGGATGCCCCAGCTCTCCGGGGGAGGCGGCGGCGGCGGGGGGGACCCGGAACTCTGCGCTACGGACGAAATGATCCCCTTCAAGGACGAGGGCGACCCCCAGAAGGAGAAAATCTTCGCCGAGATCAGTCACCCCGAAGAGGAAGGAGATTTAGCCGACATCAAGTCCTCCTTGGTCAATGAATCCGAAATCATCCCGGCTAGCAACGGGCACGAGGTGAGCGGGCTGCTGACCCATGCCTGCGACGCGGAGCTGGGTCCCGTGGAAGATCAGAGGCGGGAGAGGGGCGAAGGCGCGGGGCAGCGGAGGCTGACGGGCCCGCTGTAGCCTCCGTGTTTGGTTAGGATATGGTGGTGGTGGTGGTGGCCCCGGATCAACATTCCCTTTTGTGTACATGTTGGGATTGGGGAGAGAGCTTTCCGGGAAACTTTTACCAAATGGATCCGTTTAGAGGTTCGGTGGTTAAGCTGTTGGTTTGCGGGCAGGAAAAGCTGCTCTTAACCCCTAATGTTTCACCTCCGGACTTTTCTATGAGGTGGAGGGAAGTACGGAGAATTAGAGCGAAGATGCCTCAACACCACAGCTGAAAAGTTCTTCCGTAGGACGGAAAACAAAGTGCAGCCGCTATCTCTCTGGGTAGATACCTCTGCAGAAGTGCGTTAAACCACCAAAAAGCTTAGGTGGATACCGGCCCCGGGAGAGGAAAGGGGGCGGGCGTGGGCTGGGGGCAGGCGGAGCCGTCCCAACCGCTGCCGAGCGGCCGACCGGGGGTCGCGCGGGGGTGGGGCGGCTCCCTGTCCCTGCCGCCCTGGAGGCTGGAGCCCAGGGCGGCTCTGGGCAGGACCGGCCGTACTGCCCGCAAAACTAGTTTTCTCTAACTCTTATCACTTAAAAGAAAAAAAGTTTAGGGGGTTGGTTTGGGCCTGGATCAGGGCTGAAAGCTATTGCAGAAGAAAGGCGAGTCTAAGTGAAGATGCGGCGGAAGCTAGGCCACCACGCAGGGGAGGGTGAAAGGCACTTTATCAGATCTCCTAGCCCGGTGGGGGCGATAGCGCTGGTAACCCGAGAAGAGTAAATAGAGACACGTGGGTGCCGGCGAGAGAAAGCCGGGAGCCGGCCTGCGGCGCTTGGTGGGACTATTTCGGGCCTCATGGAGAGCTGCTGATGAAGGTGGGGGCGGATGGACCCTGATATCCGACACCCCATTGGCCACCTTTGTTCAACAACTGGGAAACCTTTGGAGGAAATCCGGTAGAAGAGTCTTGACACCCAAAAGATTTCACTAGCGTCCCTCCCTACCCCCACCACACACACACACACACACACACACACACACACACACACACACACTTGGGAGGGTATACCCTTTTTCCTTAAATGGCATCCTTTTGCCCCAAAAGAGAAAGCTTGTGGTTTTGGGGGCGGGGAAATTTGGGGGTTTAAACAACACGTTTAAGAACACCTCAGAGTTAACCTCCTCTATCCAAATGGCTGGGGTGAGTACCCATCATTTTGGAAGGCTGGGGGCCTGGGTTCTGACAAGGACATTGGGGTGGTTTTTTGTCTTTTATACCAACATGACAATTTGAGGAGGGTTCAGTGCGACCGGGGTCCACCTAATTCCACTTAAAAGGTTTGTGATTATGTATGTATGGAAGGGAGAAGATCTCTGGGAGGACATTTATGAGAGTGCCCACATAACATCCAAATTACTCAGATGCTTTTTGTTAAACTCACATATTTAAAGAGCAGCTGTTTTTCTTTTTCTTTCTACCTGTTTTGCTTGTCGTTCTTAGTCTATAAATAACATTTGCCACCCACTTCAGAGTTTACCACGCGTCTCTGGTCTGGAAAGAAGGGCACTGAATTTGAAGCTAAGAACCCAGGGTATATTAGGGTTTTGATAATCTTTGCTGCGGTGGCAAGTGGGCATAAACCAGAAGACCTATGGTGAAGGAAGACGGTGAAGGGATAATACCACTGCTTTGCACGTGGTTGAGTTTGGGTGGATGGTGGTTACCAGAGTTGATATTAGCTGGGTTACCTTTTAGATGTCTGTAATTTGACAGTCTAATTTTCCTCCTTTTAACCACAAAACAGTTGTGCTGTTTCTTTTGTAAGCTTGCACACACCCAGCCATGGTAGGTGGGGAACTAGAGTGGAGTTCCTACCAGGATAACAATGAGGGAAATGGCTTTAGGGTCCCATCTGTGAGTAGTGGGCTTGCTTATGTTTAAAGTGTCGTTTTCAGTTGCAAAATGCTATTTCACCCCCTTTTAAATACGCTCTGACTGAAGCAAACAGCAACTGAAGGTGGCTGTTAGAAAATCAACCCTATTAACTCTGACTCTTATCATATTAAGCATCCAAGTAGTCTTCTGGAAGTGTTTTAGGAAACAGCAACCAGGACTATGTGTGGCTCACCCCCCCAAATTTACTATTTTGTTAATGTTGGTTTTTTTAAATTTTTAAATCCTGGGTAGATAATACTCACTCAAAAATACAAGTTGAATAAAAAAGGGAAAAGATTCCCTACCGTTCAACCCCAACCTCCTACCCATCTTAGGTTAATAAAGTAGGTGGATTGGGGTACACCTAAGCTTCCTCCTTTGAGTTATCATTGGACACATGTATTATTATTGTCAGAAACTCTAAGGTGATTTTCTTTCTTTTTGGGGGTTGGGATTCATGCTGTTAGGTGACCAGACAAGCTCAAACCTCTCAGGAGTCCTACCACGACAAGGCCAGAGAACACCCTGATGAAGGTAAGACTGATGATGAATTCTACTTCTGTGAACTTTATCATTTAAGGTAAATAACTTCTGTACATAAATGTGGTTTCTACTTTTCATTGAGTTAAAGAAACAGATACCAGATGCGATGAAACTGTGCTTACTGTTTTAAGAAAATTGGAAATAAAACCCAGGAAATGTATTGGTTATCTGTAATGTATATTATATCATTAGCAAAAAATGTCTTTGAATACGTTGAGAGTCTTGAATTTCAGTTGGTTTCCAGATTATTTGGAGAAGAGGAAATGTTTTAATGATTTTTTTTTTTTTCTTATTTACCTAAAGTTTGAAATCGCTTAGATCTTTAGGATGGTTTCCGTGTATTTTTAAGAAAGATTACAGTCTGCATCAATTTGTTTTCCAGTTTATTTTAAAACAAGAATAGTTTTGAATGGGTTTTCGTTTACACAGTTGTAATTATGAGAGGGAAGACAGTGAATGCACAGACTACACAAGGCAGAACCTAACTTGTAAACATATAGTTTTATTCTTATAATTAGGAAATAGACGTATCAAGCATTATAACCAGACTGTCTCTCATTTTTTGTTTCAGCTCAAAACTTTTTTACATGGCATATTTTTTGAGATGGCAGGAGAATTTTATGTGGAACCAAGTGTTTTTGTAAGGATTTCCTTCTTGACCAGTCTGCATTTCTGTTCTCCTTTAATTATTTTAAATTGGCCTGACCAGAATGAAGTGTTCATATATACAATGTCAGTCAGGAGAAGTGAAGAGAGCTGTAATAGCAGTCTTCCTTCTCAGCTACAAATAGTTACACAGATTTAAAAGAAGAAATCTATATATTGAACACACGTAAATTACTTTGACAAAATGATATAAGTGTAGCACATAAAATTAAGCCTCCTAGAGTTAATTGTTCTTAAATCTGGGTAGTTGCCCAAATATTAGGTCCTACTCTTTCTCACTAACATAGCTCTTTCAGAAATCTGAAAGATAGAGGTCAATTTTTTTTTTTTTTTTTTTTAGTGTGTCTATAAGTTGAAGTATTAAGTATGTGTGTATGTATGTGTGTGTGCAGATAGCCAATCTAATATATTTATCTTATAGCTCTAGGCTTGTGTTTGTTCTTTCATGTGCCTGTATTTCTTAGTCCAGTCTGTGTTAGTATTAGAACAAATTAAGTTAGATGGGTAACACTTATTTTTGTAAAAACACCAGTCAGTAGTGGATGTAAATTAAACCACATGTTTTTAAAACATCTGGTTCACTGCTAAGCCATTTAAGAGAATAAATACTGTCAATCTAAAATAGATCATGATAATTCAGTTACAATGTTTTGTAAACAAATCATTTCTGTATGGTCTGTTTTTCTTAGAACGATTAGATTTTCAGATGAAAAACTACAGTGATAGAGAGAGGGAAGTTAATATATCCAACATATTCATAATTTTCTTTGGACTCTCTCAGGAAAGCATCCAGATGGAGACCTCTACAGCAAAGGACCCTCCTACTCGGGTTATTCCGGGTACATAATGATGCCAAATATGAATAACGACCCATACATGTCAAATGGATCTCTTTCTCCGCCTATCCCGAGAACAGTGAGTAACATGCTGATGTTGCAAATTATTTCAGAAGTGTAAATTAATTTGTATTTTGGCAGACGGTTTATTTTTTCAAACACATTGGAAATGCTTTCATTATATATGCCCAATCATTGCTTAATAAGAGCCGTTATGATGAATGGCTGCCTCAAAATAGTACTACCTTTGATGTCTTGTACTTGGAATTTTAGCTTTTGGCATATTGGTTAGGATTAATAAATAACAGATTATGAGGTATCATGAAATCAAATGAAGTTATTTCAACAAATACATAATTTTAAGACTATTGTACTTTTTTTATGTAGATGAGAGGGAAAAATGATTTAATCTTCCAGTTAGCCAAGTAAGGGAGAGCTTTCACTCTCCATCAGCTACCTACAGTCAGATTTAGAGAAATAGTTAAACTACCTTAGGTTTTTAACTAAAGACTTTTAAAACAATGTCTTGTGTATAAGATTATATTTATTTGTTGGGGGAAGGGTGAGTGAGCTATTTTTACTTTAAATTGTTGAAGCTTCACCTCTAATGAAAATCATTCCTTTTTTTTCTGCTGTTTTCATGAATTTTTGAGGTTTTAAAAATGTAACTCATTAGAACTTCAGGTATGCTACTTGATGATATACCTCATTGATATAGTAAGGAAACATCTGAAGGGAAAGGAGTGTAATGTGTGAAATATGCTGGTGTTTGAGTTGTTCTCCCTGGGGCCTGAGAATTGTCTCTTCAGTGGTAATTACGGATTTTTACTAACCCATACATATATTTATGGAGTCCTGGTGTGGCATTGTGGGCTAAAGAGTCAGACTGCAAGTCATTTGAATTGCAAGGTCGGTGGTTCAAGCTCACCAGCTGCTCCTTGGAAACCCTATACAGGGTCGCTATAGGTCGGAATTGACTTGACGGCACTTAACAACAACAACAAATACATATATTTACCTTCTTTCCAGCCTCACTCTTCCTCCACCATCCACCCCTGGATCAAAACCACATGTGGGTAGATCTTAGGCATTAATTAGGATTTCAGTCTGACTGACTCTCCTGAGGAACAAATCCTCCATCGTAAAATAGAGCTGATGATTTTGTCTTGTTCTTATCCTATTCACTCATTTTTTCGACCAACTGAAAATATCAGTCACAACATCTGAAGGAAATTGTTGATACCATGGTGAGAGCAAGAATATCCTCTAAACTAGCGGATCATAATCAACAGTACCAACAAACAATACTTGTGGTTATCTTGATTATCCATAGCCCTCAATTGTCGAAATGATAGGTATATAACCACTTTGTATGGCCACTATGATGTAGACATTACTGCCATTATCTTTCTATAAATTTCAAAAAGATATTGGACCTTTCAGGTAGAAAATATGATATTTGGAATTTTCTTAGAGCAGATAAAATTGATCTGGAGACTTTCTGTTGATTCTTATAAGAGATAGACATTTCACATTTTATTTTAAAAGGATTTTCAAATATTTAGTGTAGTGATAGAATGTTTGTATAGTACACAGACTCTCCTATATAAAAGTGAATGAATTAAAATCAAGTCCTGGTGTGGTGATGTGGGATAAAAAACTGGACTGCAAGTTTGGTTTGAACCGTAAGGTCAGTGGTTCAAACTCACCAGCTGCTCCTTGGAAACCTGATACATGAGTGCTATGAGTGGGAACCAACTCAACAGCAGTTAACAACAACAACAACAACATTTTAATATAGAAATCACCCCTAAATAAGTGCCTCTTGGTTTTAAAATTTGTAGATGCTTCTGTATTTGTTGAACTATATAAATGCAAATGCATAAGATATTTCTTTTATGGTTGGATAACTTTCCTGGTTTTGCTTTTTGTTTTGTGTTTTTTTTGGGGGAGTGGGGAGAGAATGTTTTAGGTAAGTAGTAACTGAAGATACTTATTTCAGTGTTAGAATCATCCTGGACTTAGTGGGAAGAACACATAGTCTTAATGACAAATAAAATATAATCCCTGACTTGGTAGCAATAGAAAATAGCCACTGAAATAATCTTATACCTTTTGGCTGTACACACATTTAATGCTTAAGGAAGTATTTGTGGAATTTATTCCTTAGATAAGCCACATTTTCCTTCAGATTGCTATAATGTTATACTTGTGTATTAAAGTCAGTGTATAATAATATGGATATTTTTTTGAATATTTATTGACACTGAATATTCATTTGCTCTTTAAATTAGCATTCAGCCTTATGTTATGTCAACTCTTACGTCTGCCTGAAAGAACACTAATTTTGAAATTTTTATAGTAATGGAAGGTATTTATTGTTAGTCTATGAATTAAAATTTTGAGATCAGTGAATTGAAGAGTCATTTAGTATTTAGGAAAGATTTGTGGCCAGGATCAGTGTGGGTGGGTGTAGAGCTGAAGAAAGGGGTGTGGCTAAGAAAGTTGCTTTATCCTGTTATCTGCTGCTTTGCTTTATTCGCTTGCATTTTAGACTATATTTATTTTAGACACCGTTTTCTTGTAATCTAGTTTGCACAATTCCAGAAGCTTTTCAGCTTTAACCACAAGGGAATGTTAGAATTTTTTTTAAGGTCCAACCCAAGTGAGTTGCAATCTTTGGTTTTTAATATGTAACAGCTGTTTTTAATGTGTCTGAGATCAAAAACACTTTAACCGGAAGGCAGCCTCTCTTCTTCACCCCTAACCACACTTGTGCCTTCCTGCTCTCTAATTCTTGTCTTCTGCAAGACTTGAGTGTTTGTGTTACTGACATCTACAGTGATAGGTTCTCTTTCAGGGTGTCAGGAGCAGGGTGGCCATTTGCCTCTGGGTTTAGGGTTGAGCTTTCTGGAGGCAAGCCAGTTACTTGAATTTGCATTACAAAACAGCTGTTGTTTTCTGCATCTGTTGCCCAAAGACATTAGGACTGGGAAACCTGGAGCCTACCATTTGTAGGTACCTGTAGATAATACAGAAAACACCAATTTGGGCCAATGGGAGCCAGAAATGTTTCTGTTGAAAGCTTATTTGCACAATTGTATTTGATTTTTCTCGTTTTGTAAGACAAACACTGGCATACATATGCTTGTACGGCTTTTATCTATGACCTAAGTACCTATTATCTACTCAAGAGATAGATAACACCATTGATATCCGTCCATATCAAAAGGGACATTTCAGTGGGCAGTTTGCATCCTTCTAGTATTAGGATTCTTAGAGGTGTGAGTGCCTATATCAAAAATCATATGGATGGATCTCTCAGAGAATGTTGAATAGGAATTCTTAGTTCAGTTAAGTTGGGCCTAAGAAGAAAGCACCTATAACACATTGATGTCAGTGTGAGTTTGTAAAGCAGAGTTGCCTTGAGTGGATCCTCTTCACAGACAGTGGGCAGATGATTCAGGAGCCTGTTAAATATTTCAGAACAGGAACCCTGGGGAGTTTATTAAAAGCGTACTCCCAGACCTTTCTTGTTTTGAACCTTATTTATGAAAATCCCTGTAGGTCAATGGTAAAGTATTAAAGGAAAAATAATTGTTTACATCCTCGGTCCAGTCCTGGCACTTGTGTGCCTTAACACAGGGTGGGGTGTGAGTCTGGCTGGCTGCAGCATAGTGAAAGTTGCCATTCCTTTAATACACTGAGGTTATTCATCTTAGGTGTCAGCCTTCCGTTTGTCCCTTATGCAGCCCAAATGTTTAACACCTCTGAAGAAACACATCTCTTCCGATGCAGGGGGGTGGGGAGGGGTGGAGGTGAGTGGGGGGTGGGAAAAGGTGGGGGGGTTGGGGGAGAGGGAAGCAGCAGACTTAGTGCAGGAAACTCCAGCTACCGTTGCAGCTCAGTAACAAAACCACAATAACACCTGGTTGGTGCTGCTAACTTCATTGTTTTTGTTTCTTTGTGATCTTTCTTAGAATGGATCTTTTAGGTGGGAAAGGAAGATGTATGTGTTCCCATTTCAGCTTTTTTTTTTTTTTTTTTATAATCACTATGAAGGTTTCCAAGGTTCATTTTTTTTATTATTATTATTTTGAGCAACTCAGTTCTACTGCATGACTTTTATCTGAAGGGAATCAAGATCTTGATGTTTGATACATCAAGTTACAGATCTATGCTACTTTAATTCTGACTTAAAACTTCCCTCTTCCCGATATTTTTAATTGCTTATAAATTTGATTTTGTCATTGCTCACATTGGAAATTAAGGAACTAAGGTGGATTTGTCTAATCACTAAGTTTCTGAATACCACTATACATCGTGTTATTGCATAGCCTTTAAAACAATCACTAGTAATATCTAAGTCAAGAAGGAGACTACAGCTGTAGTTTCTATTTCAAACAAAATCTTTAAGGTGGATTGTTTTGGGATTTTATTGCGAAAACAACTTAATTTGACTTAATAATAAATTATTTTTAATTTTAAAGTCTGATTTATGTACTTTTTGAAGTTAAGCATATTTAAGCACGATAAGTTACAGAGGCCCCCACCCCCACTCTTCTGTTTAATTCATTTTTAATTTTACTGCTTCCAATTTGGTAAAGAATCACTTGGGAGCTATTGCCAGTCTCCTTCAGATATCTTATGGACAAATGGTTTGCTTATTCAGGTGTTTCAGGGAAGCATACTGAATGAGACAAGGAGCTAATTCTGTACCTGCATAATTCAGATTTATTTTTTTGAATTGACCATGGCAATTTCTTGTTCATTCATAAAAATGAAGAGAACAGCCCAAAACATAATTGGTTCGTTTCACTAAAACGAGACCATTGAGCCAACCTGCAGAAAATCTTGCTCTTTGAAGTACACCTGCCTCCTCCTGCAGGTCCTGGATTTGCTCTCACCAAACCCCATTAGTTCAATGGCATCCTCTTTGGTGGTCAAAGACTGCTGTGATTTTACAGGACAGGCATTGAGCCTCACAAATGGACTCATCTGGACTTGAACTTGTAGCTCAGGAGTGCTTTTCTATAATAAATTGAGAAAAATTGGCAGCTACCCAGCTCTTTTCTTCTTTTCTCTCTTCTTTTCTGTCTTTCTCTTTTTTTTTTTTTTTACTAACCTTGTTGGATCTGTAAGCAGAATTATTTTTCCTTTAGGCTGTTGAAATTTTCTTAGGCAATCAAATTATTCCATTCTTTTTTGACTTTTTTTGTGCCTCATTTATGTATTATGAACATGATAGGGATTTTATAAAACTAGTTTCTCTTTGATTCCAGAGCAAGGCATGGGATTTAAAGAGAAAATGTTCCCATACTATCTGAGTGTTGTATCCCTGGCAGAGCTAGAGCTCAGCCTTATATAGCTGTTGCTATCATGGGACTCAAGGTTTTTCTTTTTCAGAGGTTGTTCGGTTACAACTTTCCCTCTTTTGAGTAGTTCCCACCTCTACCTCGCTCCTCCACCCTACCCCACCCTGTTAAAGTTTTTGCTTAACTGATTATTCTAAGCTAAGATAGAATGCTAATATTCTAGTAACCAAGAGAGATAGTACTGCTTAGTACTGACCTATCATGTTCATATTCATTTGGAAAAGGCAACTATTAGACTTAATTTAAATATTTTAAAAATGATATTGTAGGTCTCATGATCATTTAAAAAATATTAATTGTAATTTATTTTTAATTCTTAATTATGAAGACACAGGTTAGAAACTGTAGACAAAGGCTAGGAATTGTAGATTCTGCTGGAAGTCTGTAAATCACTTTAGGCATAAATGTCCCAATAATCTCTAAGATTTGGAGGCTATTGAAAATTCCCTTTAAGCAAAGAATAAATAGTGGAGAGTAGGGTCTGAAATTTACCAAAAGAAAGGGTAAAGAGTTGAGCATACAACTGGACAGGAAGTAGAAATTGCTAATTTGGAGACTCTGGTAAGAACAACAGCAAGAAACGCTTCTGCCACTGAATCAATTCTGACTCATAGTGACCCTGTATGACTGAGGAGAATTGCCCAATAGGATGTCCAAGGCTGTAATTTTTACTGAAGCGCACTGCCACATCTTTTGTCTGCGGAGTGTCTGGCTGGTGAGCTCTAATCCCTGATCTTTTAATTTGCAGCTGAGTGCTTAATCACTGCATCACCAGGGCCCCTGAGAGTCTGCTTTGTTGTTGTTGTTAAGTGCCATGGAGTCGATTCGAACTCATAGCGACCCTTTATAAGGTTTCCAAGGAGCTGGTGGGTTTGAACTGCCGACATTGTGGTTAGCGGTCCAGTGCTTATCCTATGGTGCCACACTACAGGGTTGCTATGAGTTGGATCCAACTCCATAGCACTTAACCATAATATCATCAAAAGCTGCTGAGAGGATTATAGTCTTTAGTAAAACAGTACATTTATACACAATACCTACACTAGCTAAACCTTTAAACTTGCTGAAGTGATCCACTTGCTGTATGTGGTGGTGGCAGTGTGCCATGGAGTCGATTCCGACTCATAGCAACCCTGTACAGGGTTTCTGAGGCTGTAAATCTTTACGGGAGCAGAACGCCTCATCTTTATCCTGTGGAACCGCTGGTACTTTCGAACTGCTGACTTTGAGGTTAACAGCCCGACTCGTAACCACTATGCTAGCAGAGCTCCTTTATATGTGGTGGTGGTTATGTGCTGTGGAGTGGGATGGTGACCCATTTAAAAACCCACTAAGGGATATTACCCATATGCCTTCAATCTGTATGGGAAAAATTGTAAGGATGTTAGAGAATAAGTGAGAGTTTTGGTTGTGTGTTCCCTTTCCCCCAATCTGTAGGGAGAACTATGGCAAAAATGTTCCACCACAGGATCTGTTGTTGTTGAGTGCCATTGAATCCGTTTCAGCTCATAGACTCCCTATAGTGACAGATAAGTTTGAAGTTTCTAACCTTGAGGTTCAGACTGACTCTGCAGTCCATTGCCACACAAGAACTCCTCTGCAGGGTCTAGACATGTGTTTTATTTTTGAGCTATGAATCGGGCTGCTAACCTCATGGTCAGCAGTTCGAAACTACCAGCTGTTCCCGCGGGAGAAAGATGAGGCTTTCTGCTCCCGTACAGATTTACAGCCTCAGAAACCCTGTACAGGGTCGCTGTGAGTTGGAACCAACTCCACGGCACTTAACAACAACAACAACAAGGGTAAGTTGGGAGCACAGAGGCTCCATAAGACAATCACAAGGTCTGCAATTCGAGCCATCAGCCGCTCTGTGGAAAAACTAAATTTTCTGTTCCTGCTAAGATTTGAAAAGTCTTGGAAACCCTATAAGGGTCACAATGATTCGGAACCTATTTGACCGCACTTAACAATGACAACAAAGGGCAAGTAGACTCTTCAAAAACCTACTGATTATTTACGAGAGTGAGTCAAAAATTATCTGCACTCTGGCTGTAGAATTTATTTTAATCAACTTTTAGAAAAGACAAACATATCATTTTTTGGTATAATCTTCTTGCTTTTCAATATACTTTGTACATCTGTCAACAAACTTTCATATTCCCTTATTTAAAAAATGTTTTAGGCTGAGCTGTGAGCCACAAATGCACTGCAAGTCTTCACTTTTTCATCAGAGGTGAATCTTCATCCTCGAAGGGCTGCTTTCAGGGGACCAAACAGGTGAAAGTCTGATGGAACAAGCTCAGGACCATAAGGAGATTGTTTTAATACCTCAGAACAAAGTTCTCGCAGAGTGTCAACAGTGTGGGTACAGGCGTGTGGACGTGTATTGACATACAAGATCACAAAGCCCTTGGATAACAGTCCTTTGTATATAATCTGAAGTTTAGGCTTCTGCTCTTTAGTGAGCATCTCACTGTGAGAAGCACTGTGCATTGAAACTTTTTACTGATAGTGTTCCAGTACTGGCCCTTAGGAATCCTAGAAAACTTTAAGCATCAAATTTCCAGCTGATGATTGACTTTTGAACCTTCTCTTGGTCTGCAACTGAGCATGCTTCCATTCCTTATTCTTCTGTTACTCTCAGTCTCGTAAGTGATGAATCCATGTGTTGTCACCAGTAATGATTTTTTTTAAAAGAACCTTTTATCTTCCTTCGAGTATCAGTCCAAACTTTGTTTGCAGATGTCCATGTTCACAACTGCACAGCAGTGACCTTGAATGGAAAGTGCTGATAAGACAGTGCAGCCAGCAGATGTTTTACTAGAACCAGAGTGCAGATAAGTTTTACTCACCCTCATACTATATGGCTAGCTATACCACCGTAGGTGAAAATACCCTCAGTTAATCCTCTGTGGAACTTGATCAGACTTTTGCAGAATGAAGTTTTGATTTTCATTTTGGTAATTTGTTGATATTATATATACTTTATAAAAAGACACCTATTGCTACTCAACGTAAAAGTTGAACGAAAGGATGGTCAGAAGGAAAGCTCTATAATATAAAAAGGGGACTTATTTTTATGCAACTAGCACACACCTATGTTTGTTTGCCAACTGCTCTGGCCTCCTGTGAGGTATTTTCCTAAGCACTGACTAGCCATTTTTTTTGCATGTTATTGTTAAAAACTTAGCATAGTGTCCTTACATACAATAGTTCTTGGTGGGAGGGAGTGGTTGCCAAAAATACATAGAAAGGTGCACATTGTTTGCATAGAAATATGGTAGTGGGTTTTTTTTGTTGTTGTTGTTAAGTGCCATCTAGTTGGTTCTGACTCATAGTCACCCTGCATAGGGTTTTCATGGAGCGACTGATAAGCTTGAACCACTAACCTTGAAGTTCAAACTGACCTTGTAGTCCGTGAAAGCTCTCGTGTCACTTTAATTTTCTTGCATTATTGTTGTAAGTTTCTGCATGAATCAATCACCAAAAAATTAAAAACCTGGCATACTAAGATATATTTATGTTTTCTTTTTCTTAAAATAACTTTTCAACTAAAAAATCCCATCAGCTAGTAGGGACTACTCATGGGTTATGAAATAGGTAGATGCCCTCCATCACAGAACACTCATTGAATTTGCTATATTAATAAAGAATATAGAAGAAATGTTTCATTTAAATGAAATTATTTTTTGAATATTTTTTTAAATAGTCTCTTTTCAGCAAATCAGATGAAAAGCAAAACCTGAAATTACTTGTTAAATATTTCTCAGTATTATTATTCTATGGTTTGTTGTATCAGTGCAAAAAGAGTGTTAGATTTGTGTCTTTAAAGAGGAAGTAAGAATGTTAAATTTCCAGGTAACAGCTAAAAACAGTTAGCTGAGGGAGCTCACTGCGAGAGGAAAGAATGAGAGTGAACCCTCCTATGAGAATTGATCATAATAAGTACTTATCTCTTGCTTAGGTCCTACAAACGTAATTGAAGAAAAGGAGATAATAGAAATGCTTTTTTTCAGAAGGGCGCTCAAGATGGAAATGTAATAGTAATACAAAGAAAACCATCTTCAAGTAGGTTTTAGTGTCCTGTGGTTAATGCTTTTCAATTTGTTGTTATTCTCTCCCAGATAGAAAGGACATTTATCAGTAACACTTAAGGTATTTTCAGGTATTAAAAAATTCTGTGTGTTCTTTCTAAATGCACGTTGCAGTGGCAGTGCTGACTTGCATAGGCCAGTGGATGTTGTAACTTGATTATATCCTTTTATGGTATGGAGCACATGTTTTGAGTGTTTATCAAGTGGAAGCAGGTAATCCATTGGGAAGACTGAGCCTGTGGAAGTGGGAAGGTTCCCACTAAAAGGCCTAGTCTCAAGTCCACCTTCCACCAAAAACTTTGGGAATGTGTTTGACCTCTGACAGTCTTCTTTTTGTCGTGTACAGAATGACATATTAATACCTAGGGGCCTGGGGTGGTATAAGCACTTTGTAATCATCTGTTAGCCAAAGAGTTGGTGGGTGGAATCCACCAAGCATCTCCTCAGAAGAAAGGCCTGGTGATTTGTTTCTATAAAGAAAACCCTATGGAACAATTTTATTCTGTAACACATGGGGCCACTGTGAGTTGGGGCCCATGTGACGACAGCTAACAACAATTGCAGTATTTTTTTTTTTTCCCTTGATTTACAAAATGGCATTTTAAAACATATGGCTTACCCTTCTTCTGTAAAGATCACATGAAATAAATCCTGCCAAGCACTCCATGTATCTAAGATGTGCAAGCCAGTGCCTGGGTGCCCATCTAGTGGGAATTCTGCAGCCACTGATGTGCTCGGATGAGCCCAGGAGACTCCTGTGTCTGGGAGGAAACTCTTGGTTCTGTTGCCACTGTGCAGATCTGGAATTTGGATACTGAGTGAAGGCATTGTATTAACCTTTGGAAAGTGTCTGCACAACTTAAACATTTTAGAATTGTTCTGACTCATATTGACCCTGTGTAGGGTTTCTGAGAATGACTTGTGGGTTCGAACTGTCAACCCTGTAAGTTACTGGTTCAGTGCTTATTCTGCAGTGCCACACCAGGGCTCAGGATTGTCATTAAACCTTTAAAAAAAATGTTTTTTATTATATTGTATTTATAACTTTATTGGGAATTGGATGAAGATTTACAGGACAAATCACTTTTCCATTTAACATGTTTCATGTCGTTGATTGCACTCCTCACAATGAACTATCACTCATCCCACTGCCCTCCCTGTGTTTCCTGTTTCCATTCTTCCTTCTTTCCTAACCCTTTGGGTAAATGCTGTCCATTTTGATCTGAAATGGTTGATTCTTCTAAGGCATGTGTTGTCATTATATCATACCTTTTACAGAGATGAGTTTCCTCTCTTCGGCTCACTTTTCTCTCCTGAACATCTCAAGAACATCTGATATTCCACCATATAGAATACCGTAGTAGTCTACCAAGGATGAGATGTGCAAGAAAACAGATTTTTAAATTTCAGATTTGTTCCTATCTTTCTAACATTAAGAATCTCATACTTTTCAAATATTGGATATGAATTTTCCAGTTAACTCAACTTTTGGGGGAAGTGAGCTGTAAGAATACATTTGGGGTAGGAAAAAATGTCTTTTCCTTAGTCTTTTAGGAAGTGGATTTCTTCTTCAAATTGCCAGAATTATACAGAGAGGAAATATAGGAGCTATGTGACTGTAGGGACAATAGCAGAGTCATTGTTTCCCCCTTCCGATTTTCCCCTAGCTTAAATCTTTCTAATGTTCTTGGCATGTAAGAGGATCAGGTCCCAAGGGATGCATTGACTGAGTAGCAGAAAGAAATCAATGTTTCTCCAGCCTGGTGGAAAATTCCAGTCTTCCATCCTTAAAGAATTTTTCTTTCTCTCTCAGTAAAATGTCGTGAATGCTAAATATAAAGCAATGCAAGGTCAAGTTTTTCTTTGTTCAGAAGTACTCTGTTTCAAATACTTGAGTCCCTGGGTGGCACAAATGGTTAAGTGCTTGGATACTAATGGAAAGGTTGGTAGTTTGAATTCACCCAAAGACTTATTAGAAGAAAGCCCTGGTGATCTATTTCCAAAGATCGCAGCTCTTGAATGCCCTATGGGATACGGGTTTACTGTGTAACACAGGGAGTCGCATGAGTGGGGGTCACCTGGACAGTAACTGGTATATGGAACCTTGTAATAATGATGATTATATTATCGTGACATACTATCTCAAGTGGTTTGGATTAAGCAAAAAGGTACCAGAATCTTAAATATGCTAGACTTTTTTTTTTTTTTTTTTAATGTTTAACTTTTTTCGTTAAGCTTTTATTTTAAATTGAGTGATAGTTTACATGGGAGAACACTGGTTTTGCACTCAGTCATATTTTTCATTGCAACAATTACAATCCCTTCCATACACCATCAGTTAACAGTATTTGCCTCTATTCCCTTCTTCTTCTTTTTTGATATACACAGAAACACTCAGGAATATATAATAGCTTAAGCAACCAAGGGCACATTTTGCAAGCCAGCCTCCTGCCCACCAGCACACAACCTTTCTCTTTCCATGAGTCCAGAGTCCTTAGATGCTCTGTTTCTCCATGCCATCATCTCTGCCTCCATCTCAGGTGTCACTGCTTCTCTTCTTAGAAAAAAAATCCCACGTTCTGCTCATACTCGTCCCTCTTGATGGTCCTAGGGGCCTCTGTTCGTGGATAGACTTTATCTTAAACTTCAACACGTAGATTCTTTTCTCAAGTCTTAAGATAAAAAGTGTAGTCCTGGTGTGGGGCTGTGGTATAATAATGCACTGGACCACAAGGCCGGTTTGAACCACAAGGTCGGTGGTTCAAATTCACCAGCCGCTCCTTGGCAACCCTATGCATGGTCGCTGTGAGTCAGAACCAACTTGACAGCACTTAACAACAACAAGAAAAGTACTAAAGTAAAAAAAAAAAAAAACATTTACCACGTGGTGCTGTAGGATAAGAACGAGACCGCTAACCACCAGGTCAGTGGTTCAGACCCACCAGCTGTTCCTTGAAAACCGCAGATCCATAGATTCCCTATGGATCAGAACTGACTTGACAACACATAACAGCAACGGCACCAATTGGGATAGCTCACTCACATTACTTCACTGTCAGTGTTAGTAACAATAATCAAGTCTCCCACACATCACTGGAATTTTGCTTGCTTTTATGTATACATTTAAACTTTAAAAAAATGAAAACTCAAGAAATTTCAAAGGGAAAAGGCAAAGCAATGAACGTTTTTTGAATTGCTATCTTGGACTGGAGTCCTGGTGTGGCGCTGTGGGTAATGTGCTAGACTGCAAAACCGTTTGAACTGCCAAGTCGGCAGTTCAAACCATTCTTATCCCTGGCATTGTCCAGTTAAGAATCAATTCGGCAGTAGACGAGAGGGCAGACAGACAGGGATCCAAATATCCGCCTTATTAATAAGGCAGGATTAGAGAATGTGGTTGGAACTGTGACACCCATTAGGACTTTAACTTCCACAGAGTGACCGCACCACCAAGCCATAGGCGTCCCCCACAGAGGTCAGGGGCTTACCTCCTGTAGAACAGAAGAGAACAAATCTACATTTGGGCTCGCTGCTCCCAATAAGGGAAAAAAAAAAAAACCTAAAGGACATTCTATCTTGGCTCGATTTCTTCTTTGAAATCCGTAGTGTTTCTCCTCTGTAGAGGAATGAATGAGGGTTATGTAGAGAAAAGGGCTGAAGCCACTGCCAAGAAAACAGGCTTTCCTAACTTACAGCCAAGCTAGGAAGGTGGTTGCCTCCTTAGTCACAGTCAGACTGTTGAAGAGCTGCAGTGGAGCACTGTTCTTGGAGTCAAATCTAGGTCCCAACACTTTGCTGCTGACTAGCTGAGCTCTTCAGCCAGTTACTCTCTCTGAACCTTGTGTTTTTCATCTCTAACACGGCTTGTCACTTCTTCTAGCTGTGAAACCATACTAGGGGGCTTTGAAAAGGCTGTGAGAAAATGGAATGAAAAGGTAATGGAATGTTTCCGTGATCTTTTTGAAGCCATTTCTTATAGTAGCACTTGGTGTTCGTGTCTGTGTTTCTAGAAGGGACACCATCTGCATCAAACTACTGCTGTTCTTCTTGAAAATGCAGATAGCTGGGACCTTCCACAAAAGTCCTGAATCAGAAACAACAGGTAGATGATGTATCTGCACTTTAAACAAGCTCTTTTGTTGATTCTTAGGTACTGTTTGAGACACACCAACATAGTAAATAATCAGCTATGTAACTGAATGAACCTGTGGTTTGGACAAAGTAAGTGGTTTGCACAAGGTCTCGCACCTAGAATGCTGTAGAATTTGGAACTTAAAGCCAGACCCTTGAACCTCAAGGCTCACTATGTTTCCACTCGACCCATTTCAGAGTTTTATCTAGACAGCTACCACTCTGCTCATTTCTGTTACTTCTGCCACCAGAGTTTTCTTTCTAAAGCAGATCTCCTAAGGTTTCCTCCCTAGCACCCTTCTTCTCACTGACTGCAGAATGAAATCCACATTCTTTAGCATTATTTTCAAAGCCTTTCACAGTCTGGACCTTAGTATCTTTCAAGGCTTCCTCACCACCCTTCCCTGCAGATTATTATATAGCGGCATTCTCTGACCCTCACATAAACACATTTAAGTCACTATCTTCAGTGTTTCATAGCTGTTGTTGGTGTTGTTAAGTGCCATCGAGTCGGTTCCAACCCATAGCGACCCTGTATAGGGTTTCCAGGGAGCAGCTGGTAAGCTTGAACCGCCACCTTGCAGTTCAAACAGTTTAGCAGTCTGGCGCATCAACCCACAGCACCACACCAGGACTCCTTAGTCCCCCTCAAATACCCTGCTCCCTCTTAGTCTATCAGCACAGTCTTGTTGATTTTTAACACATCTATAAGGAATGGTTTCTCCATGAAGCTCTTTCTGATCTCTCCACCAGTTAAGACAAATTGCTGTCTCCTGTGGGTTCCCATCCACCTTCTTCATAGCTCTGTTACCATGTTGTATAAAGTTATGTGTTTTCCATGTCAGTATTCCTCATTGTACAGTTGTTAATTCCTTTTAAGATAAGGAAGCATGTTTTATTTATCTGTAATGTCCAAAATCTGCTGTACTTCCTGACATAGAGCAGGTTACTCTTCAAGTATTTGTAAATAAAGAAAAGCAAAATAATTACAAAATTTCAATAATGTTGAGCAATACCAGCAGATTTTAATCAAGATTTAAATGGGCACTCTTGAGAAAATAGAAACCCATACTGAATCACAAAGCTGCAATTTACCTTAGAAATTATGTGGTCATTACATATGAAATCCATACATAGACATTAGTTTTGAGGACTTTCTACTTTCCAAGCACTCTTCTAAATACTTTGTATATATTAATTCATTGAATCCTTACAATAAATCCATGAGGTAAATATTAATAATATCCTTAGTTTATAGGTGAAAAACTGAGACATAGAGAAGGTTGAGAAATTGAGGTATTACAAGGCAGATAAGGAAATGCAAGGTTGGGTAAAGTAAGTGATTTACTGATGACCACACAGCTAATAAAGAGTGGCCATAGACTTGGGCCCAGGTCTTCTGACCCCCACTCCAAGGTGCTTTCTACAGCAACTTCAGTTTCTAATTACTGTTCCTACTAGTGGTTCACAGAAGGTGTGAATGAATTTCTTATCAGTAAGGACTTGGTATGGTGAATGTTCTAGCTTGATGACTAGGGGACAGTATTAATGAAAATAATGACTTTAGAAAAAAGGAGCAGGTTTGGGGATAACTCATGACTGTTGTTGTTATTAAATGCCATTGAGTCAGTTCTGACTCATAGCAACCCTATATAGGTTTTCTAAGGAATGGCTGGTGGTTACCAGTCCAGTGCTTATCCTACAATGCCACTATTTTCATTTTTAGGCTAAGAAAATGAAAAATTTAGCCAAGATCTTGAAATCAAGCATTTTTGCATTGTTATTGGTATTAAGTGCCACTGAGTCAGTTCTGACGTATAGTGACCCTGTATAGGGTTCCCAAAGAGCAGCAGGTGACTTTGAACCACAAACCTTGTGGTTCAAACTGATTGTGCAGTCCTGTGCCTGTCCTACAGCACCATACCAGATCCTTGATTTCAGTCAGTAATCCCTCACACAATCATTTCACTTACCTGTGAAAACTGTCTGTACTGTGATCAGAAGCCTCAGTGGAGTCTTGACTGTAGGCACTCCGCCTGTCTATTACCCAGGCAGTAAGAGAGTAAAAGCATTCATGGAGTCCTGTTGTGGCACTATAAGATAAACACTGGACTGGTATCTGCAAGATTGGTGGTTCAAACCAACCAGCTGTTCCTTGGAAACCCTATACAAGATCGCTTTGAGTCATAACTGACTGGATGACATTTAGCAACAAAGTATTAATAACGGACTACTGTTGTTGTTGTTGTATACTGTCAAGTCTGACTCATTGCAACTCTGTATAGGATTTCTAGGAGCAGCTGTGATTGAACCGCCAACCTTGCAGCTACCACCAATCCACTACTTATCGTGCATCTAATAGTTAATGTGCTTTACATGCATTTTTCTTGCTAAACTTTTACTGTAACACTATGAAATGGATACAGTTAATATTCCTTTTCCACTGAAAAAAGTGAGGCAGAGAGTCTATAGCCCCAAAGTTTAGTAAGTGATAGAGCTTGGATTCAGAGTTAGGCATTTTACGAGTTGGGACCCAATTCAATCAATTACTGGTACCTCTCTTAAAAGGGTATTGATATTAATCCTTAATCAATGTCAATTAACGGCTTTAAGGATTAAAAGCATCTATTATATACTTGTGTCTTACTAAACACTGTAAACATGTTTTATTGTTGTTAAGTGCCATCAAGTTGGTTCTGACCCCTAGCGACCCTGTATAGGATTTCTGAGGAGTGGCTGGTGAGTTTGAACTACCCACCTTGCAGTTCAAAATGATCTTGCAGTCCAGTGCATTATCCTGCAGTGCCATACCAGGACTCCAAACTGTTTCAGTGCTGGCTTAAATTATGGTGTGGCGCTGTAGGATCAGCACTGGACTGGGAACCACAAGGTCAGCAGTTCAAACCCACCAGCTGCTCCTCAGAAACCCTATACAAGGTCACTATGAGTTGGAATTGTCTCAACGGTACTTAGCAACAACAAGAAGAAGAAATCATAAAAATTGTTTTCAGGTTCATTCCAAGTATAGTAACTACATAATTACTCGAGGTATTCTAAAAAATTCCCCAGGAAATAACTTGTTTCTTGGGTGTATCAGACACATTTTGATAAGTGTCTGCTTTTTATAGGAATCACTACTGCTCACTTATAGCAATGTCCTCAAGTCTTAAAGACTAAATAATTAATCAAATAGCCATGTGGCAAAATGATTTGTGATTCTTGGAATCTCTTGGAAGCCAATGATGTTGCCTCCTTATCCCATAAGAATTGAGCATTTACAGGCAAAAGTCTTCTGCCAAAGACAGCTCTTCTTACACAATGAACAATTAAAATGTGGCATGTTTCATTTTTAGGAGTTGTTAGTGGTGATTTTTGTGGTATCATGATGTAGGTTAAGAAAGAGAAATTAGTTTAAAATTAACTGGAATTGTGATCATTCCTGAGAAATTGCAACAGTGAGTTTCCTTTAAAAAGTGAAGAAACTTTTCTTATTAAAGAATTACTTACTAGGAACAATCTCCTTTTTCTCAAAAGGAAATCTCTTTTCTTTTTTTTTTATTATTTGGTTGATTGGTTTAAAAAGGGTGGGGATTGTTTCATTAAGGAATAGATACAATAATCAAGGCACTTTTATTTCTGACATTCAGGTACAATAAGTAGCATTTTGATATATGTGAGGGAGCTTCAAAAGTTTATTCCATTATCTTCCGATGCCATTTTCCTACAAACACCTTGAAGCCCCCTCGTGTATGAAAAGTTTCAGACTTCTTTCTTTCTGTGTCTATACCTATAGTTTACAAGCATTTTAACAAGTGAACTCCTGTGGTTATTGTTCTGTTATACCTGGTTTTCTGTTGTTGTTTTTCTTCTCATTGAAAACGCATTTTATCTACTCATCTTCCCATGTGATGTTGGCCTATACCAACTTGTTTTTATCCTTCATTATGTTACCTGATGGCATTCAACAGTGACCACACAATGGTATTAAAGATTTTTGTTTCTGCTTGTTTTAAAACAGTGCTACAATGAAACCATTTTTAAAAAGACATATTTACCCATAACCTGCCTTCGTTTATGTGAATTATTTATCATATCTTTCATACAGATTTGTGAGAGTTTTTTTAGAGAGAGAGACTATTAACCATTATTTTGCTCACCCGTTCTCTTGAAATAATTAGAACTCAACACTATTCTAATTATTTCAAGAGAACGGGTGAACAAAATAAACACTCTTCTAAGGAGCTCTGGTAACGTAGTGGTTACGAATCGGACTGTGAACCGCAAGGTCAGCAGTTCAAAACTAGCATCTGTTCCATGGGAGAAAGATGAGGCTTTCTGCTCCCGTAAAGATTTACAGCCTTGGAAACTCTGTACAGGGTCGCTATGAGTCGGAACTGACTCCACGGCACATAATCACTACCACCACCAACACTATTCTACACCAAAATGATGATCCTTTTGTTCTGTTTCTTTATAACAACACAATTGAGATCTCTTGCTGGTTATCATGTAAACAACTAGCTACTTACTACAGGAATGTAGCCTGGCTCATTCTTATATTCTATCTGGGCAAAGAAAATGCTGGGATAGCTCTGTAGACTTTTATAGGACAGGGCAGTAACCAGAAAGGGCATTTTATTCCTTTTCACTTACAGAAGAGTATATCTGTTGTAAGAATAGACTCAGACCATCTAACATTTAGACTTGAAGAAGCTTTCCGGTAGAATGAAGACAAACAGCAAGTCGTTTTTCTTAAATTCAGTAACGATTAATGATCTATATCGCAAACATTCTTTGGAAGTGCTTATTCTGAACGTCACTGTGCAGAACCGCCTTGTGAATAGAACAACAGTGAAGACAGAACCATTGTCCACACACAGCTTACAGCAGGTTAGTGAGGGAGAGACACTTGATGCAGCATGAAGCAGGAACTACTACATCACTAGTATACCAGTGACAGAGGAATGGGCAGAGACTAGCCAGGTCATCCTGAAGTATCGCTGTTACAGCGTTTCCAGAGGGCAGGAGTTTATCTGTGCCTTTCTTTCTTGAACTCCACGTGTGTGGCCCCGTTATAAGTATGGTACAGAGGGTTTGCTTACTTTTTAAAAACGTAGTTGCGTAAATAGCTTTGTTTGGGCTTAGTAAGGAACAGTGCCTAAGAAATCTCCCCCCCCCCCCCCTTTTATTTTGGATGACAATAGCATGGGTATTAAGTGGCCTGAGACCCTTCCACACGAGAACTCAGAACTATTTACAGAGCATTTTAAATGAACAGGTGTCTAGACATTGGTACCATGCTGGTTGATGGTTTGTAAGAGTTGAGGTGAGGAGTTAGAGTCACTTGGCTTTGCGTTGTTGGGATGCATCACAATTTAATTAGCACCATCACCAGAATCCTTTACTTGTAAGGCATTTGCTCTTGTGTTCTCTTTTACCACATTTCAAATGGTTGTTGTCAAACTTGACTACAATTAGAATTAGGTAGACAGAACCGCATGAATGTAGACAAGTTCCCATTTATTTATATCATGGTGTGGCTAAAGGTACACTTGAAAATTTTTCCTGACAAAGAGAGTTGGAAACATAGAGACAACTGCTTTAGAAAATGATGTTATTTTGTCATCGCACATAGGAAATATTTGGTCAAAATCCATGGCCGTGATTCACTACACTACTAGGAACAAGGTGTCAAGATAATCAGTCTGTAAATCCAGGTTTTACGGAATCCTTATTTACTAAGCTAAAAGTAAAATTAATTTGTGCAACTTCTTATTACATTTTTTGTGAGGGGTTCTGATATATCCAATCAGAGAAATGAGTTTAAGATTAAATTTTCAAAAGGAATTGTTTCTATCGTAAGATGGTACTTATCGGTTATGAAAGAATAGAAGCCTCTTTGCAGTGGTGACTGTTACCCTACAAATTAGATTATAATTCAGAGACATCTGAGATGTTTATGCCTTTAAAAAAATGGTTATTTTATTGTTGTCTTGTTTGTTGTTTTAATAATTCATGGCCAGGAGCAAACTTTTTTGGGTGAAGTTTTATTGTTGATTATTTCATGGTGGGAAAAAAATCCTGACAATGGAATTAGGCAAGTCATTATTTACTAGCCATGTGTCTTTGAACAAGTTCTTTTCTTTGAATCTCAGTTTTCTGATCTATAAATGGTAATGGTTGTTGTATGGACTGAGGAAGGACTGAGTGACCACAAGCAATTTGTGCTTGACTTCTAACCCAAAGCAGTCCTAGTATGGTACTATAGGATAAGCATTGGACTGCTAACCACAAGGTCAGCAGTTGAAACCCATCAGCCACTTCTTGGTAACCCTATATACAGGGTCACTGTTAGTCGGAATTGACTTGATGGCACTTAACAACAGTAGCAAAAGCTAACCTAAAGGTTGGCAGTTCTAACCCACGCAGCAGCACCTTGAAAGGTGAGTCCTCGGTGCTTCCATTAAGATGTAAACTTGACTGGAAGCAGGTGGCTAGATCTTCCTCCCACAGAACTATTGAGTGGGTAAGTCGATGGATGCGCTTTCATTAAGATTGTTATTGTTAGGTGCCATTGAGCTGGTTCTGACTCAGCAGCCCCATGTGACAGAGTACTGCTGTCCCATGTTGTTGTTGTTACGTGCCATCGAGTCGGTTCCGACCCATAGTGACCCTGTACAGGATTTCCAAGGCTGTAAATCTTTACGGGAGCAGAACGCCTCATCTTTTCTCCTGCAGAGCAGCTGGTAGTTTCGAACTGCTGGCCTTAAGGTTCGCAGCCCGATTTGTAACCACTACGCTACCAGAGCTCCTTTAGTAGTCCTGCAAACTTGACCAGGAACAGATTGCTAGGTTTTTCTCCCACAGAGCTGTTGAGTAGATTCAAACCACCAGTCTTTCTTCTAGCAACCACAGCTTAAGTGTTATGTCATTAGGGCTCCTCCATTAAGGTTACAGCAAAGAAAACTGTGGAACAGTTCTAGTCTGTGACACATGGCATCACTATGAGTTGGAAGAGACTTGACTTCAATGGATTTTTGGTTCTTGACTTGGTGTTTAGAAGAATAGATATGGAAGCACCTAGGATCAACAGACTTGCCATAACTATCTGTGCTTTCTTTTTTAAAAAGCCTCTGTGTTTCTTGGTGTCAGATGTTTGAGCTTGCTCAGAGATGGAAACGCAGACTGTTTTAGAGTTGTTTTGTCAGTACTTAAAGCACCATAATTGAACTTAGTGCTTGGGAACAAGAGAGTGTTCTGCTGAAGGAGTAAAGCAAGGTCTGTGGTATGAGATAGGTAGAAGATTGAACTAATTCTAATTTTGCCTGACTCTCGGAGTGTGAATATCTTTCCAGGGGTACCAGTAATGAAGACTTAGAATACCAAGTGAGAGCTGACATCTAAAATAGATAAACAACACTAGGTCGATTGTTCACCATTGAGGGTTTGCCTTCAGAGAACCAACCCATACCTAATTTTCCACATTCCTCCTCTTCTCACAGCTTCACTATGTTGGGGTTCCTTGCCTTCAGTTGCCATTCAGTAGCTTCATTTTCATAAGTATTTGTCACAAGGTAGCTTTTTGGACAAGGAATTGGCTCTAGGGAAGTTTTAGTCATGGAGGTCAAGTGTAGAGCTTTGTTTCCTCCTCTGGGTTTCACGACTCTGTCAGACTTCCAGAAGGTTGGATCTTTTACCTGATGCAGATATGGGCATCAGCACAGTGAGGTAAATAGTTGCTTTAGTGTTAATTTGGGAAGAAGGAAAGAAAGTCAAAGTCAATTGATACATGAATTCTGTATGTCAGTGGTGTGAATACATTTTTGTTTCTTAAATTGTTTAACTGTAATTATTTGTGAGTTATATATCAGAACTACATAATTCTCTTACTGCTGCGTGTATGGTATGCTCTATGGCAATAGAGCTTCTTTTCAGACCTCAGTATAGATTTTAACTCTAATGTAGTCTCTTAAAGAAATGGTATGAGAAGTAAGAGAACTGTTAATTTTTGCCATTTTCTTTGTGCTTGCAGTGTTGGTTAATGGTTGATGATGTTCTGTGGAGTTGGTTCGGACTCATAGCGACCCCTTATAGGGTTTCTCCCTTGAGCTTAGCAGCCCAACTTGTAGCCACTACACTACCATAGCTCCTTGCTTACAGTATTAGCACTGTCTTAAATTCATTTGGAGTACTGTTAACCAGTTTCCATACAGAGCAAGCAGGGACCCCACTGACAATCGTATTATTACATATTTTTATGAACCTTATAGATTTTAGTATTAACATATATAGAGACGTTCCACCTCTTTTTTTTCCTCTTCCTTCTCCTGTGTACACTTTATGAACCTTGGTGGCTTAGTGACTTAGTGTTGGGCTACTGACTGTAAGGTCGGTGGTTCAAGCCCACCAGCCACTGCACAGGAGAACAATGAGGCTGTCTGGCCTTGTAAAAAGATTTGCAGTCTTGGAAACCCACAGAGCAGTTCTACTCTGTCCCCTAGGATTGCTACAATTTTGAATTGGCTCGATAGCAGTGGGTTTGTATGTGTGTGTGTGTGTGTGTATACTGTATGTACCTAACTCCTCATAGCTAAGGAGGAAAAGAAGGGGAGGGTCTATGTTTTTATTTGTTCCAATAAGATATGTCTGGCAGTTTGACTGCTTTGTGTTTTATAAACCCCAAAAATCAAACCACAGCCATCGAGTAGATACTGACTTATATATAATGACCCTATTATGTAGGGTTTCTGAGACTGTAAATCTTTAAGGGAGCTGACCGCCTCATCTTTCTCCCACAGAGCCACTAATGGGTTTGAACTACCAACCTTGTGGGTAAGCAGTCCAGTGCTCATTCTACAGTGTTTGTTTGTTTGTTTGTTTTTTTAAATTAAGACCAGCAAAGCATACAGCAGTCAAGAGAATGTAGCTCTGTTTGGCTTGTTACATCTGTTCTTTGCCAGATAGGTTACTTGCAGATGATTCAGAATCACCTGGGTTTGCTGCACACTGGGCTGTGTTTCACCCTAGTGTGGCCTAGTGAAATTGCATCATTTGAGGTTGTGCTTCATGCTGACCTTCTTGTGGCCCTCCCCTCCAGCAGCTGTGTGGGAATTCTGCTGCCTTCCTTTCCCCTAGATTAGATGTCTGCACTAGAGCCCTTGCTATTTTAAACCGAAAAATGTACTGTGTGAGCAAGTGATGAAACCGCTTGAAAAGAAAGCACTATGATGCTATCTGAGGCAGTTCCCAGTTTTACAAGCATGTTGAAAATTGGGCACCATCCAATTCTTGACATGTTCTTGCAGATCTTCATGGCAGAACTCTTTTGCCAGTCCCCAGAAGGACCTGCCTGATAAGCTGGTCATTTGACTTGGAGAAGTCAGGGGGACAATTTAAAATCCTCTCTAAATATGGACTGTTTCTGTAACAGAAGCCTGTGGCCAGCATTGTTCTTCACTAAAGAAATAACCAAAGGAAATGGGCTTAAATTGTTGAAAGACTTTAGGTTGGAAGAATTACTTCAGAGGGAGGGATTAATAAACACTGGAATGGTTTAATCAAAGGAAAGCATGGAATCTGATTATTTAAAGGTTTTAAGAATACATGTTTGTTTGTGTGAAGCAATTTAAATGCCTCACCTGGAGTGATCACAGACCCAGCCTGGGCTGTGCCTGTTACTCCTGTTCCCCACCCAGCTGGCCTCCCCAGTTCCTCACCTCTGAGGCAGTTTTCTTTTCTTTTCATTCAGCAGCATACAAACAAACCCTCCAGGCCCTTCAAGAGATTATATTCCTTCCTGAAGGGAAAAAAATAAATAGGCCAGCATATAGCTTATGCTATATAACGAGTCTCCTGTGTATTATTACAGTGTTGTCACCTCTATTCTCAATTATGGCAATTTTTTTTTTGCTGAGGGGCAGTCTTAGGAGTTTGTGGTTCCCACAGCTGCTCGGTACTACTGAAATTCTCAGTATGTTTTTAGTTGGTGTTTTCCTTACCCACCAACTTGAGAGACACTGTGGTAACTGAGCAGATAGTGTTATATTATCTATTAATTTTTCCTGTGGCCAAAATGTTTACAATCTAAATTCAGTTTTCTCTGAGGAGAGCCTTGAAGAATGTTGAACTCACTGGAAAAAGTTGAAGAAAAGCTGAATGTTTGTTAGCGAACGTGGGGACCATATATTCACTTTGCCTTCAGTATGAAGGAGAAGCCTGGATGCTTTCCGTGGCTATTTTACTTGTCACTTTGCTGGAGAAAAGTAATGATAGAATCATAAAACAAACGGGTTCTTCCTGATAATCTGGAATCAGATTGTGGCTTTGGGATATGGAAAATGTGATAAGCTTATTAGGAGTGCAAGCTAGAGAAAATGATTTAATAACACTGGAACTTATACTGGCATTTTCTGAAAATGGTACAATTAAGGAAAGATAGCATTTTTTCAAGTGGGGGGGGGGAGTAATGATAAGATCTAGACTTTGGAATGTCATTCAAATGTCCTTGCTAAATTTTCCATTGACAATTCAGAATCCATCTAATGGGTACCCCCCACCCCCCACAAAATAAAACCCAAAATAAAAGAAGCATTGAAACTCTAAATTCAGCAAACTGAGGTAGGTAGGTTACTGAAAGAATTTCCTACTTGAGCATAGTTCCAAACAAGATTTTCAAAGAAAATGTATGTACCTTATAGCCAGACCTGTTGGTTCGAAATCCTATTGAAGAGACAAAGGCTGCTTTTGTTCACCAGTTACTTGGTGTTTCAG
The DNA here is from genome assembly GCF_000296735.1 of Chrysochloris asiatica. Classification (NCBI taxonomy): domain Eukaryota; kingdom Metazoa; phylum Chordata; class Mammalia; order Afrosoricida; family Chrysochloridae; genus Chrysochloris; species Chrysochloris asiatica. Next base: position 5,701,377 of record NW_006408647.1, read on the forward strand.
AACTAAAAGATTTTGTTCAGAATGAAAGGAGGCAATTATTTCATAGGCATTTCTTCGATGTCGGTAAGTCTCAGGACTTCTTAGATTTGGAACGTAAATGGCATCAATGTTTACTACCTATGTAAACATATTAAATCTCTGTGAAAAGGGGGCCTTAATAAATGAGATGCATTTAAGTTTGTAAATTCTTTTAAGATTCTTCTACTTTTCCATTTTCTCTATCCTAAAGTCCTGTCCTGGTGTGGCCCTGTGGGTTAATGCACCAGACTGCAAAGTCGTTTGAACTACAAGGTCGGTGGTTCAAGCTCACCAGTCGCTCCTTAGAAACCCAATACAGGGTCACTATGGGTCGGAACCGACTCGACGGCACTTAACAACAAGAAAGTCCTGTAATTTCATTACATTTGAGATATAGAGGATACATTTCTGTATGTTGTTGTTGTTGTTAAGTGCTGTTGAGTCTGTTCCGACTCATAGCGACCCTGTGTAGGGTTGTCAAGGAGCAGCTGGTGGGTTTGAACTGCCAGTCTTGTGTTCATAGTCTAGTGTTGATCCTACAGCACCACACCAGGAGTCCACATTTCTTTATAGAGCTGTCTATTCATGAGAGCAGACATTTTCAAAAGCAGCAGTTTAAGCATTGGGATATTGGTTATTAGATATTTATTGATAGCTAGGGAATGGAGATTGCTGCACATGCATAATGCTATCCATGGCATTAGAGATGTAGTGTAATCATTTATGGTTGATCTGCCAGCTTTCTGTGTTGGTTTTAAATGCAGTAATGAATTATTTAAGTCTAAGTTTGACATTGTATGCCATACTGTTAGTATGCTCAACAGTTAGCCTGGCTAACTGCTAACTAAAAGGAAGGCAGTTCAAACCCACCAGCTGCTCCTCAGAAACCCTGTAGCGTGTCAATAGGAGTCAGACCAACTCTGAAACTTAACAGCAATGGTGGATTGTTTACACAATGTACTTAATCCTAGAGACAGAAAAGCTGTAAACATATTTAAAAACCAAAAGTAGCTTCACTCTTATTTGTCACTTTAAGAAAGAATAGAATACTGCTGTTTGTATATTTTGGTTATGGTGCCCTTACGGATTTTTTTTTTTTTTTTTTTTTGCTGTGTTGGGTGGTTTTAGGCTTTGATTCAAATGTCAAGATGTGTCAGAGTGATTTGTTTCTGTGTTATCTGGACCCAGAATTGAAGACCTCCTCTGACTCTTCTGTTTCTTCCTCTACTGTTAATTAATGACCATATGCATTTGCGATTTTCCAAATAAGCCTGTGACATAGTTCACATGTAAATTTCATCCCTGCTAATGGACTGAAAGGCAATAGGTGGTGTGAGGGCCCATTCTTGTACAGCTGTACCCGTTCATTCACCTTACTTCCCTCAGGTGTCTGCAAAGTCCTCAGACCCAAGGCCTGTTAAGAGCCCCTTTCCCAATTGGAACCACTTTACCCCATCATTTTCCTTTTACCCTTTCGTTTAGAAAAAGTGTGTATTTAGCCATCAGCTCATTTTGTGTGGTCTGAGTTATAAAATGCCCCTGCTGGTTTTTCCATATGAAAAACATGTTTTTCATTTGTGGAAACTTATATAATTTTTTTTTTTTTTACACTGGGCTTTCTTTTGTGCTGCTTTAAATTAAAAGCAAATGCATTTCCCTCCCCCTCGTTTTTGCTTCCCCACCCCCATCTTTGCATGTTCCAATTACAGAGTTGTGAAAATAAGTCATCTTTCGGCTTTTGTTACTTTAAAACAGCTATCGGTGATGTCAGAGTCAATACTAAAAGCATTAAGAATGCTGGCAGAATGTAATGCAGCTGCAATCCAACATGATGCTGGAAATGGGGTTGAGAGCATAAAGGCTTTCCATATTCCCAGGGCGCACAACTGCTTGCGGCCTTGGCTTTGATCTCTTCAAAGGCTGCTGCCTCCTCCTAGATGGAGAGACTTGGCTGCCACTCGCTCGCATTGAAAAAAGGCAGAGGTCTCTATTCAGGCAGAAATCAATCACTGTGCAGAAACAATTATGTGTAATTCAACCATCATGAAAACAGGACGAGATTACGGGTTTGTTACCTGAGTGACTGTGTGGAGACCGGGAGCAGAGAACACTGGAGTCCTGCTGACATGCCACATCTCGATGACAATTATAGACATAGGAATGATGCAGCGGGCGGGGGAGGCATGATGACAAATGCTGGTCACGCTGTCCAGCAGAGCAGAAAATGAGGTTACAATTGGGAGATAATGTTTGCATATGTAACCATATTTCAGCAAGCTGAACAACTTCAGGGAGCAGACTCTCAAAAACTCCTGTGGGTATGTGTATGTATGGACACTAGCATGGGAGTTCCACATTAGCTGAATGAAGGACAACAATAACCCTAATTATTTGAGGGTTATACTGGAAGAGAGAGAGCGAATTTTGCTTAGGGTTATTAGATTTGAGACTTCTGAGTATGTGGTACTACTGACATTGAACTCTAAAAGCACAACTAAGTTTCCAACTTAATGTATGATGAAGGTCTGCCTTTAAAACATTTTCTGGCTCAGGAGTAACATTTTTGTTTTGAATTTGCTTATCTGTTTTAAAGCCAAGTGTTATGGGGTTTTTTTGGTTTTGTTTTTTAAATCTTCATTTTAAGCCCTTTGGGGAAATGATTTTTGTCAGTTTTGCCATCTTCCCTTGTCTTCAAATGTTCTTTTTCTAAAGCAACCTTCTAAAATACATGACGTTTCCTTCCATTGTGAATAAAAGCAGGGTCCCTTTTTTAAAAAAATCTCCCCCTCCCCCAGGTAGGAAGTAACTTTTTGCTTTAAGTCAAAGTATAGCAGATCTTAGAACCCTAGCACAAAAAGCTGCAAAGGCATTTATTTTTATTTTAACTTGTTCTTGTCACCTAACAAGGGCGTAGGAGTAGTAACCTTACAGTTTTTCAGCTAGCCTGGCTAAGGGGGCGTGAGGGGGGAAAGCAGATGAAAACCTACATGGCTGATTATGAAATGGTATTGCTGCTGCTCAGTTTGATACCCAGGCCCGGGTTTACCTTTTATGCCGCTCCAGCTTAGACATCAGAGGCGTGAGAGCTGCTTTGAGTTACAGATCTTCAAACAATAAGTCAAAACAAAAAATCAATCCCCTCCGGTCCCTGGGTGCAGTTATCTAAAGATAAAAGAGAAAAATAAAGTTATGCTAAAGCAGATAGAGGAAAGGAGCCGATATGCCGAGGAACCACGGAGGACAAGTGCAGAGTTGAAGTGGGCCTCGTGTGAGCCAACATCAATGAATTTTTATCTTATCAAAAAGTTTTAGGGTTGCCAGTTCTTTTCAAACTGGATCCAGTTCGCTCCAGGGCTGCCTGAAGCATGTTGGCTTCAATAAAGTTGCTTTTCCCCTTCGCTCTTAAATATAACCACAGAGGAATTAGATTGCATTTCATTCAAGGTATAAAACTTGCCACAGACTTCAACAGCAAATTAGGGGTTCTAATAATCCCTTGATATTTTGAATATAAATTGAGAGTTTTTTTTTTTTTTTAATGTTTATTGAAAGATATAAATTTACACGAAGGGCGAGGGCAGCTCTTTAGAGTGTGTATTTATTCTCTCTTCAAGCCAAATTTGGAAGGAGAGCTGGAAAGCCCCCATGAATTCTTTTTTGAGGTAGGAAATCTTTGTTTTTCCTCTTGTTTCTTGTGGGTAACGTCAGATATTTCTGGAGATTAACGTTAAACTTTCTGAAGCATTTGGATCAGCATTTTGGTATATGAGCCTGTATGTAATTTTATTGATCCAGGGTACAGTAAGAAAGAGGCTTCCCTTTTTCAGATTTATATTCTTAGAGAGTAGTGAATCTATTTGCTCAGTAGTCCCTAACTCTATAAACATTTCTGAGATGAACTAAGATATCCCTTCGTTCTTGAATGAGCTTCCCTTAAAGGTCTTTCACAAAATGGCAGCACAGATTTCACTCTTATCCTTCCCTTTCACTCCTCTTTCTTTTTCTCCCTGGTAGAGCAGTATGCCTGAGCTTCTGTTGGCACTGAGGGGGCAGGCTCCCCATCCGTCTCCTTGACCACTGGGGAGCTCAGTCTGTGACTGTCTCAGTCTCATTTCACAGCCAGGTTTTAATGGACAAAGGTGTCCAGGTTTTAATGGACAAAGGGATCTCGTTAGCCTGGTATTTGTAGAGCTAGATCTTCTGTTATTTAAAGAAACTTGTTCTATATATAAACCACTGTTAATCATTTGAGTTACAACCATCATAGCTTTCATTTGCATAGTTGAGATGACTCATTGTTTTGAAAATTAAATAAACTCAAATGGAAAACAGCTACACACTGCTGGTCACAACTTTTAATTCCTAGGATAGAATTAATGAGCAGAAAAATGGCAGAGCCATTTCTACACATCTAAAGCTGAAATCATTTTAAACTATTAATGAAGCTACTTTACTATAAACATTGAAGCTTAGCAGTATTGCTGTAGGCCCTGAGAGGAGAAACAGCATTCTCTTTTCTTATAATTAAGCTATAGTAGGAAATCTCAGCCTGTATTTTTAGTCTTTGTCCTCTGACTCTCCTTCAGGCCGGGTTCAGCTAGCATTTCCACTCTCTAGTCTCTCTACCATTTCCTATCCTTAATCCCGTCTTGTTATCCTTCCAGGCTACTTAGAGGATGTTGTTATAAGTGGCTTCATGTTTACAGGCAAGGAAAGAAGGTAGAGGCGGAAATGAGGGCAGGATGGTGTATGTGGCACATAAGTACCATGTCTTACCCTGCTCTTCTCTGGCCTCTGTGCACGACACTGAATTCCTGACACTCCCAGCCCTAATTTCTGATTTTTTTACACTCTCAAACAGACAGTGGCAGCTCTGAGGGGTATGGAGCACTAGCCTCCATAATCTCCAGCATTATCTTCAGTCATTCCAAATAAACTCATCTATGCTAAATAGAAACATTCTTTAAGATAGGACCTCTAATCCGTCTTCCAACCAGATTGCTGCTCCTAATATCCTTCTATGTAAGGGAACTATGCTAGGTAAACTGCAGTGCATAATCACCTATACATATAAAAGTGGTGAACCAGACTGCCTGGACTTGAATCTCTATTCCACCACTTAATGGTTGTGGGGACAAAAGCAAGTTACTTAAGCTTTCTAATCCTCAATTTCCTTACCTGTACAATAGAAGTAAGTAGTTAGCTACCCAGGGATTTATAAACTGAGATGCAAATACTGAGTTTAATATTTGACATTTGTTGTTGTTAAGTACCATCAAGTCCAGTCGGTTTCTGGAGCAGAAAAGTCTCCTCTTTCTCCCAAAGAGCAGCCGTCGTTGTGGTTCGCAGTCGAGTGGGGTTTGCAGTGAGTATCTACAGAGACACCATGCTCCCACTTGACATTTAGGTGTTAAAATTAATGTTAGCTATTGTTGTTGTTGTTAGAAAAGAACAAATCTGGCCCATACTCAGTCCAAGCATTTATATTTTACTACTGACTTTTTGAGATATACTCTCATTTATTTATAAGGTTTTAGTATTTGAATTCCCACTTTTGACCCATTCCCAGAGTGTGGGGGGCAGTGTTAACCCAGCATGTCTCATCTAAGCCTGCATTTTTATACAAGCAGAAATAGGTTGTGTTGTGATGGTTCTAAGGGCTACACAACCAAGAGAGAAAATATATTGTTAATAATTTGCTAAATTCTTGGGTTTCAGTAATATGGGATTTAGGAAAACAGAACCATAATTTGCCTCCCACCCCCAGCTTTCCTTAATATTAAACTAAAGAAAGTGGATATTTATTTCAAAGGAAAAAATATATATTAAAGTTACATGTATGTTATATTTTGGTATATTCTATTTAGTTGAAGTTATTCTCTAAGTTTGGAATTCTGGTGTGGCGTTGTGGTTTCATGTGCTAGACTGCAAAGTTGGTTTGAACAGCAAGATCGGCTATTAGAGTTCACCAGCCGCTCCTCAGAAACCCTATACAGGCCCGCTATGGGTAGGTCTGGCTCGATGGCACTTGACAACAACAACAACAACACAATTCTTTTAAGTGGGAGTCCTGGTGTGGCGATGTAGGATTAGCACTGGATTGCTTCACCACAAGGTTGGCAGTTCAAACATACCTGCTGCTCCTTGGAAACCATGTACAGGATCGCTGTGAGTCCATACTGAGTTAACAGCACTTAACAACAACATTCTATAAGTGAGGGTCTCTGGTGGCTTTGTATGGTAAGCACTGGACCGATAACCACACGGTCAGCAGTTCAACTCTTGTCAGCCACTCTGTGGGAGAAAAATGAGACTTTTACTCCTGTAAAAATTTCTAGCCCCAGAATCCCTATACAGGGTTGCTATGGACTTGATGGCTATGCATTTATTCTATAAATAACTATTACGTTCTTAATACAGAACTTATATCATTCAAAATGTGAGTTCAGCATTTTAAACTTACAGTGTTCAGGGATGCAGTCAGTGAGACAGGCAACTTTGAGTTTGATAAACTTTTGTAGTCTTCTGGCATCAAAATTAGATTTTGGACAACAGAGTAGCCTGGTTCTTTCGTGTATTTACTGACTTTCTGCTCCTGGCTCCCACCAGTGCATCAGTTTACGGTTGCTCTGTGAACACAAGTTCTCAGGGCTCTTTGAGGATAGCTGCATCACATACAAACTCCAACTTGGAAGTCTAAGTTGCAGTGTGCAGAGTACTTTACTGTGCTTAAAACATCCAGTGGATTTTTCTGGTTTGAATAGGAAATCTCTAACGCTGTTGATGTTCGTTGTTTTTGCAACAACAACATCAAAGATGTTGAAAATGACTTACTATTTTTGAAAGCTATGTTACTACTTTTAGCATCTGCATTCTGTGCTGTCTGAAGAATAACTGATGTTTATTTAAGAGAAGGGCACCAAGATACATTTTCATTCACATTGATTAAAGTCAATTTAAAAGTATTTGAAATAAAGAAAAAGATTGACTTTTTGATAAACTGAAAGAAACTTAAGTGCCTGTGTTAAATTATTCTGTCCTTGACAGAAATGACCAAGCAGCCTCTCTGAATATTAAAGGAAGGCACAGAGCTCTTATTTTTGGCTGTTTGAATTTTAGTGATATAGTGGATTGTGAGCTGGGCTGTCAACCAGAAGGTCAGCAGTTCGACTCTACCAGCCACTCCACTGGAGGCTTTCTGCTCCCATAAAGATGTACAGCTTTGGAAACCCTAATCAGGGTCACTATGAGTCAGAACCAACTCCATAGCACACAACCACCAACCACCAACCACCAACCACCATCACTTACCTATCTAGGAAAATTATTGGAAGCCATCTTCCTTTTTACTCAGTGAAGTGGACTTAGAGCATTATTTCTTAAATCTTACCAAAAAAAAAAAAAAAAGAGTAAGGCCAACAATCACAAAAGTTTGTGTTTCTGAAAGAAAACAGAAACTCCCAGGCCTTAATGGAGGACAGCTGTCCCCAGATTATTTGATCTAATTATTCAGCACTACACAATTAATATAGCATGTTTTATAATGCATTGTAAGTCACCAGTCTAGTTCTGCGTTTTTAAGACCTCTGAGAGGCAAATTTCTGGCATTAGATCCTGTATATATTGCTGAGCTTTCCAGATTTGGGTGGCATATCGAAACCTGGGATTGTTACCACGTAGCAAAAGTATGAAATAAAAATAAATAAAATAAAAAGGCAATTTAAGCATGTGTGCCTTATTTCATTAGAAATAGTTGAACTGCGCTATGTAATCTGAGACTAAGTGGGCATACATATATTGATTTGTATTTACATAACATATAAATGTTTCTATAAAGATTAATCCTTTAGTTTTAGAACACTTGGTTCATTTAGAGTGAGTTAAGGACTGCCTGTGTGACACTGTAGGATCAACATTGGACTGCAAATCATAAGTTGGCGGTTCAAACCCACCCACCACTGGCTTCTCGGAAACCTTATAACAGGGTCGCTATGAGTCCAAATGAACTAGATGGCACTTAACAACAACAAGAAGAACAAAGAAGTTGAAAAGATACCATAACCTTCTAAGCCAATATCACATGGAAATGTTATAAGTAAGAGTTCTTCATGGCATTTGTAGTGTTTGCTGTGTATCTCATCATTTTCAAGTTTTCAGTGTGGTTATCTTCTGAAAATTGTTTTGCCTTTAATTTCAGAGCTTTTTCTGTTGTTTTTATTTCCTTCTCACATGTTTGATTGTGCTGCTCTTGTTTACCACCCACCCCCACCTAACATTTTAACCCTTGAAGGATTTAATGAAATCTTTTCACACCACAACATTGCCTGCCTTTGAGCAGTGGTGCTGCCAACAGGTAAAATGAGACCTGCTTTTGCTCAGTCAGCCTAGTTGATAACTTTGTGGAAGAAGTCAACTCGTGGAGTTTTAGAAGGATGTATTTAATCACACATTCCTTTTTATATACAGTTCAACTTTAGCGTGGGGTGGGGTGGTGGGGAGGTGGATGAAGCCAAAAAGAAAAGGTTCCTTAGAACCCAAGGCCTGAGTGGGAGGAGGACAGAGGAATTGCAGGCTCCAGGAGGGGTTAGCCCTAAGGACTCCCAGTGGTTAATTACCTACACTGTCAGGCTTGAGGAGGGTTACAAGTCTTTGCTTGCCTAAAAATATCTCCCCTGCTGGCAGCCCATTGAAATGTCACTCAGCCGGCCTACTTGTTCCCAAATTCCCACTGTTAGAGGCTCTTCACAGACAAAGCAGGGGTGTTGTTTCCTACAGGCTCCATTCAATGTCTGTAACTTAGCTGCTGGGGAAGGGAACGACCTGAGAGGTTGTCTCAGGATGTCCCTAGGCTGGTAGGCACAGCACTAAACCTCCAAGGTGAGGTCCAAACTTCTGTCAAAATTTCCCTAACACCTTACTCCCTGAGCTCTCTACCCAGCAACAAATGGACTCCTTCTTCCATTTATCTGTCTCCTACCATTTTTCACTCCTCAAAGATAAAACTGTTAGAAGATTCTTTAGGCAAAATCTTTTTTTTTTTTTTTAATCAACTTTTTATTGTTAATTGAGTAAAGGTTAACAGACAAGATCATCAGCTTTACTTTCAACCAATCATACGTTTTGTTTCCTCTCAATGATTATACTCACCTTCCTATAACAACAACAAACAACTCTATAACAACACTTATTCTGTTTCCACCCTGTTGCTTCCCTTTTACATCGTATTTTTCACAAATGAACAAAGCAAAAATATTTGGTGTACACATGTTGTTATTGTAATTATAAGTGCTGTTGAGTTTGTTCCAACTCATAGTGACCCCCGTCTAGGGTTTCTGAGGAGTAGCTGGTGGGTTTGAACTACCCACCACGTGGTTCCCAGTACTGTGCTAATCCTACAAAGCCACACCTGGAGTCCACATACAAAACAAAAAAATGTATATTCATTTAAAAGTCCAAAGGTCACATATTTGCAAGCCAGCCTCCTGCCTGAAGGCACCCAACCTTTCTTAGTCTTAGCCTTTGTCAGTTGCTTTATCTCTCTATGGGCAAAATACTGAATGATGTAGGAAGCATCAAAAGATGATGGAAGGAATACACAGAGTCACTGTACCAAAAAGAAAGGAGCTCTGTAGCGTAGTGGCTATAAGTCGAGCTGCTATCCTCAAGGTCAGCTGTTCTAAACTACCAACTGTTCTGTGGGAGAAAGTGGAGGCTTTCTGTTCCCGTAAAGAATTTACAGCCTCAGAAACCCTATGCAGGGTTGCTATGAGCCAGGTCTGACTCCATGGCACACCACCACCACCACCACCACCACCAAAAAGAATTGGTTGATGCTCAACCAGGATGGCACAGGACTAGGCAGTGTTCTGCTGTGCATAGTTCTGGTGTGTGTAGGACCACTATGAGTTGGAACTGACATGAAGGCACCTAATAATAACAAGATAAAATCAATATTCTTAGTTCTCTCAAGCCTTCCGGTTTCAGAAATTTTGCTGTGTCTGATCATCTTCCTCATTAACATGCTCTGTTTTGGCTTGATGAAAGTTTGGGTTGGAGTTGTTCTCAGCTTTTCCGATTGGCTTGTCAGCTACAAAGTAAGGCGAATGTATAGCTTCTTTCATTTTTGCTGTTATGTGCAGTCCAGTCAGTTCTGACTCAGCAACCCTGTATAGGGTTTCCAAGGAACGACTGGTGGGTTTGAACCACTGCCCTTGCAGTATTAGCAGTCCAATGCTTATCGTAAGCGCCACACCAGGATCCCTCAGAGTTGATGATTTACACAAATGGTGACATATAGATGGGGGGGCGGGGGGAGCTGGAAGACTGATAGCTGCCTTTGTAGAGCTGAAGGGCTGCTCCTAGAAGAGAAAGGAGACCTCTTGTGTGGTCACAGAAGACAGGCTAATATAGCCATAATCCTTTACTTGTAAATTTGGAATTGAAAAAAATCTCTCAAGCTTTTATTTTTTTGTAAACTTAATGGTAAAATCTGACCCTACTCAATAAGTTGTCTTTACTCCACTAAACATGAATATTCACATGGATCATTGCAAAAATATTAATGTGTTTGATTATAGGAGGGGACAATACATAATACACAAAATGTGTGTCATGTTTCTTTTGTAAAACATAAAAAATTAAGTTACAAAACATCTGGCCTAAGGGTTTTAGATAAGGAATTGTGGGCCTGTAACAGTGGGTAGATAGAAGTCTTGGCAAGACAGCTTATCAGCTTTAGTTAGCAACAAAATGGGATTATTTTCCACTGTGACATCCAGACACTGAGATCTTTGTGGTAGAGATGGTTGTGGTAGTGATGGCAGTGTGGTTAAAGAAGAGCCCTCCATTTATTAACGTCAAAGACAAGCAGATTGTTGGATCCTAGGTGAACAGGATCCACCAGCGGCTTCTCCATGAGAGTGAGTCCATCATTCCATCTCATTCTGGGAATTAGGACATAAAATAAACATGGGACGCCATGCCAACTAGTGCAGGTACCTAATGAAGGAGGAGCCTGTAATTGCTTTACATTTATGACTCGGATCTCACGATGACATAGAATGCTGTTGTCACTGTAAAGTTTGAATTCTAAATGGAAGTTGTATGGTCAACACCTGATTCATGAGCTTGCTCTAACCCTGAGATCCTCAGAGTATAGTCTCTGGGTCAGCAGCAGCATCAGGGAACTTGTTAGGATGTCAAACTCTCAGTTCTACCCTTGTTCTACTGACTCAGAATTTTGTGTTTTATTAAGCCCTTCAGGTGATTGTAATACATACTCGTTCAGCAAACATCATTGAATACTTTTCATGACGAAAACACCCAGAATGGCCCGCAGTGCTTACACTCTCTAGGTGTCATAATATGGTTGGGAGACAGACAGGTCCAGGCTGCTCTGTTCTAAGGTGCTATCTGGAAGGGTTACAAGTAAGACTCAGATAGCAGGAGGAGAATGTTGTTGTTAGTTGTCATTAACTCTATTCTGACATATGTCAACTGCAGTGAACAGAGCAGAGCAGAACTGCCCCATAGAGTTTTCAATGTTGTGACGTTTTAGAAACAAGATTCACCAGGCTTTACTTCTGAGGTGCTGCTGGGTGAACTGCAACTGAGCACTTAACACAGCATCATCAGAGTTCCACAGAAAGAATATTCTTGTTAGGTGACATCAAGTTAGTTCTGACTCATATTGTACCGTGTGTACAACAAGACAGAACATTGCCCTGTCCTGCGCCGTCCTCACAGGTGTTGTGATGGTTGAGCCCATTGTTGCAACTACTGTGTGAGTCCATCGTCTTGAGAGTCATTCTCCTTTTCACTGACTTTACGCCAAGCAAGACATCTTTCTCCAGGGATGGGCCCCTCCTGATGGCATGTCCAAAGTATGTGAGATGAAGGCTCACACTCCTCATTTCTAAGGGACATTGTGGTGGTCCTTCTTCCAAGACAGATTTGTTGGTTCTTCTGGTAGTCCGTGGTATATTGAGTATTGTTCACCAGTACCACAATTCAAATGCATCAGTTCTTCTTCCCAGCTTTGTTACCCATTGTCCACCTTTCCCATGCATATATTGTTATTGTTAAGTGCCCTTGAGGTGGTTACTCACTCCTCATGACCCTGGATAGGGTTTCTAAGGCTGTAAATCTTTAAGGGAGCAGAAAGCTTCATCTTTCTCCTACGGAGCAGCTGGCAGTCTGGAACTGCCAACTTGGTGGTTCATAGTCTACTGTTAATCCTACACAGCCACTGCCCTCTTAAAACATGAGACGACTGAAAATACCATGACTTGGGTCAAATTCACCTTACTCCTCAAAGTGATATCTTTGCCCTTTAACATGTTTAAAGAGGTCTTTTGCAGCAGATCTGCCCAGTGAAATAGCAATGGCCTAGCTTCTTCCAGAAACACTCAGGCTACCACAGTATGACAAGCTGGCAGACAAGTGGTGGAAAAGGAGAATAAAGAGCTGATACCTGGAGCAGAGAAGAAGCTCATTAGGAAGTGTGTGCTTTCAGGCAAGGGTGAAAATTTTTAGGATATAGAACAGGATTAACACTCCTGGCTGAGGGCAATGTCTTCAGAATGTCAGTGAAGATACAGCACTAACAAGGGAGAGCTAGATGGTACTAGTAACCTGACTACAGAAATTCTGCACGGCCTATGAATATGAAGGACTTCTGGTGTGGCGCTGCCGGTTAATGCGCTAAACTGCAAAGTCGTTTTGGGTCACAAAGGCCGGCTGTTCCAACTCACCAGCTGCTCCTTGGAAACCCTGTACAGGGTCACTATGAGTCAGATCTCGACTGGACGGCACTTAGTAACAAGTAACAATGAATATGAAATCAATATGTTTTTGATACAAGTGCCTTAACGTATTTATCCTTAACCAATTTCATCTCTCATGAATAGGGACAGCAGTCTAGTTCTGCGATATTTTGGGGGGGTTCTGAGTCTGTCAATCCCCTTGCCTAATTAGATCATTATCCAAATCATCAATAAATATTTTGAACTGGCATCTGACATTGACTTAAAACCTAACACCATGCCAGTGCACTTACTGAGCTAGGAAGAAGCAGCACTGCTCTCCTGTGTGGTTTATAAACTCAACCTCATTTTTCTGTTTTACTTGATATTGTTGTTGTTGTCAAATGCTCTCAAGTCAGTTCCCACTCATAATGAACCCTGTATAGCGAGGAGCAGCTGGTGAGCTTGAAACCCCCCGCCCCCGAGACTTTGTGACTCAAATGGCCTTGCAGTCCAGTGCTTATCTTACAGCATCACACCAGGACTCCTACTCTATATGTTGTTGTTAAGTGCCGTCGAGTCAATTCTGACCTATAGCGAGCCTGTATAGGGTTTCCTACAATATAGAACACTCCCTAATTTTTTCTTTCTGGAAACTTTTAAAATAAATTTTAAACCTGAAAACACTTTTATAAGATATGTATTACACTATATGATAAGTGGGAGGCCTGGTGTGGAACCCCTTGTTGAAGCCACTGTGTCAGTCCATCTAGTTGAGTTGATGAAATTTGCTGTTGTTAAAACTTGCTTTCCAATGTAGAGATGACTGAAAGAAGAGAATTCCAAAAAGATGTTTACCTGTGCTTTATTGACTGTGCAAAGACTTTTGGCTATGGATCATGATAAGCTATGAGCAACATTGTGGAGAATGAGTATGCCAGGACACTTAATTGTGTTCATGAGGAACCTGTACATAAACCAGGAGGCAGCCATTCAGACAGAACAAGAGGGCACTGAATGGTTTAAAATCAGGAAAGGTAGATTCTTTCACCAAACTTACTCAGTATGTACACTGAACAAATAGTCCAAGAAGCTAGATTATATGAAGAACCACATAACAACCTGTCATTAACAACCTGCAATATTCAAATGATATAGCCTTGTTTGCTGAAAGCCAAGAGGACTTAAAATACTTAATGATGAAAAATAAAAGGCCACAGCCTTCAGTATGGGTTGCAGCTCAATGTAAAAAAAACAAAAACCAGAAATCCTTACCACTGGACCAATAAATAACATGAAGATAAATGGAGAAAAGATTGAAGTTGTCAAAGACTTCATTTTGCTTGGCTCCATTATCAACACTCATGGAAGCAGCAGTCAAGAAATCAAACAGTGTATTTCATTAGCTAAATCTGCTTGCTGCACAAGACCTCTTTATAAAGTATTCAGGAGTTAAAGATGTCAGTTTGAGGACCGGACCTGACCCAAGCCATGATATTTTCAATAGCTTTGAAAGTTGGACATGAATAAGGAAGACTGTAGAAGAACTGTTGCATTTGACTTATGGTGCTGGAGAAGTATACTGAAAGTACCATGAACTGCTAGAAGGAAAAAGAAATCTGTTTTGGAAAAAGTACAGCCAGAATACTCCTTAGAAGCCAGGATAGCAAGAGTTAATCTCTCATATTCCAGACTTGTTATCTGGAGGGACCAGACCCTGGTGAAGGACATCATGCTAGGTAATGTGCAGGGTCAGTGAACAAGAGAAAGACCTCCAACGAGAAGGATTGGTACAATGGCAGCAGCAATGGACTCAAGCATAATAGCAATTGTGAGGATGGCGCAGGACTGGGCAGTGTTGTGTTCTGATATTCCTATGGCCTCTATTAGTTGGAATCAGCTCCATGGCACCTAACAAGAACAACAACAACCCACAACATGACTAGCTTAGAGGACTAGATTACGTTCCTAAGTGGGTATCGTTTATTGTTGGTACTTTAGGTATGCTAAGATACCTTTTCCAAGACAAGGTGATTACTGCTGCTTGTACCTTAGTCTTGTTGTGGTTAACAGCCATCAAGTCAGTTCCAACTCATAGCAACCCTGTATAGGCATTTCCATGACTTTAAATCTTTGTGGAATCAGAAGGCCTCCTCTTTCTCCCATGGAGTAACTGCCAGGCTTAAACGGTGCACTTTGTGGTTCATAGTCCAGTGCTTGTCTATAGAGCCACCACACTCCCGGTACCTTAGTAAGTATCTAATATTTACATAACATTTTATTGGCCCAGTATTTGTAATCAGCTTTTGCTTATAGAAGAAATATCAAACATGTTGTTTTTACTTTATTAAACCATTGGAATGCCAGGATACAGACCTGAGTTAATTGGGGATATTTTGTTGTTAAGAAGCCCTGGGGGCACTATGGGTTTGGCTAACCCTAAGAACGGCACTTCAAACCTGCCAACAACTTCTTGGGAGAAAGCAGAGATTGTCTGTTTCTGTAAAGATTTATAGTCTCGGAAACCCTATGGAGAGGTGATTCTGAATCAACTCGATGGAAATAGGTTTGGCTTTTTTTTGTTTTTTATTTTGTTGTTAGAAAATTTTCAGGGGAATGAGGAAAACAACCATAGTTTTTGTTGTTTGTTTGTGTATTTGTTTAACTGGAACACCCAGAGCAGGATATTTTGTTTTTGAATCTTCTCAGAATCCAGAAAAGTGTTGTTTTACTTGGATTGCTCTTCTCCTGCCTCTCCATGATTCATGAAGTATCTTGTTTTTGGAACAAAGCACTGAAAATTTATGCAATCCATACTGAGTTGGAGCTGGTAACTATTTCTCACAGAAAAAAAAAAAAAAAGATGACTTAGAGAAACTATGATTCAAACATATTTAGTACCCCCTAAAATTACAATTTTCTTTGGAATTCCAGTACTCCTGGAATGCTAGGGAAGCAAAGAGAGAATTCTATTTGGCCACTGGTTTTGGAAATAGAAAGGGCATGTTATTTTTCTTTCTCCTTCTAGTGAGTTGAGTTGGTTGACTCACTAGAAGAAATAATTTTATAATAGAAACAATTTGGAACTGTCCAGCTCTGGTAGCGTAGTGGTTACGAATTGGGCTGCAAACTGCAAGGTCAGCAGTTAGAAACTACCAGCTGTTCGTGGGAGAAAGATGAGGCTTTCTGCTCCTGTAGAGACTTAAGCCTTGGAAGCCATGTACAGGGTCGCTATGAGTCGGAACTGACTCCACGGCACATAACAACAACAACAGCAGCAGAGTTATATACAGTCAGAAAGGCTTCGAAGTGACTAGAATCCTGCAGGAGGTACTCACAGAAATGTGGTCTCTGTATGGACATTCCATTCTCCTCTTAGAAATAGGAATTGGAGGGAGTCACAAAGAAAGGAGTGGAAGAAATGTAATTTAACTTCATTGAGGGTTGGAGAAGAGAGTGTCCAGTGTTGGCTTATGATTTTATAGTTTCAGAAATGCTCTTTTCTTAAATCTGTGATAATGTTTATTTGGTTGATTCAAACAACCACATATGACAGGCATTTTTATGGATTTCCTTTCCTGTAAAATTTTTTCAATCTATATTAAAGCAAAAATAAAAATGAGCTATTACCCCCTTAATAAAGAACTCCTTTCAATATTCATTATCTTTACTAGTCCTTATATATATTTTTTTGGTTTCCATAACCCTACTGACTAAATAAAGGTAATACAGAAACGGCTACAATCATACATTGACAGAGAACTTCCAGAGGTTCGAGCTGGATTCAGAAGAGGCTGTGGAACGAGAGATATCATTGCTAATGTCCAATGGATCTTGGCTGAAAGCAGAGAATACCAGAAGGATGTTTACCTGTGCTTTATTGACTACTTCCGATTGTGTGGATCATGACAAGCTATGGACAACATTGAGAAGTATGAGTATTCCAGAACACCTAATTGTACTTCTGAGAAATCTGTACCTAGACCAAGAAGCAGTTGTTCAAACAGAATATGGGAACACTGAATATTTTTAAATTGGGAAAGGTGTGAGACAGGGTTGTATTCTTTCGCCATACTTATTCAACCTGTATGCTGAGCAGATAATACGAGAAGCTGGGTTCTATGAAGAAAAACGGGGCATCAGGATTGGAGGAAGACTCATTAACAACCTGTGATATGCAGATGATACAACCTTGCTTGCTGAAAGTGAAGAGGACTTGAAACATTTACTTATGAAGATTAAAGAGCACAGCCTTCGATATGGATTACATCTCAATGTCAAGAAAACAAAAATCCTCACCACTGGACCAATAAACAACATTCTTATCAATGGAGAAAAGATTGAAGTTGTCAAGGACTTCATTCTTCTTGGATCAACTATCAACACTCACGGAAGCAGCAGTCAAGAGATCAGACGACGTGTTGCATTGGGCAAATATGCTGCACAGGAACTTTTTAAATATTGAAGAGCAGAGATGTTAGCTTGAGGACTAAGGTGCGCCTGACCCAGGCCATGGTGTTTTCAATTGCCTCATATGGATGCAAAAGCTGGACAGTGAAGATGGTAGAAGACTTGATGCCTTTAAGTTGTGGTGTTGGAGGAGAATACTGAAAGTGCCATGGACAGCCAAAAGAACCAATAGATATGTTTTGGAAGAAGTGCAGCCAGAGTGCTCCTTGGAGGCCACGATGGCTAAGCTTCATCTCTCATACTTTGGACATATTGTCCGGAGAAAACAGTCGCTGGAGAAGGATGTCATGCTGGATAAGGTGGAGGGTCAGAGAAAAAGAGGAAGACCCCAACGAGATGGATTGGCCAGGTGGCATCATTGATGGACTCAAGTGTGGCAGTGGTAGTGAGGTTGGCCCAGGATCGGACATTGTTTCGTTCTGCTGTGCATGGGGTCGCTATGAGTTGGTTCCGACTCGATGGCACCTGACAACAACAACAACTGACTAAATATTTATACAATTTAAATAAGTATGGTTGTTGGATCATAAGTATATATTTATTCTGTTCTTAGAATGAGCATTTTTAACAATTTCAAAAAAGATTCCATTAGAGTTGGCCTTAAGTACAAAATGTCTTTTCAAAGGGCAAAAGAAAGGTCTCCAAGTCTCTGTAGCTCCTTTTTTTTAGTCATCAGTTTATCCTTTAAGAAGAAGAGTCCCACCTTTTTTTTTTTTCTCCCCTTGGGAATTTTAATCCACCTGGCTTTTCTACCAGTGACTGATTTCTTGCCAAGCTTTTATGGATCCAATTTTGTAAAATGACATTTAAATACTTTGTTTACATTGTAAACATTGATATTTATAAATCCGCAATTGTACTCATCTTTTTGTCATTTTTTCTTTAATTCCTAACTTGTCCTTGGAGTGTAGGAGTAAAGGTTCTTGTGAAGATCCTACCTCGCTTAGCAAACTTTCTTTGGTGAGAATGCCATTCTCTCCACACCATCCCTTCTGACTAGGTGAGTACTGCCACTTTTCTGACAGGGTTTACTTGCATATTTATTTTTGAAGTACAGTTCCCACTGATCTTTCCTGAGAACTGTACATATAGCTCATTCTCTAAGATGACAACAATCACATATATGAGAGCATACTTCATCTGTGTTGCATTAGCAAACCTGTAGTGGCTGCAGAATTAAAGAAATAGGGCTTGTGGAATGGAAATGGCCATCCCCAACTTCACAGAGGAGATTCAGGACCAAACTGGAAAGCTTAAAAAAAGAGACAGAAGGACATTAAGTAAGTTCTCTTTTTTGCCTGGCCCAAAACACTTTAGGGCTAGAATTCCTTTTTCTTACTAGCCAGCCTTTATAATGTTTTCTATAAGGAGTCCTGGTGTGGCATTATAGGATAAGCACTGGAATAGTGCAGTCAGTTTGAACCACAAAGTCGGTGGTTCAAACTCTTCAGCTGCTCCTTGTAAACCCTACAGGGCCACTATGAGTCAGCACTGACTTGACAACACTTCACCACCACCACATGTTATACTGCTATGACTGCATTCATAAGCTCTCTGTGTCTTCCATTTTCCTACCATTTGTATTCTTAAAATCTCTGGTTTCCTACAGTGGCAAGAATGCTACACTATAATACATATTCTTTTTAAATAAATGAAATGTGGCATCCCTGGGAAGTGCAAACATTAACAGGTCTGTGTTAAGCTGGTAAATGAAAGGTAAATGTACTTGGCAGTGCACTTCCAAAACCTCAGGCATGAAAACTCTCAGAACATAGTTCTCCTCTGACACTCCATGAGTCGATAGCAATGGTAGTGGTAGTAGTGATGGCTACAGTACATTCTCTTCTTAAATCAGTGAGATTTACTATAAAATTTGTTTAGGAAACTACCTGTAGTTTCACAAAGGTAGTTTGACTTACAGTTTTCAGATACATGGGGATTGAGAGAGAAGGAAATACTACGGTGCTATTAGGAGCCGTTGAGTGGGTTCTGACTCATTGTGATAACAGAATGAAATGCTACCCAGTCCTGGACAATCACAATAGTTCCTCTGTTAGGTTTAGAGCCAGTTGTAGCAGCCACTGTGTCAGTTCATCTCATTGAGGGCCTTTTTCTTCTTGACCAGTCATGATGTCCTTCTCCAGGGACTGGTCCCTCTTGATGATATGACCGAGTACATGAAATGCAGTCTTTCCATCCTTTACTTCTAAGGAGCATTGTGACTGTACTTCTTCCAAGACAGAATTGTCATTCTTCTGGCAGTCCATAGTATATTCAATATTCTTCTCCAACACCGGAATTCAGATATAAAAGTTCTTCTTTGGTCTTCCTTATTCCTTGTCCAGTTTTCACATGCTTGTGAGATGATTGAAAATATCATGACTTTGGTTCTCAAGATGATAGTTTTGCTTTTTAACACATTACAAAGGTATTTTGCGGGAGATTTGGCCAATGCAATATGTTGTTTCATATTCTGACTTCTGTCTCCACGGGCATTGATTGAGGATCCAAGTAAAATGAAATCCTTAAATTAAGTCTTTTCTCTATTTATCGCCGTGTTTCTTATTCGTCCAGTTGTGTGGGGTTTTGTTTTCTTGATGTTCATCTGCATTGAAGGCTTTGGTGCTCATCTGTAAGTGCTTCAAGTCCACTTTGCTTTCAGCAAGCAAGGTTGTGTCATCTGCATATCACATGTTGTTGATGTCTCTTCAAAACCTTATCCTCCACTCTTCTTGATCTAGTGCAGTTTCTTGGAGTAGTTGCTCAGCATACAGATTGAATAAGTATGCTGAACAGATATACACCTCTCCTAAATTTAAACCATGCGGTATCCTCTTGTACTGTTCCATTGATACCTCTTGTTCTATGTATAGGTTGCACGTGAGAACTATTAAGTGTTTTGGAATTCACATTTTTTGCATGTTACCCACAATTTTTTTTTTTTTTATGATTCATACAGTAGAAAGCCTATGTAAAGTTAATAAAGCACAATTAAACATCTAGCTGGTATTTACTGTTTTCAGTTAACATCCATCTGACATTGACAATGAGATCTTTCATTTCTTGTCCTCTTCTCAATCTGGCTATAATTTCTAGCAGTTCCCTATCAATGCACTGCTGTAACCATTTAAAATTTTTCTTCAGCATAATTTTACTTGCAGGTGATATTATTAATGATCTTCTTCAATAATCTCTGCCTTCTGTTGGAGTCCTGGTGTGCTACTGCAGGATAATGCACTAGATAGTGCAAGGTTGGTTTCGACCGCAAGGTTGATGGTTCAGATCCACCAGCTGCTCTTTGGAAACTGCATACAGGGTTGCTATGAGTTGAAATCAGCTTGATGGTACATAACACCAACAACAAATCTGTTGGATCACCTTTCTTTTGAATACGCACAAATAAGGACCTCTTCCAGTCACTTGACCAAATAGCTGCCTTCCAAATTTCTTGCCATACATAAGTAACTGCATCCAGTATTGCATCCACTTGTATTCTGTCAATTCCTTGAGCCTCATGTTTTGCTAATGCCTTCTGTGCAACTTGGACTTCCTCCTTCAATACCATCAGGTCTTGATCATATGCTACCTCTTAAAATGAATATTAAGGAGCTCTGGTAGCATAGTGGTTACGAATCGGGCTGCTAACCTCAAGGTCGGCAGTTCGAAACTACCAGTGGTTCCGCAGGAGAAAGATGAGGCGTTCTGTTCCCATAAAGATTTACAGCCTCGGAAACCCTGTGCAGAGTCACTATGAATCGGAACCGACTCCACGGTACTTAGCAACAACAGTCCCCTCCAAGCATCATCAAACAAGCAAAGGGTACACTCTGCAAGCCTGCCCCCCGGCCGTCAGCACTCAGCCCCTCTCCCTCCCTGAATCCGTAGTCCCCAGCCACTCCATCTCTCCACATCATCTTCTCTGCCTCCATCTCTGGTGTCACTGCTTTCTCTGGGTAGTGTCCCGCATTCTGCCCTTCTCACTTGATGGTCCCAGGGACTTTTGTTCCTGGACTACAAAGTCAACCACTCCCCTCCTTTTGTTACAAAATATTTATCTTTACATTTCCGACCCTCATAGTCAGTCCTGATAGCATCATTGACTTGCTTTAATTTTCTTCAGCTTCAACTTGAACTTGCTTATGAACAATTGATAGTCTGTTCTGTAGTTAGTCCCTGGCCTTGTTCTGACTGATGATATATCAAGCTTCTTCATCGTCGCTTTCCACAGAAACTGTTGCTACAAAATCCTCAAAACCTGTATTCAACAAAAATAGCAAGATGTGAAACTACTGTTTCTCAACATATCCTTTATATCTATACACATCTGAAGGTGGTATTTCCATCTCTCTCACTCTTCCCTGAAGAATTGTGTGCTCTTCCCCAAAGAATTCTGTGCTCTTCAATATACACCATATCAAAACAGGTGTTTTTGCATATTTGAGGGACTCATCTCATGTTCCTTTCTAATGTTCTTTGAGTCTCTGGAGGTAAAAGAAGTCTGAATGGGCAAGACAGGGGCTCGAGGGTAGATGTGAGTAAGATTTCCCATCAGAATTCTCATAGAACAGGCCTTGCTACCCTGGAAGAATGATTAGGTGCATTATTGTAGTGGAAAAAAACATTCCTTGGCCTAACTTTCCTGGCCTTTTCCTCGTCAGTACAGTTCTCTCTCTCTGTCTCTCTCTCTCTTTTCCCTTAAACAGCCTCCTAATATGCCCTCATGATCATAGTGCAAAGAATTGAATTGTTCAGAGAGAAATTCTAAGCCCAGCATTGAGCCTCCCTCTGATGTCTCCTGTCCTCAAGTCGTCATCATCAGAACTTTGCCTACACCATTCTTTTTTGCTAAAATGCTTATTTCTCATGGAAAATTCCTACTGAGCATTTGACTGTCTTTTAATGTCTCCTCTCTCGAATAGCCTTCCTTGGCCCCTCTAGTTGGTTTTATTTACTCCTGTAGTATTTTAGTCTTATGTCAAATACAGCATTTTCACGTTGTATTAAAAATTATCCATTGGCATCTCATCCCCCTAATTCTCAAGGGCAAGGGCCATATTTGTATGTCTAGCTCCTATTATAGAACCACACATAGCTGACAGTGATTAATGAAGTAAGTGGATGGCACTTCCCACTTTATTTACTTATTAAAAAAAAAAGAATACGAAATCACGAGAGCTAGTATATTGAAAAACTATTAATTTTGAACTTTTCCTAAACTATGATTATTCCAATTTTGATCCACCTCTTTTACCCTTTATCTCTAGCCTACCTTTATGTACTTATCAAAAGCCCAGGAAGGTCAAATCCAAACTAATTTGTTTTAAGTCTGGGTTTGGGACTTTGATGAAAATTTTTGACTGAAGAGGTTGACACAATTGACTAAAATTACTTCTGAACTCTTACTAAAAATACCCATTATACCTGTTTTTCATTATTGTCAGAAGTCTAGAATTGGCTTCTTATATACATGCGTATATAAAACTTTTAACAATTTTTGCAAACTAAGAATTAACCTGTTTAAAGAGGAGGTTTAAATCTGTAGGAAACAGGAGAGAATTTTAGAATTAAGACCACTGGGCTCTGCATAGGACCATTGCTTGAAATAAACAACAGCAAAAATAAAAAACAACAACCCTGCACATCCACCCAAGATCTAAGAATTTAACATTCTAATTGCTAGATTGTGTCTTAACTTTTGTGGTGAAAAAGCTGATCACTGATAAAACACTATTAGGATTCATAACTTTTTGAACTTAGAATTTTAAATAATAAAACATCATGATACATTTAGGATTACCTCATTTGTGAATTACAGTTGATTTAATCAACCTTTGTGTATTGCATTAAATTGGAATCTCAGGCAAGCTGTGACTGCTCTTCTCTGGTGATTAGACTGCAGTACTTAGATCACTGTATTTACGGGTCAGTTGTTTTCCAAATTAACTACTACAGTGTTGTTTTATATACATGTACAAAAAAAAAAAAATAGGAAAAAGGGTTTTCAGGTGGCATTATGCAACAAACATTATTTTTCTGGAAAATCAAAACGTTGCAAAAATTCCACTAACATCATATGTGTTATTGTTGTTAAGTGTCATTCATTGAGTCAGCGACTGGTAGGTTTGAACCACCAACTATGCGGTTAGCAGCCCAGTGCTTATCCTTCAGTGCCACATTGTTGCTGTTGTTATTAAGTGCCGTGGAGTTGGTTCTGACTCTGTATAGAGTTCCCAAGGAGCTGCTGGTGTTCAAATTGACCTTGCAGCCCAGTGTTTATCCTACAGAGCCACACTTGTTAAGTGCCATCGAGTTGGTTCTGACCCATAACAACCCTGTATAGGGTTTCTGAGGAGCAGCTGGTGAGCTTGAACTGCCGCCTTTGTGGTTTGCCGTCCAGTGCTGAACCTACAGTCTAGCTACAGCCATTTTAGCCATCTCTGACTTGAC
Organism: Chrysochloris asiatica; assembly: GCF_000296735.1. Classification (NCBI taxonomy): domain Eukaryota; kingdom Metazoa; phylum Chordata; class Mammalia; order Afrosoricida; family Chrysochloridae; genus Chrysochloris; species Chrysochloris asiatica. The sequence continues at coordinate 5,725,055 of NW_006408647.1, forward strand.
AGCACTTAACAACAACAACAACAATAGAGAGTATGTGGAGTCCTGGTGTGGCACTATGAGTTAATGTGCTGGACTGCAAAGTCGGTTTGAACTGCAAAGTCGGAGGTTCAAGCTCACCAGCTGCTCCTCGGAAACCCTTTACAGGGTTGTTATAGGTCGGAACCGACTCCATGGCACTTAACAACAACAGAGTATGTGGGGAGTCCTGGTGTGGTGCTGTGGGTTAATGCACTAGACTGAAAGGTTGGTTTGAACCAAAAGGTTAGTGGTTCAGGCTCACCAGCCAAGCCTCAGAAACCTTATACAGGGCCATTATGAGTCGGAACTGACTTAACAGCACTTAACAGTAATAATAGAGTATGTGGAGTCCTGGTGTGGGACCAAGCACCAGACCGCAAAGTTGTTTGAATTCCACTAGTTTGGTAGTTCAAACTCACCAGTCTCTCCTTGGGAACCCTATACAAGGTCACTATGAGTCTGGACCTGCTCAGCACTTCACAACAACAAATAGAGTATGTGCATATCTAATAGAGTATTATACATCTGTTAAACTTTTACAGATGTTTTACTAGTTTATCCAATACATTCTAAAACACTTAAAACATTTTCATTTGCAGTGGTGGTAAATTTAACAGTAATTCTATTTGGAGGAATATATTTCAAAGTGCTGGAATTCTACCACTGTAGAGAAAATTGCTGCTGTTGATGAAGACAATAATAATGTCTGAAATATACTGAATTGATAAGTAGAATGAAACTTAGTTCCATGCTTTTTACTCCAAAGAAAAATAATTGTGAATCTTTCATGAGAAATCCATTAGTGTGTTAGAATTCTAACTTGGGAAGAACCAAGTTCTATTGTTTAGCCTTTAAGTAGAGTATTCATTTCAGATTTAAAAGTGTCAAGAATAATGACTCTCATAGCTTGGTGCCAATAATGCAACATTGAGTATATGGAACAAATCAAGTGGCTACCTACAAAGGAGTTTTAGAATCTAGATTTTAGCAACATTCAATTGCAGATCTGTGTGATACCAAAAACTTTGGCTTAGCCAAATAACATTGACATTATACTAATTTACATGAGATGACTAAGGTGGCTGGCCCAAAATATCTTATGCGAAACTCTTGGCACTGGATGTTTTCCAGAATATTTGTAAACAAAACAAAAAGCCTTTGACGTCCTCACTAATGTTTAAGAATGTAAAGGGATTCTGAAACCAAAAAGTTTGAGAACCACTGGTTTAGTAAGTCAAACTTTTAGGTTCTTTCATAGGAGAAACTTGAGTCTACTAAATACCACAAACAGATAATGGCTTTTTGTTTGTTTGTTTGTTTGTTTGATTGTTTGTAGTTAGGGTCATTAATGATGAACCATGCCACGATATAATCCTGGAGTTGGCAAAGACTTTAAGACCTTTTATTAAATGAATTTTGTTTTGTGGGGTTTTTTTCTTCTTCTTCTTTTTTTCATTACAGTGGAACTTCTTTAAAATTGTCGATAATTCTCACTATCATTTTGTGTGTGACTGCAAATAGTCTTAAGTGCCATCTTGAGCACCTTGCATCTAAGTCCTGTCATATATTTAATGTAGAGTCCGAAATTTCCTGAGTGAAAATTTATCATGAGAACCAGCAATGTCCTTGACTTGTACTTAAAGCAAAATAAAATTTCAGTATGTGCATTCAAAGTAGATCAGGATTGAAATGGTCTATTCTAAATGCAAGGAAAAAATACCTAACATGTACCCATTTTAGCAGAAAATATTAACTACAAGTTATTTAGAACACAAAGACTTTGCTTTACCCTTCAAGATGTGGTTTTCGGTAACCTGGCGTTGAGTTTTTATCTTGTATGTGGGAGTTGGCCTTCACTTCTATAGACAAAGTTGTGATCACAACCTTTCCTCTTAGCCTCTCAACCTCAAAATTCCACAAAGCACAATTTAAAAGAGAGGAGAGCAAGAAAGAGAGAAGAATCAGCTTATCATATGAGGATGTAATATTTCAGAAACTAGAAAAACAAACCATTAATACTATTAAGCCTGCCTTAAAGCAAAATTTGCTGTATAAGTAGCTAACCTGATAAGGAAAGCAAATCAAATCACACCTTCCCTTTTAAGAATTATTTTTATGGTGTTTTGTTTTTTTCAAAATAATTCTTCAGTATAAATCAATTGAATGTTATTTGATGACGAACCACTTGCTGTGAGATATGCCTCTAGAGCTCTTTCACAACGATGCATGGTGTAGTAAATACACAGAAAATGCATGTGTTTGAAAAATAAAAAATAGTTTAAAAGTTTATGCTTCAACCAAAAAGAAGCTGAAGAACAGATTGGTCCATAACAAACGTATGCAAAACAAAACCCAGAAATGGATGTGGTGTGTTATTCTGTCTCATTAAAAAAAATGAGTCAAGATTGATCTAATTAACTTGCACAGATTCAGCACATTTCGTCCCCTGAACTGGGCCACACTGGCCATCTCCTACCACAGCTGTTTGTCTAAATTGCTTACGTGAGTCATTCTGAGTGAGAGCCTTTAAAAAAAACAAGTAAACAAACTATTTGAAATCTTTGTCTTCCACCTGATAATCATCTAACAGAATCATTGTAATTATGTACTTGGGAGAGTCCCTGGCCTAAGGCCTTTTCAAACCTGAAGTAGCCTTCCATAGAAGCTTAGAAGAAATGTCTTGTCATTTGTCACATATGTTGAATGCATACTGTTTTATCATGCTGGGTCAACTATCTAGCTGTAAATGACCATCCACAGTGAGCCTAAGAATCACACTCAAGCCATTATCAAAATCATTTTCATGTAAAAGAAGTTGGAATTTGATTTTCAGCAAATCCATCTGTTGAGTATTTTTATGTCATTGTTTAACAAATGCAGAAATCCATATTTGTAAAAACCATTTTTTTTGTTTGTTTAAAGATGACTACAGAGAAAAGGAGCTCTGGTAGCGTAGTGGTTACGAATCGGGCTGCAAACCTTAAGGTCAGTGGTTCGAAACTACCAGCTGTTCCACGGGAGAAAGATGAGGCTTTCTGCTCCCGTAAAGATTCACAGCCTTGGAAACCCTGTTCAGGGTCGCTATGGGTTGGAACCGACTCAATGGCACTTAACAACAGCAACAACAACAAAGGATTTACACTCTCGGAAACCCTGTACAGGGTCGCTATGGGTCGGGACCGACTCGAAGGCACTTCACAACAACAACAACAACAGAGAAAAGCATGAATTCGTTATAACCTAAGCTAGTAATGAGTGTTGGAGTGAGTCCTGGTGTGGCACTGTGGGCTAATGTGCTGGACTGCAAAGTTGGTTTGAACCACAAGGTCAGCGGTTCAAGCTAACCATCTGCTCCTTGGAAACCCTACACAGGGTCACTATGGGTTGGGACCAACTCAGTGGCACATAACAACAACAATTGGACTGCTAACCACAAGGTTGGTGGTTCAAACCCACCAGACACTCTTCTGAAACCTTTTACAGTGTCACTATGAGTGGAAACCGACTCCACAGCACTTAATAACAACCAGTGAATAAACTTATCTTTGTCATGAAATGCAATGGAAGTAAGTATTCACTCTTTCAATATGTCGAGAAGGGCCTGGACTTTGGTGCCAGACCTATAGATTGGACTCCTACCTCCACTACTTAACTAGCTGTGCCATCTTGGGCAATTCATTTCATCTTCCTAAAGCTTCAGCCTACCACTCCGCCCCCACCATCCCCTGTAAATGGGATAATAAGAGCGATCTCACAGGGTTTCTGTTGGAATTAAACATTTAGTACATTACTTGGTACATAATAAGTGGCCCAAATGGCAGGAATAGTAATTGGTGGTTGTTCTCATTACTAATATTAAGTTGTATTTCACAAGTGCTAATTAAGACCTGTTATCTTACTGAGCTTTGGTTTCCTTATCTCTAAAATGGGGAGTTGGTAGGTGATCTCTTAGGTGCTTCCAGCTGAACAGTCTTGTTTGAGTCAGGAGGTCGGTGAGCTACTTGGCAAAGGGGCTTCTCACTCCACCCAGCCCCTCTTCCTGACCTCCCCTCCTACACCTCTTCCAGGCCAGTTACCAAGCAGCAGGAGGCCGCTCCATCAAAGCCCTGGGAAAGGTCAGGCATTCCTGGAGCACTGACACTGGGCTATTGGCAAGAGTAGCCCTTCCCCTATCTTTTTTTGCAGAAGCCCCAGCATGTCAATGGAGAGATTTATCTAAAAGCCACTTCTGAGCACTGGGGCTCAGCTGAGCTGGGAAGAAACTTAAGGCGCAGCATCTGTTTTTTTGGGTCGCTGTCAAAATCTTCCATTGTTATACAATTGGTATGGGATGTGTAAAAGGTGGGAATAGGATGACAGAAGTCACAGTTTTGTTATAAAGATGCCAACAAGTATTAAATCATCATAACCCATTGAAAGTGGTGTTATGAAACACAAAATCACATAGAAAAATGTTCCCCACAGACTGACTAGAAAACTAGGTTATAAAACAAGTTTTATATGTTTGTGTTTTCTGTTTATCAGGGTGGCAGTTCTAGATACTTTTTGTTTGGATTTTTTTTTTTTAAAGTGTTTTAGAAAATGAATTGAGTTCTAAGGAGAAACAAAAACTGATTTAAAAAACAAAACAACCAAAAAACCAGATTGCCTTTCAGATGAAAAGGCTAGTGTCTTCATGGAATGGAGGATGTGTTCATGTGCACTGTGTTCAGCGATACGCCCCGAGTGCCGGTGCTTGTGCTCACATGTTGCTGCCCTCAGAGACTGGTGGGTTTGAAACTGTAGAATGTAAGCAGTTCCTTTATCTCTGAACACCTGCATGCTGCTTACTGCATGCCCAACACTTTTCTCGGTACTCCAGGTCTATTAATGTGGTGTCATAATTTAATATGTCTCTTCTAGTCTTACTCTTTGTAACTCCCACCAAATGACTCTCTTCCTAATGGCTCTGGGTAAGAGAAGGTGCGAGAAGATACTGATGGGATGACTTGAGTCAGTGGTGGATGTAAACAGAGTTCATTGTAATTATAAAGACTTGGAACTCTAGCCATGGGTCTAAGATGAGCCATCTCAGAAGCAGGAGGGGAGATCTCACTACCTTCAGAGGGGAGGAGCCAGAAATGGAACACACCCTTGGACCCCGAGATCCCTGTACTACGAAGCTCTTCAACCCAGGGACAGAAAGCTGTGGCACTGGAGGAGTGGCAAAGGAATAGCAGCAACAGAGCCAAGAGTCAGAGCGTGAGACAGAGCAGTGGGCCTCTCTCTAGTCCATGGAGCTAGGAAAACTGAGTGACTTGGGCCAGGAGTCTTGCTTGTAGAGTGGGGTGTCTCCATGTACTTAACTGGAAGAGCCAGGTTTATTAACCACGGAGCTAGAGCCGAGTGCTGCCTTCATGCTGAGTCTTACGGTGGAGTGGTATGGCATTTATCAGCATCCCTCAAAGAGTTTTGTAACATTGGTTGGGCAGAGAAGTCTGCCTGTTGGGCACAGTTGAGCAGGGGCTGTCTGACTGGAACAAGTGCATTTTCTGAGCATTTTCTGGTCTTGACTTGTAGACTGTTAACTTCCCTAATAAACCCCGTAACTGTGTGAGTATGGTGTCTGAGTTCTGTGTGGTCATTGCAAGGGATTGTTAAACCCAGCTGAGTAGAGAGGGCTCTGGGAGGAATGTTTGGTGTCATTTTTGCAATTAACTTAAGAGTTCTTTCCACAGTTTCATGAAGTAGACACTGTTTCTCATACTTTATAGAAAACTGAGGCACAGGGAGGCTAACTTTGCTACTGTCACACAATCAATGAGAGGCAAAGTCAAGATTCGGACCCAGAATCCATGGTCTCATGACACCGTCCTAAAACTGGGACGGCATTAGTGGGACCGCAGTTTTCGGCCTGCATTTTGTACCTGGGGAGGATTAATTGGGATACTGTGGTGGACACAACATCCACTTTTTTCCATATTTATTGATTATCCCTCCTGTCAGCTGGGTTTGTCCTCTTGTCCTCTTCACTGTTTGGATCCTGATACTAACCTGATGGGTCAGTTTTGGTTCCCAGGTTCTACTGTTTATTTTACCTGAAATCAAGACCATTCCTGAGTGTGAGCACAGCACTCTGTAGTTTCACCATTTCTTTTTCTTCTGTCATAGTCATTGGCTTCAGTTCTCCCTATAAAAAAAGCTTTCCCATTACTGTTCTTAAAAGCCTGGAAGAAAGTGAGGTAAAGAGGAAAGGGCACTCCTGGTCCGAGGCCTTCAAACCATAGGTCTGCCTACAGCTGTGTGTGTGAGTGTATTGATCACATGTGCGTGCGTGCACACACACACACTCTTGTTTTTGGTGGCCCTCTCAAAGTCTCTGGGCCAGTTTCCTTATTGGTAAAATGCAAGCACTGAATTAAATGAATCTCCAGGTCTTTCACTGCTCTGATTCTTTGTAAGACTTCAGTGCATGTTTCAATGTTTTCCATTACGGATTCCTTTTACTAGTACATAGCAAAAGCAGAGAGAGGTTAAGAGTCCTAGCATGTGTTTCCGCAGCAACTGTGAAACTGTTATCTCTGCTTTCCTTAACCTCAACCAGCCTGGTTAGTACCTAAGCTGTGCCCTATTGCTTTGATAAGTTATCTGACTTATGTCATTATTTGCTAATTTACTTTCAAAGGAGAGTTCAATTACCAATGTTTAGGTTATAAACAAAATTGTTTCTAGGAAGGCCAATATCTTATCAAAGTGAACCTCTTTAAAGCAATATTTAAATAGAAGTTTTCACGAGGTTACAAAGCAAAGGAATGACGTGGCCTCACCCAAAGCCAAACCCACTGCTGTCTAGTGGATTCAGACTCATAGGGCCCTATATTGGGTTTCTTAGGACTACAAGCTTTACTGGGGCAGACAGTCTCGTCTTGCCATAGTTGTCGTTAAGTATCTTTGAGTCAGGTTCTACTTACAGTGACCTATACAGATAGGGTTTACAGCAGTTGGTGGGTTTAAACTGCCAAGTGTGTGGTTGGCAGTCCAGTGCTTATGCTACTGCACCATACCGGGACTCCATCTGTTGTTAAATGCCATCAAGTCAGTTCTGAGTCATAGCGAACCTGTATAGGTTTCTGAGGAGCAGCTGGTGGATTTGAACCACCAACCACTGCAGTTCAAACCAACCTTGTAGTCCAGTGCTTATCCTACAGCGCCACACCAGGATTCCCATCTTACCATAGTTGTTACTTGTTGCTTAGTGCCGTCAAGTTAGTTCAAACTCATAGCGACCCTGTATAGGGTTTCTGAGAAGCGGTTGATGAGTTTGAACTGCTAACCTTGTGGTTCAAATCGACCTTACAGTCCAGCGGATTATTAAGCCACAGTGCCACACCAGTACTCCATAGCCACTACTGAATTATTTTCATCAGGTATTGTTTCTACTTATCCTGCTCTCACCTTTAGGTTGACACAGATGGTAAGTTGGGCCTATTGGTCTGATCTATCTGGATAGCTGAGTTCTAATAAGTAGTTGGCCAGTAGACTGTGTCTACAACAGAGGAATATACTCGTGTGTGTATGTGTGTAAGTATGTGTGTATGTGTGTAAGTTTGCATGTCTGTACATATGTGTGTATACACAGATATAGGATTCCTCATATGCATATATATATACTTACATGTACACACACATACACAGAGACACATATGTACTGCACACACATATATGGGAGACTTAATAAGCTACAATGAATAATAAATGTTGTTGTTGTTATGTGCCATGGATTCGGTTCCGACTCATAGCGACCCTGTACAGGGTTTCTGAGGCTGTAAATCTTTACGGAGCAGAAAGCCTCATCTTTCTCCTGTGGAACAGCTGGTAGTTTCAAACTGCTGACCTTGCGGTTTGCAGCCCGATTCGTAACCACTACACAAATTCTGCCTCTTAGACTTAAGACTGGACCAATAAACAACATTCTTATCAATGGAGAAAAGATTGAAGTTGTCAAGGACTTCATTCTTCTTGGATCAACTATCAACACTCGTGG
>NW_006408647.1:5734590-5813082 GCF_000296735.1 Chrysochloris asiatica
GCTCCGCGGGAGAAAGATGAGGCTTTCTACTCCCGTAAAGATTTACACCCTCGGAAACCCTATACAGGGTCGCTATGGGTCGGAACCGACTCGAAGGCACATAACAACAACAACCAACCTGAGGATCGGAACCGACTCGATGGCACTTAACAACAACCACAACACCAACCTGAAGATTGGCAGTTGAGAACCCACCCAGAGATACTGTAGGAGAAAAGCCTAGCAAATTCCTTGCATAAAAATGACAACAAGAAAATCCTACAGGACAGTTCTGTTTTGTATAACACATTGGGTCTCCTTAAGTTGGAATCAACTCATTGGTAACGTGTTTGGTTTTCTGCTTTTTATTAATATTGGTGATGATGATGATGATGATGATGTTTATTTGTGTGGTTCTTTGCAAGCCCAAGTTTAGGCAAGCTTGGTCCTCCTCCCTGGCTTATTTTTATGGATCCCTTGATTCTGAACATATTTTGTAGCCTAGTTTGCTTACCAACTGAGTTAACTTTGAAGAAGAGAAAAAAAACCTCTGGAAGACAGTTTTTATTTTTCTTGTTTTGCTTAAATGCTAAACACAGTTTGAATGAGCTCTGGTAGCGTAGTGGTTATGAATCGGGCTGCAAACCTTAAAGTCAGCAGTTCGAAACTGCCAGCTGTTCCGCGGGAGAAAGATGAGGCTTTCTGCTCCCGTAAAGATTTACAGCCTTGGAAACCCTGTACAGGGTCGCTATGGGTCGGAACCGACTCCACAGCACATAACAACAACAACAACAACTACCAATTTAAATATGCTAATTTCTACAATGGAAAGATGGGCTTTTGTAAGTTTTAATAAGTCAAAATTTTGAGTAATAGAGATTTCCTGAAGTTTCCATAAAATACCCACCTTATATATTTAAAAACCCAAACAAACCACAAGCAAATGAAAACAGTCCAGATTGCTTTAAAGTCATTTGTTGGCCATTCTTCCATTCTTTGTCGTCACATACTATAGTTGTTTTTAATGAGTTTAAGATCCAGAACTAAATCTTTCATAGTTGAAAGCAGCATAAACTAACTTTAAAGTTTGAGTCAACTTTTATTCAAAGTGATTAGTATTAGCCGTGGTGACTGAGTGGTAGAAATAGTTCCTCCCACCACCCCTTCTCTCTTAACACGTGTACCCGCAATCTATCTGAGGACCCACGGAGTCAACCACCTCGTGTGGTTACTATTTTTTGACATTGGCCCTTCTTGCCATTGTAGGGAGAGCCAGTGAAGTGCCGTTGACTTCTTGGAAGAGCAGACTTGTGTAAGTGTTGATATTTTGAAAGCACTAGATGCAGACTTGAGCTTAGGGTGCTTGTGATCTGCAGCAAAAACAGGATGTTTAGGTGAGTCTGACTGTACAGGCGGTAGGCTTGCGGCAGGGTGGGTACTCCCTGACTTCGGTCCCATTTCCCTCTCCGCCCCCACAACAATTAGCTATCTATGCAGGCTGGGTTGGTTCTGGCTTATGAAGGCATAGTCTGCACCCTCTTCTCCATCTGCAGAAACTCCTAGGGTCCCCTTCACCCAAACCCCAGCATGCTCTCCCACAGCACAGGGTCATGCCAACACCTAGTGCTCTGACTCTCGTCCACTTCCAGGTAGCTGTCTCTGATTTCCAAATGGAGAAATCTGGGTTAGTGGGTTTACTGGCTTAATGTATTCCTTCTTCTCTGGTGAACTGTATGGCATTAAACAAAGAGGATGGTTTCCATCGGTGTCACTAGTTAATAATAGTGTAGTTTTCACTTTAATAGCATCTTACCTCTGGATAGCATTCTACGGTTTACAGCTCAGAAACTTGGGCGGCACTAGGCTTCCATCCCGGGGCTCCTGCCTCCTCTAGTGTTGTTTCCACTCCCACAAGACGTTTTCTGACAGTGCCTTTCTGACTTTGCATGGATACCTGGGGGATATATTAGGAACAGATAATGCTTTACTTTGTGGAGTTAGACGCTGGCTGAATTCTGCCATCTCTGAGAGGGGCTGTATCTTTCTATAAAAGGGCTTATGTTTAAAACGAGATACACATACTTATCATGTTCATGTGAAACCATTTGTACTAGATTTCACCTGTAGGCGATGACATTTGGTTACTATGCAGTGGATTTTGATTTCTGTTTGCATTCCTTCTGCTTAACAAACATACGATATGTGTTGTTATTATGAGCCTAGAACTGTTCCAAGAACTTGACTAATAGTAGCCCACTTTAACAGCCTTTGGAAATAAGTATTGTTTTCATAATCCTAATTTTTCAAATGAGAAAAAGTTGAGTCATAGAGAGAACAGAATAATTTGCCCAAGGTTGTGTAATAAGTGGGGTGCAGGGATTTTTTATTTGGACCCTGGCAGTGTGGCTCCAGACACATTCCCTTAACCATGACCTCATGGCTGTGTACCTCCAGGTAGGTGGAGTCCTGGGTGCCATTTCCAGGAACATGTTCTCAGCCTGTGAGGATCTAGGACCGGCACACTTAACATAAGAATAGGAGCACATAGTGACAGAATGTATCCCACACCCAGGATCTATGTGCACTAGCATTGGCTCTTCTTGGGATGCTTCTACTAGAACCAGTTATATTGGGGCCTTCATCTGACCACACCAAACCATTGAAGGCTCACAGAATTGGTTTTCAGAAATGGGAGTTTCTGAAGCGCCAACAGCCACATAATGTGTGCCCAGTTCCTGACATACTAACAGTGTAGGCTGGCTGGTGGCAGTCCCGCGTTCTAGCACAAATCAACACCTAACAGGTCATTCTCACCATTTTCTTCTGTTTCTAAATGCAAAAAAAAAAAAAAAAAATGTCCTGGAATGGCGGTTAACCTTCTCTCGCTACATTTCATGACATAGGGGGAGGGACATACCTTCTTCATCCTCCAACCTTCCTTACCAGTTCTGACACCAACCGTCCATCCACGGAACTCTACTGGCCACCTAGACCTCCCAGACAATGTTCATGACGATGGAACTTATTAGGAAAGCTAACAGGGTACAACTCGGGATCAGAACTCATCCATGACCCGAGGCAATCCTCTTTCACCCTTGACCTCTCAACCACAAGGCTCCTTGATCCCTGTCCTGCTCAGGCAAGTGTTATAGAGCTCATTTAGCATCGCTGGTAAATGCTCAAAGGAACCTCATTCTGTAAGCTGTCCTCTTGCCTGAAACGCTCAGCTTTACTTACTCTGGGGACTAGGAAGTCTCTCACTCTGTTTCATGCTCTTGGTGCCACTGTGCTGCTGCCTCTGCCTCTGTACAAGGATCTCAGGGTCCAAAGGACGTGCTCCACTCCTGGCTCTTTATGGTAGTGAGATTCCTCATTTTCACCTCTGAGCTATGATTCAATTTATACCCTGCAGGATAGTAACTCTGACCAATCCCTACATTAGAGTCCCATACAGCCTGTTTGCATGGTCTATCTGGTGTGGCACTATGGTTTAGTGCTTGGACTGCAAAGTCAGTATGAATCGCGAGGTTGGCAGTTGAAGCTCACCAGCCGCTCCTCGGAACCCTATACAGGGTTGCTAACAGGTCGGAACCTACCCAACGGCACTAAACAACAACAGCAATGTCATTGGAGTCCTGATGTGGTGCTATAGGATAAGCACTGGACTACTAACAAGGTTGACAGTTCAAACTCATCAGCCAATCCTCAGAAACCTTATGTAGGGTCACTGAGTTGGAACCAACTTGATGGCACTTAACAACAGCAACCACCAGGTTATCTGATGGGAGTTACAAAGACTGTGTCATACTAAAAACACTCCACTCTTTAGCTACTCTGACTATTCAAGCTTCTGACCCCTAAAGAGAAAATTAGGGCAGGGTCTTGAGTTTTCCAGTGAGAATATGTAATGCCAATAGCGCAGGTCCTAAATCCATACTGGTACCTTTCTTTGTATGCTAACAGCTTTCTTCTCTGGTCTTTAGCTCCCTCCTCTCTTTACTTTCCCTGCCCTTACTAAATAAGGTAGCCGGTTGTTGTTAAGTTCCATCGAGTTGGTTCCACCTCATAGCGGTCCTGCATAGGGCTTCCAAGGAGCACCTGGTGGGTTTGAACCACCAAACTCACTGTTAGTAGTCCAGTGCTTTTCATATAACACCACACCAGGACTCCAAGGTGGTAGGTAGTGATGGTATATAACAGTCAAGGCTTTGATTTTACATAGTAGCTGTAAAACAGAAGAGGTCTTCTTTTGTAGTCATCTCTTCTTCCCTCCCCTTCTCCCTCCCCTCTTTAAGCAGGAGTTTTGGGGTCCTCTGTAAGATGGCCTAGTTTCCTGAAAGGTGACTTAGCTTACAGTGTGCAGCCCAGTGGCCGGGTCCCCAGGTACACTCAGCCGGTAGTGCTTTGAAAATTAGTTATTGATGGAGCTAAATAGTCCAGAAGTCAGGTCAAACTGTGGTCAGAAAGCCTAGAGAGGAAGCCTGTTGTGAGGGGACCAAGAGGAGCCTGTTCTCAGCACCAGTTGCTGAGAGCGCTGTTCCTGCACTGTAGAAGGGAACTTTGCCTACAGGCTTCCTGATCCCCACCCCCCGCACCCACCCCCCAGTCTGATCCCAAATCCCAATCCTGAGTTGTAGCTCATTATTTCCCTAATATAACCCCCGTAGTCATGGGGGGCGGGAGTGCTGGGGCAGCCAGTGGGAATTAGTTATGGGTCAGTGTGCTGGGAAGCAATATGAAAATACAGCTCTTGTGAAGTCGTGATAACGTAGATGCGTTCAGAAGAAAACACTTGGAATGTAAGGAAGTCGTCAGAGACTGCAGTCTGGATGGGTGCCGCTCACAGATGGACACACTTCATTGTCTCCCCCTCCTTCCCCCCACCCCAGGAGCTCTGGGGAGCTCATACACAATCTGTTCTTCTTCCTTCTGGGTAGCATGTGTTCTTATGTTTGGGGTTTCCTATGGGAATGTGAGTATGGGTGTAGGTGATGATTCGTCCTGTATTGTGTTTTGGGAGGAGTTAGAGGAAATTATTTGCCCAATTTTGCCAAATTATTAGCTTATTCAGCATATAGATAAATGAATCCATATTTCTGGCAATTAAACACTTTCATTCAAAAAAATTAATAGCAACTCAAAGTGTAGACAGAATTTAGAGAAAGCATATGAACGATTGTTGTTGTTAAGTGCTATCGAGTCAATTTCCACCCATAACGATCCTTTATTTCCAAGGAGCAGCTGGTGAGCTTGAACCACCGACCTTGCAGTTCAAATGACTTTGCAGTCTGATGCATTAGCCCACAGCACCACACCAGGACTCCTGTTAGGTCATGTTTAATGTCTCCCTCCAGGTTGGTAAAGACAGGCCCCCTAGAATATGAAGGTAGCCATGTACTGATTGAAGAGCTACTAAGGGCTGTGGATTCTGCATATATTTCTTCAGTCCTTACCGTAACATGACAGGAACCCCTGAGTACTATTAATGCACTCAGCTGCTAATTAAAAGGTTGACAGTGTGAATCCTCAGAAAAAAGGCCTGGTCATCTACTGTGGAAATACCAGCCGTTGAAAATGCTGTGGAACCAATGGTCTGTTGTGATATACATGAGGTCAACAGGAGTAGAATATATTCAGCAGCAAGTGGTTGATTGGTGATAGCACTCTAAGGTGAATGTTACCTCCACTTTGCAATTGAAACAGATGCTAAGAAAAAAATAAAAAGGCTACCAAGGGAACAGAGCCATGATTTGAACCCAGGTCAGCGGGTTGTGCACCACACCAGGGAGGCCTATGCTGGCAATGGGGCATGATCGCTCCATAGGATTTCCTAAGCGAAATGGAGAGAGTATCGTTGTTAAGAGAACAATGACGTAACAAGTATCTTAATTACTAAACAATCTTTTTAAAAAAAACTGTATGTCAGTAGCACAAGTTCAATCTCAAAGACAACTATAAGCATCTTATTAGCAACCTTCTGGGCAACAGACAAATATTTATATCACCATTGTCACATTGAAGCTGTTAAGTTACAGGGATAGTAAATGCCCGAACTGTGTGATGTTTGTGAGAGCTACTGGGTTCAGAAAATGAGAATTGAAATAGTGAAATGTGTTATTAGGAAGTAAAAACATGCCCCGTAAGGAAATGATTATGTTTATTGACACACAACCCCTCCTTCCCAACCTTGCTGTGCTATGAATAGCAGAGACAGAAAATTTAACAAGTAAGTATTGTTTGTTGTTGTTGTTAAGAACCATCCAGTTGGTTCCAACTCATAGAGACACCCAGCAAAAGGTTTCCCAGGAGCGACTGGTGAGTTTCAAATGCCAACCTTGTGGATCAAATCAACCTTGCAGTCCTGCGCTTATCCTTCAGTACCACACCAGAAGTCCTTAAGTATTGTTTGGAGCATGTTAATTTTCTACCTGGGAAATAATTTAGCCAACAATACTACCTGCCTTTCTTCCCCATCTGCCCTCCCCTGGAGGCTATGAGGCTATGGGCTCTTACTGAAGAGAAACACCAGGGGTAGAGCAATTCTAATACAAATCCACCTTGCTTTTCCTTTCATACCCCTCCCCCTTCACTAGACACTGAAGGTGATAATTGCTTGAAATAACTGGGAGAAAGTAATTTGTATTGATAAAGCTCTGGTGAACTTCAAAAGAATCTGTGTCCTTGAATGGCGACTTCTTTTTTAATTATGGGGCGAGACATGTGAGTACATATTTCTGTGGCTCTGATGGGACTTGCTTCCTCCCTTCCCTTGCCCCGATAAGAGCTTGGGGTGGAAATAACTTATTCGAATTTTATATCTGTATGTACACAATAGAAGGTCACAGTTGAGAACCTCAAGACCCTGAATCTTAGTATGCACGACCCTGACTGTTTCGGCTTCTGTGTTTTATATTAAACTTTAGATTAGATGGGAATATTAATATTCTTATTGCATACTGGCCATCATTCTATACAGCTTATATTCCTTTAGTTTTAACATTTACACAGAACTTAGCATGTGCCAAAGCAGATATTAACATATGCACTACTTATACTGGGGCAGTGGCAGATCAGTGATAGGGTTCTGGCCTTCAGGGCGGGAAACCCAGGTTTGATTCCCTGTCAGTGTACCACAGTCTGTCAGAGGCACATGTGTTGCTGTGATGCTGAACTGGAAGGAATGGCCCTGTGATCTGCTTCGAACATCAGTCCCAAACACCCTCTGGTTTTTATTGGTCCCAGTTGTAACCAGTCGTGGGAATGGCACAGGCCTGAACCATGTTTTGTTTTGTTCCATCGTGCATGGGTTGGGGGCCAACCGGAAGACAACTAGCAACAGCAATGCCTAATAAAATTCTTCAGTGGTGCTCCTATTTTTACTCCCATTTTACTAGTGAGGAAACTGGAGTACAGGGAGATCCAGTGACTTACTTGCCAAAGGTCACCCAGATGATAAATAGCAGATGTGGTATTCAAATCCAGGCAGTCCGGCTCTGGAGTTCACACTTAATCACTGTACTATACTGAAAGGAAGACAACTTGTACCTTCTTCACTTTAAAAGGTGTTTCTAGCTGATTACAGTCTCCAGCAAATCAACAGGATTTAGCTTGAGACTGTTATAACTGAAACAAATTGAGCACCAAGGAAGAGCTCAGGCTAAAACACTTAGACATTAGAGTGAATGGCCATACAAGAAGCAGATTTTTCTTTTTTCCTTCAATTTAATTAGTTCTCCTACATAGGTGCTACCTGAATTATGCCTAAAGAGTGCATGCCCACAGCAGATAAGTAACTTCTAGCAGATTTAACAAGTTATCCTTTGTCTGCCAAACTCCTTTGTTATCAAAGCTACATCTGCAGGTAGAGATGTTTTAAGTCTCTCTTAGCATGAAAGCTTGCATGCTAAGCTTGGGGACACAGGAGAGACTGACTGAATTTGATGCTTGGTCTGAATCCAACCCTGTTTTCCTGGTTGCAGATGAATGAAAAACACATTAATCAACTCTAATTATTGGTAAGATCTTTCTTTATTCAAGATTATTTAAAATATAATTTAAAAGGCTAATTGGAGTCCTGGTGTGGTGCTGTAGGATAAGTGCAGGACTGCAAGGTCGATTTGTATCACAAAGTCAGTAGTTCAAACTCATCAGCCACTCCTCTGAAGCCTTATATAGGGTCACTATGAGTCAGAACCGACTTAGACGGCACTTAATGACAACACCAACAGAAATAGTAGCTCTAGGGAGCAAGGACTTGGTTTGTTTTCTGTTTGTTTTTGAACTTAACATTTAACTGTTACTTTTCACCCATTGTGAGTGTAATTTACAAATAAGAAAATTGAGAAGTTGGTGGTTTGTGTTGGTTTCATGGTTGATCCTTTGGATTTACTATATGGGAAAGATCTGGTAGGATAAGGAACTAGGACAGCTTTCCAGTCATGTGAGTGCTTTTCCTGGCAGTGTAACTGCTTATTTTGATGGAGGAGTTCAGAGATCCAAGGTCATTAGACATCACATCGCCACATTTTACTGTAACTTATCATACACATTCAGAAGGAAAGTACCAACTTTTACCTTTGTCACTGCTTTAAATTGGAGAGCAGAAAACGGGCTCCGGGGAACATTGATAGTTTAGCACTTCTTAACCAGGTCAGGTTGCGAGGAGAAAGGGTATACTAAGAGTGAGTCAAATCTAGAAGAAACTGTAAGTCGGAGAGAGGTGCTGTGACAGACTGATTGCAGAGAGATGGTGGTAAGCTTGGGCCTTGCCGTTACCTGTGCAGTGTTAGGCTTATTACAAAACAGTCATTTCTTGCAAAGCACCTGAAGGTTGGGGTGGAAACTCTGAGCAATTTGGAGAGGAAACCTTAGAGTTGAAGCACACTCTTACCAAAGCCGCATGTCATGGATGAAGTCCCTTGCAGCTTTATGCTTCCCAAAATGATTAAATAGATGGTTAGGTCTCATTGAAATAAATGTCCATTCCTCCCTCCCTCCCTCCCTTTCTGTCTCTCTCTCTTCCTCTGTCCTTCCCTCCCTCCCTCTGTCTCTTTCTCTTTACAAAACATCCATCTTCTTCTGAATGAAAGAAAATATGTTTTATTTCATGCCTCTGGTTGCTTTCTCTCATCCCTGTCCAGGAGGCCTGTCTCTTCCCAGCCAGTTTTGTGAAATTTCCTTGGGTGTCCGACCCTGATTTGTCAGCGTCATGCTTTCTGGAGCTATCCCTTCTCCAAGCTTGCTTGTGGTACTTGTCTCCATAAGTTATGGGTCTCTTCTAGGTTATCTGTATCTTGTCCCTTTTCTTGTGTAGAACATGGAAATGGTAGTGAAAGGCAGAAGGGTAGGTAGGGAGTGAGAGGTGAAGTTGAACCACTGGACTCTCATGATAGAGGACATAACATCCCCCCTTTTTATGCTTTGAATAAATACGACATTCTCAGATGTGTGTGTGTGTGTGAAAGAGAGGGAGAGAGAAGATAATTATTTTGCTGTTGTTAAATGCTGTTGAGTTGTTTCTAACTCATAGCGACCCTTTATAGGGTTTCTGATGAGTGGTTGGTGAGTTTGAACCTCTGACCTTGCAATTCAACCTGACCTTGTGGTCCAATGCTTACCCTACAGTGCCACACCATGACTAGAAGCAAAGAAATTTTATTGTGAGAAACCAAAAAGTTCACATGGAGTCTCACATCAGTGGCTACCTAAATTACTCTTCAAGAGAATACATTTTTTTCTACACAAGAAGGTCCAAGTAACACCAATTTTTTTCCTTTTTTAGAAAGTAAAACTCTTTCCCTCTGACTATAAAGACAATACATAATCTTGGTAGAAAATCTGGAAACTACAAAACCGTGAAAGAGACATAAAAGCCATTTGTAAGCTCACACATTAACCTTGTGGCTAACATTTCAATACATATATTTCTAGGTTTTTTTCCTTTAATTTTTAGATACTTTATGAAATTTCCTTTATCCCTGGACTAAGGTTGCTAAATCTATGCCATCTTAAAAAAACAACTGTGTCCATAAATCCCCTCATGTTTACTTGAAGGGTCTTTGAACTCAGTCCTTCTTGCATGGCATGAGTTTGTACATTCTCCCTGAATAAAAATGATGAAAGTCATTATGAGGGGCAAAAAGAGCCAGCTGTTTAAAAAGGAGGTCCAGTCTGCCTTTTCGCTAAGATCAGTGGGCCTTCCTGTTCTAAGAGGCATGTGAAGTGTGGGAGCTTTGTGTCTTCTGTAGTCAGGCTCAAATGACCAGCCGACTGTTGGGATTCTGGGTGACACACAGTTTGTGTCTGACCTACTGCCTGGTCGGTACTCATCCCTCTGTCATTACCCATTCTCAGCCTGTCTGCCACCTCTCACTCAGATGTGGTTCCCCTTTGAGAGCTTTCATAAAAACGGACAGGGAATGTGTGTAAACCGCCCTTCATAGTTGAGTGGTTCTGTAATCAAGACATGTCACGCTTTTCTTAGATCTATATGTGGTGCTGTAGGATAAGCATTGGACTGCTAACCTCGAGGTCAGCGATTCAAACCCACCAGCTGCTCCTTGGGAAGTCTACACAGGGTCACTATGAGTCAGAACTGACTCGACAGCACTTAACAACAGTAATATATATGTTTCCCCCACAATCTTACTGGATTAGGGGAAAATAACATTTTTTTTGCAGCTAGTCTTTGACATAATCCATGATAGGTAGCACCGTGGAGCTGTGGGTTGGCAGAAGTCAAGCCATTGGAATCTGGCCAAGCTTTGTCAGTGTGTTACACATGTGTGAAACAACAACACAGATACCCTATTTAGTATATGAATGCATATGCCATTGCTGCCAATTGGCTTCCAGTGAATGCTGAAAACTGAGCCCATTCCCATTGCTCATCCCCTTGCTTTCCTCATCCCAGTTTATAAAGACAATCTCTCCATTACTCTAGGCTTCCAGTCTTGAAGCCCTGGAGACCTCTTCCTCCTGGCCTTTCCCTCCACCCACCACCTCCAGGATGTCACCAAGTTCAGCTCAGTTTTCTCAGCCTCCTCAATGTGGCACTGACATTTGTGCTGTCTGCTCCATTCTCACTGTCACCACCTTCCCTGTATCCTCTTGCCTGGGCTTGCTCATGCTGTAATTGTCCTAGTTTTGTTTGTAACATTGCAGGTCATAGTTATATGTGCATATATACCTCACCCCCTTTAGGGGGGGTAGTAAGCTCCTTGAAAATGGAGGTGGGATCTTGTGTATCTATGTCCCCTTTGCTATACATCCTTGGCACAGCACCTTAGCATGGCACATACTCAATGTAATGTTGAGTTGGATAGAATTTAACTGAATTGATTGGGTTGCTTTATCTCTCAGCTGGTTTGAGCAATTTCTGAATAAATCCGGTAGTAGCGTGGTGTGACAGATAGAGCCTTGGATTAGGAACAGGAAGATCTGGAGTCTGGTCAGAGATGACCAGCTACCTGACTTTGGGGAAAACATCCAACTTCTCTGGACAGAACTTTACTCATCCAAAGACTGAGAATAGTCAGACTAGACTGAGCCCTCAAGGACCCTTACAGCTCTAGAATTCCACATTAATAAACTGCCTTGCATTTGATCACTTTGAATTGGCAGTTTTCCCCCGTCTGTGTGAGACAGAATGACTATTTCACCGCCAGCCCAGGAATCTTGGTGCTCATCTTCTCTGGCAGTAGGCTAATGAACTTGCTGATGGAAACTTTCAGTTGGAACAAATGGAATCACTGCCTTTGTTCAGTCCGAAGAATTTGACCAGATCTTTTATAGAGAAATGAGGCAGAAGACTTAACAATTACATTCACATCAGTAAAAGTCATGATTTGATGTGTTATTGAAGTTAATTTTAAAACAGATTTGGAAAAATAGTGATATGTAAGGTTGAAACACCAGGGTTCCTGGTGTGGCACTGTGGGTTAATGTGCTGGGTCGGTGGTTCAGGCTCACTAGTTACTCCTTGGAAACCCCATACAAAGTTGCGGTGGGTCGACGCACTTAACGACAAGGGAAAAACAATTTTTGAAATTCTAAGACAGTGGCATTCATGCTTTTCATTACAACCACAGTAGTACTTTTAAGGAATTGAAGTGGATTCTTCACACGTTTCTAAATTTGGAAAAAAGGCTAGGAAGCATATAAACCATAGTGCTTAGCACTCAGGTTTTTAAATGATGCCGAGTTTCTAGGTGATCAATGAAGACTACAAACCTGGCCTGGTAACTTGGAGTCTTTCCACGCGCACCTACAACTCTAGAGTCTACAGGTTTGTTCCCTTAGGCTCCCATCAGCTATGACCATCTGTCAGCCTGGCAGCTAAGAGCAGGACGAGAAGACACACATGGCTGCCAGTGCCCATTCCCAGGCAGTTTGCCACACCCTAATCATCCGCTGGCAGCTTGGAGGATACCTGAAAATAGGCCGCTTGCCACACCTTAATCATCCACTGGCAGGTTGGAGGACATTTGAAAAGTCACACCTCCAGTTCCCAACTGTCGGTTGACCTGCAGTACTGGCAGAGAGCCAAACCCCTGCCATACATATATGGGATGGCTCCAGGGGAGGGGCAAGGAAAGGCTAATGAACACCTTAGCAGGTCATCTCTGTGAGATAGGCCCAAGAACTGCACTCCAGCTTGTGTGTCTGTGTGTGTGATGTAGAGCCAGGGATAGCTCCTAGACATGTCCTTAATACGGTCATCTGGGTTCCTCTCCATCCCTGGGCACACGCACTGTGTCAGACTTTTTGCTGTGGGCTGTGCTTTAGCTACGTATAATCCCACATTTAGCCTGCTGAGATTTGTGTGTCATCACTGCTTGTAAAATTACAAGGTTCAGAAACACAATATGCATACACTGCACAGTAGCATCTGGATATGCTGCTGTTGAGTCTTGACTCACAGTGACCCTGTATGACCGAGTAGAACTGCTCCCTACATAGGGTTTCCCAGGCTGTAAATCTTTATGGAAGCAGACTGCCTCACCTTTTTCCTGTGGAGGAGCTAGTGGGTTAGTTAACAGCCTGATGTTTATTGTGCCACCATGGCTCCTGCAAATTAGCCTTTAATCAGTTCTTTGCACTCCTGGATTAGCTCTGTAGGATCAACACTGAACTGTGATCCACAGGCCAGCAGTTCAAACCCACCAACTGCTCCTCGGAAATCCTGTACAGAAGGCCTGGGGAACATCTGGTCCACAGGCCACATGTTGTTGTTGTTGTTGTATATGCCGTGGAGTCGGTTCCGACTCATAGCAACCCTGTACAGGGTTTCCGAGGCTGTAAATCTTTACGGGAGCAGAAAGCCTCATCTTTCTCCCGCAGAACAGCTGGTAGTTTCGAACTGCTGACCTTTTGGTTCGCAGCCCGATTCGTAACCACTCCGCTACCAGAGCTCCTTACAGTAGGCCACATAAGGCCCTCAAAATCATTTGGTCTTGGTGCTGCCAAGGCAACTGCAGTTTCAACCAACACGTTGTTGCTAAGTGCTGTCGAGTCAATTCTGACCCATAGCAACCCTATATAGGGTTTCCAAGGAGCAGCCTATGAGCTTGAACCTCTGACCTTGCAGTTCAAATGGCTTTGCAGTCTGGCACATTAATCAACAGCGCCACCCCAGGACTCCAACCATCACATTAGGGCTGAGTTAATATAAATGTTTAACTAAATATGTTGTTAACTGCCATCCAGTCATTTCCGACCCACAGCGACCCTGTATAGGGTTTCCAAGGAGCAACTGGTGAGCTTCAACCACCAACCCTGCAGTTCAGACAACTTTGCAGTCTGACGCATTAGCCCATAGCACCACACCAGGACTCCTTAGCCAAATATAGCTGGCTAATTTTTAAGTTGATAATTTTGTATGGCCTATGAATGATGTTATACATTTTGGCAGCAAAAAAAGGTTTCCCCCCTTCCCCCTGCTATGCAACAACAATCATCTTTTTTACCTCTTGCTAATTTTTTAAATTAAGATATAACTAATATAAAATTAACTTCTTAAGGAGTACAATTCAGTGGTTTTCAGTATATGATGTGCAGGTACCAACACTATCTAATTTCAGAACAGTCCCATGATTCCTAAAATCACGCGTCTGTTGATGACAGTCCTCATTTCCTTCTTTCCCACCCCTGAGAACCACTTTCTGTCTCTATGAATTTTCCTGTTCTCAACATTTCATACAAACAGAATCATGCAATATGTGGCAAGACACAGATCTTACTTTTTACTATGTTGTTCATATTCATCCATGTTGTTGTTTGCATCAGTACTTCACTCCTGTTTATGACTGAGTACTAATTTGAGCAAGCCACTGCAAAGAAAGGCTGATATCTCTGGATGGGCAGGAGCCAGACTTGAACTATAACAAAAGCAGCCATGTTTCTCATCTTGTCTGAGGCTTAATGCTAAGTATGTGCTAAATACCAGATTCATAGATTTCATTCAGCACAGCCAGATTGTTTTTTTGTTTGTTTGGATTGGTTCGGGTTATTGTTTTGTTTTTGAACTCTGTTGCTGTTGTAAAGACATAGTATTTACTGTCTGTAATCAATACCTGTTCAATGAAGCAAGCATGTGTTAGGATAAAAGACTGGTGCAAAAGCAGGGTGTATGCCCACCTAAATTTACATTTAATGACAATTACAATGTTCCTCCTCCCTGCCTTACATGTCTTGTGTAAGCTTAACTGATGCTCCTTCAAATTACCAATGCATACCGCCACCAAACCCACCATTAACATTGTGCATCAGTCCATTTGTCTTTCTTTTTTTTCCAGTAAGAAAGTTACATTTAATTATAAGGAAAATATACGCATAGGTAAATTGAAATACATTAGCAAATGAAAACAAGTAAAAGTCAATGTAAGGGCATCTGCAGCTTCTTGGAGGGAAGGTTGAGGTCTTTATGTCCCAATTTATAGTAGAATTCAGAGCAGAATCTGTAACACAATTACGGATTAGAATCCCTGGGGAGGCACGTAGATAGACAGGCAAGAGTGGACTGAGGTTGGCTTTTGGAGCTCAGAAGGCTCCTCTGACCCTGGCAGCTTGTGGTTTTTTGTTTTGTTTTGTTGGGTTTTCTTTTAAGTTTTTATTGTGAATTGAGTGACATGGGAGAACATTGGCTGTACACCATCGATTCATCACAGTGATTACAATCTGCTCCGTGCATCATCATTCAGCAGTATTTGCCTCCATTCAGTTTTTTGTGGGTTTTTGTTTTTTTTTAAGGGGGGCATACACAGAAACACTCAGGGATATATAATAATTTAAACAACCAAAGGGCACATTCTGTAAGCCTGCCTCCTGACTGCCAGCGCTGAGTCCCTCTCTTTCCATGAGTCCAGAGTCCTCAGCTGCTTCCTCTCTCCATGTCCTCATTGCTGCCTCCATCTCTGGTGTCATTGGTTCTCTGGATAGGGTTCCGCACTCTGTTTGTGCTCTTCTCCCTTGATGCTCCTAGGGTCCTCTGTTTCTGTACTGTAAGATTAACTACTCCCCCATTTTTGTTACAGAACTTCTACCTTTACAGTTGTGATCAGTCCATCTATCTTGCAACTGGTTTTAAAAAGTTGAGGTAAGTAAGTCATGTCTGACCATATACAGGTCTTTCTTTTGCTTCTCAAAACTTCTTTCAAAGAAGAGTGATGGAAATGGAAAATGCTTAGAATCATATAGTCCTGTG
Organism: Chrysochloris asiatica; assembly: GCF_000296735.1. Classification (NCBI taxonomy): domain Eukaryota; kingdom Metazoa; phylum Chordata; class Mammalia; order Afrosoricida; family Chrysochloridae; genus Chrysochloris; species Chrysochloris asiatica. The sequence continues at coordinate 5,750,273 of NW_006408647.1, forward strand.
GACCAATGGAACACATGAACATCAGCCACCATGGCTTAAGCATGAGATTTAAAAACTAGATGGTGCCTGGCTTCCACTACAAGGTGCTCTAAAAGGAATCACATTGGAAGGTCCTGGATACAGTGGGAGAAAATGTGGAGCAAAAGTCAAAATTATGAAAAGCTTTAAACAGGTACATTGAAATCTCCTGCAAGCATTTAGATGGACCATGCTATTGCATGTTTGCATCATAAGGAAACACTCTTACATGCAGTCCTCTTAATAGAGATGCAGAGTTCTCTGAGGCTGCTATCAGTAGTAAAGTGCAGTGACTGAGGACATTCTTTGAGGCCATTATTAACAGTATCAGCAAATTTCAAAAATTAACTTTCTTTGGTAGTCAACAAATTTGTGCATTCATCATCTCTTCTAGTCCCTTTAGCGATCAATTTAGCAACTGAAAGAAAAAGTGAAGTAAAAGAGATAAATAGAAAATTTCAAAGGGCAGCTGGAGAAGACAAAGTCAAGTTTTAAAATGAAATGTGCAAAAACTTAAAATTAGAAACCGAAAGGAAAGAACACACTCAGAATTTCTCAAGGGAACTGAAGAAAAAATACAAGCTTCTACTTGCAATATTGAAAGCTTCTATGAGAGTCCTAGTGTGGTGCTGTAGGATAAACACTGTATAGCTAACTACAAAGCCAGCAGTTCAAACTCATCAGCATTTCAAACCCATGGAAACCCTTTACAGGGTAGCTATGAGTTAGAACCGACTTGACAGCACTTAACAACAACAACAACATGGGCAAAATAATGAATTACTCATGAAGCATCAAAAGAAGGTGGAAGGAATACATAGAACCATTGTAACAAAAAGAATTATGCTACAGTGACTGTTTCAAGAACCAGCATATGAACAGAGACATAGGCTGAATGGATATGAGATAGAGAACAGAAATATATAAATATATATATATTTAGGTATACCATAAATATGTAAGTTTGAAAGAGGATATTGTACGTGAGTATTTACCTTTCCTGCAAACACAACTCTGAATGTAATGGAGCATACAGCAAGCACAATGATGAAAACTTCTTAGATGTTATCAAATATCCTAAGGCAATGAGTTGCTTGGCCTGTAGTTCAGGATCATCGTCTCAGGAGACACCATGTCCAATTGGCATCACAAAGACCACAAAGACAATGTTCTCCATCTTACTTTGGTGAGTAGCATCTGTGCTCATAAAAGCCCATGAGCAGCTGTCTAAGGTGCAGCTATTGGTCTCTCCATGTGCAGAAGAAAGAACAGTGATGAGAATTGGAGAGGTTTGGAATCAACTAGTCCAATGTACTAATGGAACATGTGAACATCTGTGTCCACAACTCATAAGACCAGAAATAGATGGTGCCTAGCTACCACTATCAATTGCTCTAAAAGTAGTCACATTAGAAGGTCCCAGATAAAGCGTCAGAATATGTGGAACAAAATTCAAATTATTAAAAAAAAAAAAAAAAGACCAGGCTTACTGCTACTGCTCAGAAAGAGACTGGAGGAACCTGAGACTGTGGCCCTGGACCACCCTTCAGGTCTTGATAGGAACTTACTTTCAAGTAAGTGGCCCAACTTTCAACCAAGCAGTAGATAAATATATGGGGGGGGGGGGGGGGGGGGCAAAAACATTCCTGGGGAATGCTCTATGGATGACAAAATGATCAATCATTCAAAATTAAAAGAGCAACGTTTACCTAAGGACAAAGTTAAGAAGGAATGGAAAGGTGGGTGGAATGGAAATAGGAACCACAGGGAGAAAATGGGATAATTATTGTCGCGTGCTATAGATTGCATTCACTGAAAGGAAGGTGTATCATTTGTTGAATAAAACTGATGATCTTGTCCGCAAACCTTCTCTCAATTCAAAGTAAAAAGTTAAAAACAAAAACAATAAAACACTAGCATATAATCAAGAACTGATGGTGCTGAAAGAAGTCATCCAAATTACACTGAAGACATTGGCATAGACCAAGGCTCCAGGAATTGATAGAATACAAATTAAAATCTTTAAATAAATTGATACAGTACTGGATACACTCACTTATCTATGCCAAGAAATTTGAAAGACATCTACCTGGCCAACTGATGGGAAGAGATCCATATTTGTGCCCATTCCAAAGAGGGTGACCCAGTGGGATGCAGAAACAATTGAACAATATCATTTATATCACATGCAAGTAAAATTTTACTGAAGATAGCTCAAAAACCATTGCAGCAATATATAGACAAGGAACTGCCAGAAATTCAACTCGATTCCAAGGAAGGCGTGAAAGTAGGGATGTCGTTACTGATATCAGATGGATCTTGGCTGAAAGCAAAAAATACCAGAACTTTACTTGTGCTTTATTGACTATGAAAAGGCATTCGACTGTGTGGATCATAACAAACTATGGACAGTATTGTGAAGAATGGGAATTCCAGAATACTTGATTGTGCTCATGAGAAATAGACCCAAGAGGCAGTCCTTAGACTAGAACAAGGGGATACCGAATGGTTTAAAATCAGGAGAGTTGTGCACCAGGGTTGTATCCTTGCACCATGCTTATTCAGGCTGTATGCTGAGCAAATAATCTGAGAAGATGGATTATATGAAGAAGGATGTGGCATCAAGAATGGAGGAAGATGCATTAACAACCTGCAACATGCAGATGACATACCTTTGCTTCCTGGAAATGAAGAGTACTTGAAATATTGATGAAGATCAGAGACTACAGTCTTCAGTATGAAGTACACCTCAATGTAAAGAAAACTAATATCACAACTGGGCCAGTAAATAAAATCTTGATAAACAGAGAAAAGATTGATGTTGTCAAATATTTCATTTTGCTTGGATCCATGACCAATACTCATGAAAGCAGCAGTCAAAAAATCATTAGGCAAACCTGTTGCAAAGAGACCTCTTTAAAGTGTTAAAAAACAAAGATGTCATTTGAGGACTAAGGTGAGCTTGACCCATGCCATGGTATTTTCAATCACCTCAAATACATGTGAAAGTTATACAATAAATAAGAATGACTGGAGAAGAATTAGTACATTTGAATTATGGGGTTGGTAAATATTGAAAGTATTGAAGACTATCGAAAGTACCACGTCCTACCAAAAGAACAAACAAATCTATCTTGGAATAAGTACAGAAGTGAGGATGGTGAGATTTTGTATATCATACTTTGGACATGTTATCAGGAGAGATCAGTCCCTGGAGAAGGACATCATTCTTGGCAAAGTAGAGTATCGATGAAATGGTTAGGGTTAGGGTTAGGCAGCAACAGTTAGCTCAAACACAACAATTGTGAGACTAGTGAAGGGCTGGGCAGTGTTTTGTTCTGTTGTGCGTAGAGTTTGCCATGAGTTGGAACCAACCGAGGACACCTCACAACAACAGCAAAAGTCATGCATGTTGACTCTGTTGTGATAACTTTCTCAATGTGGGAAATGGTTCTGTTTTTTCCAAAATGCAGCTCATATTTTATTTACGTAGTGTTTTACCATTTGCAAAGTGCTTTGTTCATGCATGATCTTGTTTGAGCCTTACAGTATTCATAAGAAAGATAGTATCCTCATTTAACAAGGCATATGCAACACAGAATAAATCACTTGCTTCAATTCACACCATAAATAGCTGGTCGGGTCAAGAATAGTATTCAAGTCTTTTGCCCTTTTGCCTTAAAAGTTAGTATGCAGCTATTTCCCAGTTTTCCTCTCCCTCCAGCTCCCCGCTTTGGTATAGAAACTTGAGCAAAAGCATTGTTAAAGCAAAGAGTAAATTGTCTTGAGAATGTTCTTTAATTAGCCCTAAATTATCCTTGCTCATTTTTACCTCTCCCTAAGATTTGTAGTTGTTTTCAGACATCCCTCATCTGATTCTCATATTTTCTTGAGAGAGCTTGCATTTTGTGTCTTGATTAAATGTACTTAAAGTAAACAGCCTCTTGTCTTCCGCTACTTTAATGTGTAGATTAATGCCAGGATCTATGCATTTTGCCCAGATAATTGTATTCTGATATACTGCCCTTCTGTCAAAAGCTGTTTGGCTCTATTCCTTAATGCACATATGAAACACTCTCAATTATTTGCGCTTTTTTAAAATATAAAATTCATTTCTTATTAATAACTTGAAAATTAGTGCATCAAGGCATTTTGCAGTTTAGGGGTCTGTATTAACTGTTGGAGGTATAAAAGGCAGAGGGGAGAAATGTGCCGTGTGAGTCATCTACACGTCTCTCCTCAGTGGAACCCTTTCTCACCAGTGACTTCATGCTCGCGTTTGAGTCCTAGGGAATTCACAAGGAACCAGACAGAGTTAGAGTAGTTAACTACCAATGATGGCACATCCCACCAGTGTTAGCAGGAAGTATGCTATGTGTCAGGTCATCCTAGATAATGCCAAAGGATAATCTTTAGAAGTTCTTTATTGTGGATGGCTGTCAGACAACGATCAAAATTATGATCCTGTTGCGTGTCAAATAAAGAGGAAAAAAGTAACTAAAGTTTACATCCCCTGGTAACTTAGGAAGGGATTGCTCATTTGCCAGTGGTGTTAACAACCAGATAGGGTGGAGAGGACTTCTCACATTTGACTTTTCACATTTGCTAATTTCCATGGCGCACATAATCCCACCAGCTCAATTATACTACTAGAAATTCAGAGTAACTCTGATTGCTCTTTGGAAAGGTATATAGATCAGGCATTGACTATCTGCCTGAAGTTCATCTGAATGATTCTCTAAAAAAGACGGAAATGCAAGATAAGATTCAGAAGTTTTATATTCATAATAAATGATCCAAAATGGAGTTTATAGTCACAGAAATAACCTTTTTCACTGGCAGAGAATAGCTACTGCCATCCTTGCTATTCGAGTTCTCCATGGACTACAGAATGTCTCTCTTTTACAGTATGTTGTTGTTGTTGTTGTTGAGTGCCATCGAGTCGGGTCCGACCCATAGCGACCCTGTACAGGGTTTCCGAGGGTGTAAATCTTTACGGGAGTAGAAAGCCTCATCTTTCTCCCGCGGAGCGGCTGGTAGTTTCGAACCGCTGACCTTAAGGTTCGCAGCCCGATTCGTAACCACTACGCTACCAGAGCAAGTTCATGAAAAAAATCCGCTGTCTTTTAGTTTCATTTTTCTTCACATATATAAATAGACTTGGGAGCCTTTAAGCAGGTATTTACATTTTTATACCTTTAAAACAAATACTATTTTCAAGGAAAAAATTCCATTCTAGCTTGACTTATTTGGGGTCTATGTTGTCGTTAAGGGCAGCCTAGTGGGTCCGACTCATGGTGACCCTGCATAAGGTTTCCAAGAAGCGGTTTGTGGTCTTGAACTGCTGACCTCACAGCACTACACCAGACTCCTTGGGGACTTCAGGATGAGTAAAAAAATACAAGATTACCTAAAAAACAATTTGTGTTTTAGAAATTATCTTAATCTTTGTTCTTTGTCATTTAAAGTTTTCTTCCTCAATTTTCATCTTATTTCAGCATGTTTTTGCATCCAAAACAAGAGATTCTTTTTTCTTGACTTATACAAGTTTATTCTATGAATAGTGGTATCTGTAGTATCAAGTTCACTCAAGATAAGCTATGCTCATCCCAAACAATATGCTGTGATGTGAAATGGAAAAGATTGTTAGCTATCAAGATGAATTCATCAGTAACTTGTTATGAAGCTGAAAAGATATATTGTTTTGTTGTTGGTGGTAAGTGCTGTTGAGTCTCATAGTGACCCTGCACAGGGTTTCCAAGGAGCGACTGGTGGGTTTGAAGCGCCAACTTGTGGTTCACAGCGCAGTGCCATATGTAGGCATATGTATTCTATAAAATCCCTATTTTCCTACAAGTAGTAGCCCATGAAAGTTCCTCTTCCCACTTATCTTGGAGATCCTTTCTGCCATTTACTCCTCACCTCTTTATTCAGCCTCTGAACTAGCAACACAGGAAACTGCAACCTGTTTTTGTTTATCTTTTTTGTTTTGTGCGGGTTTTTGTTGTTGTTGTTTTTTGCTTGTTTGTTTATCATAACGACTGGAATAATTTTCAAAGGACAATCTAAAGCAGCTTTAGCATGAAAAAATGAATGGAGCATTTAAAGGATTTAGGGGTGTGGTAGAAATGTTGTGAAATCAATCAAATAATAGGATGTTGCAATTTTAGATAATTAGAAGTCATTTTCCTTTTCAGTGTGTCTGATCTTTTCTCCACTTCTAACCTTCCTTCTAGTCTCTATGTGCAGACTCTAGCTGCTGAAAAGCATTGGTCCTCTTTTGGTTCCCAGAATGAAATATTTTCCCTTGTTGATGTCTCTTTATAGTGAGCCAGCAGTTTGGGATTAAAAGATCTGTATTTAATCACAACTTCACCATTTATAGGTAGCCTGTACTAAACTTTACCTTTAGACAAAACTTTTTCTGAGCCTCAGTTTCATCATTTGGAACTGGGAACATAAATTTGATCACCAATATAAAAGCGTTGCTCATAGTTCTTAGAATATGGAACCTATTCAGTGATTGTCCTCTCCCATCCCTTGTCTTTCTCACTCAAAAGTCCAGGCTTTGACTGTCGCCACCTAAACTTCTCTTTTTAATGATTGTTCTTTTATTACTTCCCTTCTGCCCTATCCCTTCTATCCTTATTTCATGGACTCCGGATGTGGTGCTTTGAAGGATCAGTACTAGACTACCAGCCACAAGGTCAGCAGTTAAAATCTACCAGTTGCTCTTTGGAAACCCTGCTCAGGATCACTGAGTCGGAACTGACTCAGCACTTAACAACAACAACATCCTTACTTCATGAAGTCCTGGTGTGGCACTGTAGGATAATCCCTGGACTGCTAACGGCAAAGTCAGTGGTTCAAATTTACCAGCCACTCCTTAGAAACCCTATAAAGGATCACTAGGAGTGTGACCTGACTCGACCGCACTTCACAGCAGCGTCCTTACTCGGTAAAGCATGTTGCGCATTACTAGTGATTAAGGAGTGGTAAGATGATTCTAACACTCTTAGTCACTCTCAGGTGCAGTGATTAAGCACTTGGCTTAAGCAGAAGGTTGTCAGTTTGAACTGCCAACTGTCCGTCCGGAAGATGCAATGGTCTGCTTCAGTAAAGATTTGCTGTCTTAGAAACCCTATAGGGCAGTTCTGCTATGCCCTGCAAGGTCTCTATGAGTGGGAGTTGACTCAGTGGCATGAGTTTTGGTTTGTTGTTAAGTGCCGTCGAGTCGGTTTCGACCCATAGCGACCCTGTACAGGGTTTCTGAGGGTGTAAATCTTTACGGGAGTAGAAAGCCTCATCTTTCTCCTGCGGAGCAGCTGGTAGTTTTGAACCGCTGACCTTAAGGTTCGCAGCCCGATTCGTAACCACTACGCTACCAGAGTCTTGGCTAGTCACTGTAAAATCAGATCATTATTAAAATAAAGCTTAAGGTTTTACATGACCTTGGAATAGAGTTGCACTGAAATAGGATGATTTTTCTAAAAATTTGCTTAAAATGCAAATGATTGGTCCAACTCTAAAATGTGGATTGTTAAACTTGGAAAGAAAGCCAAAGTCCTTTTACTATTTTCTTCAAAATAAATTTATTGGGACATTCAGCTCTTTTTAGCCATTGCCCATTTAAATCCCACCTCATTAATTTGGAACTTTCCTTGCACACAGTTTTCACCTATTTCCCTGATCTTGGGAGAAGGGAAGGGAAGATAAATTAATTGTTACTTTTATTCCTCCTCTCTGAATGACAACTCCTGTCAACTCAGAAATATGGGACTACACACATTGTTGAAGTTACAGCCTCTGGATTAGAAAAAGAGGACGAAGAGGAGGAAGAGGAAATCATAAGACTAAACCCCAGAACTGTATGATATAAACAGAATGATTAGTATACCAAGTGAAAATGTTTGTAGTGGTACTTCATTCTTATTTGCCAAAGAGGTAATGGTAACTTCAAAAATGATAGGAAAAAAATAAAGTTAAGTGTACTATCTTTGTTTTAAGAGATAATAGTTGCATGTGCCTACCTTTTGGTGGGATCATAGCTGCAGCCTCTCCTTCCTTGCCCACTCTCATTGTTGAATTTGGGGAAAGGAGATAAGCAAGGTGGCCTGCCTAGCACATTAGTCCTTTAAAAGTGTACTGTTTCTCCCCTGATTACTGGCAATAAAAAGGAAGTCAGAGATTCAAAGCATGAAACAGATTGCACATACCATTTTTAGCTTTGAGATGGAGGAACCTACATGTCAAGGAGAGTGGGTGGCCTTCAGAATCTGAGAGCAAGCTCCTAGCTGACAACCAGTCAGGAAATGGGGACTAAATTCTGCTAACAACTAAAATGAGCTTGCAAACAGATTTCCCACAGAGCCTATAGACACGAACTCAAGCCCCGTCAAGACCTTGATTTCAACCTTGTGATAACCCTGAGCAAAGAAAGAATTCAGCCGTATCATTCTAAATCCTGCTCCACCGAAACTGTGAGATAATAAATGTTTTGTTGTAAGCTGTTAAATTTGTGTTATTTATTACACAGCAGTAGGAATTACACTGTTGTTGTTGTTGTTAGGTGCCATCAATTCGGTTTTGACTCATAACGGAATGGCACATTGCCTGGTCCTGTGTCATTTTCACAGTTGTTACACTTGAGTGGACCTTGTATTTTACCAAGTATGATGTCTTCTCCGGGGACTAGTCTCACCATTCTGGCTTCTAAGGAGCATTCTGGCAGTGCTTATACCAGGATAGCTTTGTTCATTCTTCTGGCAGTTGTTGGTACTTTTAATATTCCTCCCTAACACCATAATTCAAATGCATCAATTCCACTACAGTCTTCATTGTCCAACTTTCACAGTCATGTGAGGTGATTGAAAATACCGTGGCTTGGGTCAGGCACACCTTACTCCTCAAACTACTATCTTTGCTCTTGAACACTTTAAACATCATTTGATTTCCTGATTGCTGCTTCCATGAATGTTGATTGTTGATCTAAGCAAAGTGAAGTCTTTGACAACTTCAATCTTTTTTCTATTTATCATGATGTTATTGGTCCACTTGTAAGGATTTTCATTTAATTTACATTGAGGACCAATCCATACTGAAAGTTGTAATCTTTGATCTTCATCAGTAAGTATTTTAAGTTCTCTTAACTTCTACCAAGGCTGTGTCATCTGCATATCTCAAGTTGTTAATGAGTTTTCTTCCAATCCCGGTGCCACATTCGTCTTCATATAGTCTAGCTTCTTGGACTAGTTGCTCAGCCTACAGACTGAATAAGTATGGTGAAAGACTACAACCCTGGTGCTCACCTTTCCTCCTTTGAAACCATTCAGTATCCCCTTGTTCTATGTACAGGTTCCTCAAGAGCACAAGGAAGTGTTTCATAATACTCATTCTTTGCCATATTATATATAGTTTGACATGATCTATGCAGTAAAGCATAGCCAGTAAAGATTTGTATAGACAGTAAAGCACAAGTAAACATCTTTCTGGTATTCCAGTCTTCCAGTCAAGATGCATCTGACATCAGCATTGATATCTCTAGTTCCATGTCTTCTGAATCTGGCTTGGATTTTGGTAGTTACATGTCGATGTACTGCTGCAACCGTTTTTTATGATCGTCACCAAACTTTTACTTGTGTATGATATTAATGATATTGTTCAATGATTTCTGCATTCTGTTGGGTAACTTCTCTTTGGAGTGGGCACAAATATGGATCTCTTTCAATTGGTAGTCCTGATAGCTATTTTACAAGTTTCTTGGCATGGTGTGCCATGGAATTGGTTCAGACTCATAGCCACCCTGCTTAGGGTTTCTGAGGCTATAAATCTTTAAGGGAGCTGTCTCATTTTTGTCCCATGGAACTGCTGACTTTGAGGTTACCAGCTTGATTCATAACCATTACGCTACCATAGATTAGTGATATTGCACTTGTCGTTGTATTCTGTACCACAGGTGGATAAAAAAGGAATATCCCTGATGAAGCCATAAAAATGATAAATTTTATTAAAACTTCACCTTTGAGTTCATAGCTGACAGACAAACTATGGTTATTTCAGACTTAGATACTTAGCAGATATTTTCAATAAAAAATGAACACAGTGGCCAATCCTTATTTTAAATAATATAAGTTGTGTACCAACCACTGAGTCAATTCGGACTCATAACAACCCTATAGTAATGCAGTAGAACTGCCCCATAGGGTTTCTTAGGCTGCATCGATGGACTCAAGCGTGGCAACAATAGTGAGGTTGGCTCAGGATTGGGCAGTGTTTCGTTCTGCTATGCATAAGGTCGCTATGAGTCGGTACCGACTCAATGGCACCTAACAACATCAACAACAATCTTAATGGAGCAAGTCACCGACTCTTTTGCCCTGCAGAAGTGTTGCTGGATTCAAAACACTGACCTTTTGATTCGAAGCTGGGCAGGGTTCCTGAAATATCAAGGTTTTAATTCTTTCTTGAAAGGGCTTGACTGCGTAATATTTAAAGCCTCATTCAGATAATTGGTCATCTGAAATACTTATGTGCTAGATGCTGGGGTTACGTCACTAAGGCACAACCTCTGGTAGGAGAAGATATTAAAGAATAGTAGCAATACAATGTGGTGAATATCTAAAAGCATCATTTCCTAGGAAGTGTAAGTGCAGAGGAGTCCTGGTGTGGTGCTGTGGGCTAATGCGTCAGACTGCAAAGTTGTTTGAATTGCAAGGTTAGCGGTTCAAGCTCACCAGCTGCTCCTTGGACACCCTCTACAGGGTCACTATGGGTCGGAATCGACTCAAGGGCACTTAACAACAACAACAATAAGTGCAGAGCAAGTCACTTTTACCTGAAGGACTTAAGGAGTTTTCTTAGTATGTACAGCTATTGTACATATACTCAGCTATTGTCCATCAATAATCTCTTTGAAGAAAATCATTGAAAATTAAATATTACTTAATAGGGCATGGCAGATGGACTTAGTTCTGTTTGTTTGTCTTTACAATTCCTCTTGATTTCTACATGTAGAACACTAGCAAATAAGAGGGGGAAAAAATAGTTCAGTCCGTCAAGAAAACATATTTGCAAACCATTAATTATTTTATCTTTTGGATCATCTACAATCAACAACTCTTTATGTCCTATAGGGAAGTACTTCTCAAAGTGTGTCTGTAGATCCCACAGGCTCCCTGATTCATTACCAAAAGACCTGAATTTCCATGGTAATACTAACACATTATGTGTCTTCTTCACTGTTAACATTGGGATTCATGGTGCAAAAGCCATGGAAAGTAAAACTGTTGGTATCTTACAATGAATCAAAGCAATAGCACCAAATTGTTGTAGTGGTCATTGAATTGTACACCAGAAGGCCCAGGGAGGGGGAAAGAAAGGCAGCACCACTTATAACTAACCTTGAAAAAGCAGTAAAAATTATTCATTTTATTAAATCTTCGGTGTTTAAGTACATAACTGACAAACTGTAGTTAGTCAAACCTTGGTACTTGGCAGATATTTTCCTCAGAAATTAGTGGAATGAGTTTGTCATTTCAAGGAAAACAATGAACAGTGAGTGTTGGCAGTGATAAAATTAAAGCTTTCAAACAAAATTGAGAGTTTCAGACAACTTGTATTCACTACTGTGAGCTTCCCCAACACCTAAAGCTTTTAGAGGGAGATCACTGATGGTATTAATAACTAGGACTTTTTTAATTCTGTAATGAAATCTGCCAACTAAGTGAACTAGTACTTTCCAGGTGACCAGTGCATAATCTTACAAAATCATACATGAGTCAATTCAAACTTTAAAGTAGACCAGTGGAGTCTTGGTGTGGCACTGTGGATTAATGCGCCAGACTGCAAAGCTGTTTGAACTGTAAGGTCGGCAGTTCAAGCTCACCAGCTGCTCCTCAGAAATCCTATACAGGGTCGCTATGGGTCAGAACCGACTTGACGGCACTTAACAACAACAAGAACAACAGTGGATTTCAAGTGAAATAGTTTCAGATTCTGCATTGTAACTACCATTTAGGAAACTAGCGTTTGTCAGGTTGTGGAGTGTAATATCAAAGAGCCACAGTTATTTAAAAAAAATTTTTTAACTATTAAAATAATTCTCTCTCTTCCAACTATATGAGGGAGGTAAGTCAAAAAATATTGTTACTGTGGTTCCAGTTTATGTTTGTATACAAGTTATTCCAAACAACACATGTTTATACATGTCTCTGCAATCAGTGGTTGACTGCAGACAAGTTCTCTCAGTCATACATTCATCTAAGTCTTGTTACAGGGCCTCTAAAAACAAGGTCCAATGAAAACAATACACTGAGGGGATCTTCTGGGACAGTTAACAAACTCGAGGGAGAAAGTTCAGCTCAGAAGGTAGGAAGACTATTCTTTGGGATTCTAAAAAGATAATCTTGATAGATTTTCTCAGAGGACATAGGACAATCCTGGGGCTTATTATGAAGAAGTTTTAAGAAAAATGAAAAACGTATTAGTAAGAAAAAGGTCAGAAAAGTTGCACCTTCTCATTCTTGGAGGGTAGCAAAGGCTATCGTCTTAAGAGAATCTCATGAAAAAAATCTTACCCCATCCACCCTGTAGCCCTGGTCTTGCCCCTACAGACTGCTTCTTGTTCCCCAAACTCAAAGAACAGTTCAAAGGAACCTGATTTGAGTCCCCCAAGGATGCCCAAACTGCCCTTTTGATGTGGTGTAAATTGAAAAGCACAGACTTCTTTAGGGAAGGGTTAGAGAGATGAAACACCACCTTCAGAAGAGCACAGACCTGGTGGGGGGGGGGTGGGGAAGCAGATCACCGGGTCTTTCTCCTGAGGAATCTCATCAACCTTTAGTTAAGTAGTCTACTGCTTAACCATTTGTAATACCCAGATACGCCTCAACCAAAATAACTTATCATGATGCAGTCAGTGTAGAAGCATATACGAGAACCCAGTTAGTTGTCTTCTATTAACCCAGACACTAAAGAGATTTGCAAAAAAAATGTTTATTTCAGTTTATTTCATCAAAAACATTAAAACATTGCCACTCATTAAATTTATTGTTTATAAAATGGCAATTTTTATAAAGATGGGTTATGCCATCATATAAAAGGTTACAGTTGCCATTTTAAAATAAATATTTTTGTGCCACATTTTCATTTCTAATAGGATAAATGCTTGCAGATGTTGTTGTGAGGTGCTGTCGAGTCAGTTTCGAATCATAGCGACCCTATGCAGGATTTAAGGAAGCACCTGTTGGATTTGAACCACTAACTTTGGGATTCACAGTCAGGTGCTTATCCTACAGTGCCACACCAGGACTCCAAATATTTATAGATAAACCCACATAAACAAAAGCTTGTCAAGATCCTAATTTTGAGAATAAAGGTGTCATTAATGAATAAACATGGATTGTTGTTGTTGTTAAGTGCTGTGGAGCTGGTTCTGACTCGTAGCAACCTTGTGTAGGCTTTCCAAGAAGTGGTTGGTGAGTTTGAACTGCCATCTTTGCGGTTCAAACCAACCTTAGGGTCGAGTGTTTATCCAACAGTGCCACACTGCTGTCTATTAAATCATATAATCTAAATGAAGCAAGCACATAGAAAGCGTGTGTATATGTATGGCATAGTGGGTGTCTGTACCAGAAAATTATGATTGCTTGAATACTTAAAGTGTGGGGGATGCCATTTGTGATGGATCCTGAAGGATGGGAAGGAATTCAGCAAACAGTAATGAGAGGACTGGTCTGGGATTGCAGGCATAGTATAATGGTAGACTAGGGAAGGAAGAGTTTGGAAGGGAATTCACCTGAAAGAAAGCTTAAGTCTAAATGATAAAACATACTGAAAATCTGAGAGGTAAAGGCATTTGAACTTTGGAACAGAGTGAGTCATCTATTGGCCCTCTTTCCTTTACCCATACCCTAAGTATTCACTGAGCATATATGATATGTTGGGGCCAGAGTTAAAGGTTTTATTTGCATTACTCATTAATCCTCAGTGTACTCCTGTGAAATATTATTATGACAATTTTACATGTGGGAAAACAGATTTCAAAACATTAAGTGAATTGCCTAAGTATGAGAGCTGAGTATTATTTGAATGTTTAGGATTGGGACTGTGTGCTTTCAGTGACCACACACCTCATATTTTTACTTGTCTCCTCCACTCGGCACCCAGACGATGTCAGGAGTGACTGTCTTTGGAGCTTTGGAATGCATGCTGTGGTCTTTGGAGTCTCCCAGACTTGGCTTAAAAATCCTAGCTCTGTTATTTAAATAACTTATATAAGTTTCTTACTTCTTGGTAAAAGAGAATGGTAATACCTAAATCAGGTGTTATTTCAGTCTTAAATAAATGATGTGCAGCTATCACCTTACAGAGTCCTTGGCACATAGTAGGTGCTCCAGGCTTTTTTTAAACACCACCTTTTGGCACTTTGCTGCTCTGCTAGTGATGGCAGTCTTCACCAAGTGGTCAGTTGCCCCTGTCCAGAAGCTTTTTCACGGAGCCCATGGTGGGCCACACACATGGTAGAGTGGATTGTAACAGAGGTGAGGGAGGAGCTAAGTACTGGGCAGTGTGCTACAGAAAGTGCAGGGACTTTGGTATCAAACCAATGCTGGCACCACCTCTCTTGACTAATTATTATTTATCACTGTGTCCAAAAAGACTCGGCGTCCCCATCTATAAATATGGAGGTAATAATGCTCACTTGAGTGGATTTCTGCCAGAATACATACAAGCGTTACTGTGGTGACAGTGTACAGCCCAGGCTCATTCCTTTCCCTTCCTCTCTGACATGTTCCCTTCTCCTATAGGAAAATATCCTAGTTGTGTAGTGATAGGGAAAGTCTCTGGGCCATTCTTTTGCCTCCAGAGTTGGGCTCATGGAATAACTGTCCTTTGCGAACTCTAGAACTCCCAGATCCTGCCTGTCGTTATTTGAAAAGGGCCACTGAGCTGTAGGTCTCATCAACCGTGACTCAGGTGTTTAAGCTTGGGGTGAGGGGTGTCCTCGGGAAAGATTTCCATACTATATGTTATTTCTGAGGTCTCGTTAGGGTCCCTAGGTAGTACAAACTGCTCTCAACTGCTACCCAGAGCCAAACCTACCCGGGGTACCACACAGGATATAGGCCCAATGGAGCACTTTTGTTCAGTAAAGTCAGAACTGACTCCATGGCAGCTAGCAGTAACAAGCTGGCACAATCCTCAACATATCCTCTTGGAGTAAATTAAATCTGCCACTCTTCCTGGGAAGGCTTGAGAAATTCAGGCTCTCAGAAGAGAAAGAAGACACGGCATTAAATTACATGGCTTCAGTCTATTTCACGACCGCCAGACTTTAAAAGAATTTAATAAAAAATAAAATTCCAGAATAACCGTTGAGGCTAGACGAAATTCCTCCTCTCCATTAAGCTGGTGGAGTGCTAAAACACCCCTGGATTCAAGCTATTACTAGGAGGGCTATTGATGAAACTGCACAGCCAATTGAAATTGAACTCAAGACCTTTATTCGTAGCCGAATTCCACGCTTTGGGTTTAGTTGAAATCTGGAGATGTGCAAAATGAGGACTCGCTACCCTGTCAGCAGGTATCTCTCCCAATTACTCCACGTACCAGCAGGCCCCTGGCCTTAGCCAGTAGGGCGTTTGAACCACTTTTTAGCCCTTGCCAGAACCACAGTCTCAGGAGGCTCACAACTTTCAAGGCAACTTGAGTCACTGCCAGTGGTGATTGGATCATTTCAGGGAAGGCTGCTTTGGGGGTGGCTCTCAGAACCCCTAAGTGGCACCCACTTCGTGCCCACAGGAGGTGTGGGCTTTATTGGCTATGATGCCAAAGAGGTCCTTACCTGCAGGGAGCAGCCTGGCTGGCAGCCAAGCCGGCTTCCTGGGAATGTTTTCCAGTCCTGGACAGAAAAGCTGCCGTTGCGTCTCTTCAGCCCTGACTGCTTCTCCTGAGATGCCTCCTTGTCTGGTGTGATTCCTGGGCCTGGGGCGGAGACCACAGTCATCTCATGGATGTCACATACTGTCAGGTGTGGCCCAGATGGTCAACTCGGTGTCCAAGATTTTATGAACTCGGCTCTTCAGGGAGACAGTGCGGTGTAGTGTAAAAGAGACAGCCTCAGAGCCAGATTTCCTGCATGCGAATCCTACTTTTGCCATTCACTAACTCTATATATATACCCTTGGGAAAGTTATTTGCCTGTCCCTCAGTTTCCTCCCCTGTACCAAAAGGGTAATAATAGTACTTCTCTCAAAGGTGGTTGTTGAGGGCAAAGTGCTTAGAGTACACATAAGCACTCGGTAAGTATTGCTATTGTGTGCAATGTGACTAGGGTGGCCCCGATTGTGGTTTTTCAAGTCTGGGAAAGGATTACACGATTCCTACTGAGTAACCCTGTCTGAGTGTTGACAGCAGTGGCAGAGCTGTTTTTCGGAGTCAACCCTTGATGTTTTCTACACCTTTCCCAGGGTCTGTTCTATTTCCCTGTGCTCACTTGACCAGTACACTGCCTGAGATTAAAGAACGTGCAGGTTTGAAGCCTGACTCAGCCACTGTGGCCAGCAAAAGTAACTTATGCTTGGACAAGTTGCTTGGACACGTTACTGAACCTCTTTCAGCAAGAGTGGAGAATTTGGCATGCCTGGAGGCTGCCTGATATTCTTTTAAAGGGAGAATAAATATATATTTTAGCAGGCTTGCTGCAATGATAGAACAAAGGAACACACATTGGGAATATTTGGACATTGATTTTCCATTGGAAACCAAGAATTACTTAGCACGGCTTATGCATGAGAAGGAATCCAAATGATTTTCACCCTTTCTCCCTCCTTTTACAGTAAGATGTGAAGTGGGGGAAATACTGGAGTGGGAGGTAGAAAGCATGGGTCCTGTCATGTGACGTGTCCTGTGTGCAGAGTACGTGCACAGGATCCTGCACACAGTTAAAAGCCAACAGGATGGGCTATGTTGACTGCTCAGTTCCACAGTGTTTGTGGCACAGAGATTCCATTCCCATTGTATTCACAGTGACCCTGGGTTCCTGGAACTGTGTCCTGATCAGGGTTGTAGTGTTATAATTGCTGACAGTAGTCTTGACTGACCCCTGTTTCTCAGCTTCTCGTCTCATAAAATAAGGATATTGGACTGTTTGAAGTTTGGGGTTGGTACAGTCTTCACATGAGACAAAGGCACATTCTAGGACACATCTGTCTTACCACCCAGCTTCATTTTCCTCATAATATTTGGCAATCCCTTTTCAGAGTCTGCTTGTTTTATTTTGCATATTTATTCTCCGCCCCCCCCCCCCCCCAGTACTCCTCATCCTCATGTCTAGGCCCCAAGGAAGTAAGCTGAGTGAGAATAGGGGCCTTGTCTGTGTTCACTGGTGTGTAGGATTGTGGTTGGTACACTTCAGGTACTTAAGAAATATTTCATAGAAAAATTGAATTAAACGATAATGGAAATTTTCCATGAACTTTTTGAAGCCCTTTCGTAGACACGTGGTGTTGTTAAGCGCCTTTGAGTCGGTTCCAACTCATAGCGACACTATATAGAGTTTCCGAGCGGCGGCTGGTGAGCTTGAATCTTGTGGTTGAAACTGACCATGTGGTACAGTACTTTATTCTAATAATGTGCATCTGTGCATTGCTAAATAGTTATATAAATTTACCTATAGAGGTTTAGGACTCCTGGTGTGGTGCTTTGGGTTAATGCACTGGACTGCAAGGTCAGTTTGAATCACATGGACAGTGGTTCAAGCTCACCAACCGCTCCTCGGAAACCCTATACAGGATTGCTGTGGGTTGGAACCAACTCAATAGCACTTAACAATAATAGAAGCTAAGGCAGCCAGATGGGTATGTTCTCTCCGTCCTTACTCTCGACTATCCCAAAAAGTTGTGGTGTTGTTTGGAGATGGTAAGGCTAGAATTCAGAATGGTTAGTTTATCTGTCTGAAAATAACCTAGGAGTGCCAGGGGGTCTCACTTTGTGTGGCAGGTCGTATTAAAGGACAGGGATGCTTGTTGTGGTAGGAAGCATCCACATTTAGGGCTGAGGACTGCAAAGGTTGGAATCCACTCTGTCTGTGCCATTTATATGCATGGTGTAAATGACTGGCAGGAGGCGAAATCTAGCCCTTAGAATTCAGCTCATAAATATTGTTAAGGTTTCATATTGCTTTTGTTATTTGGCTACAAATATGGACACAATCCCTATTAGCTTTAGCATACCTACTAGTACAGCTTTAGCTATCCAGCTTGCAAAATATAAGACAAGGCCAGAGCTTAAATTAAAATCCTCAGCTTCTTATCTCCTACCCACAGGAAAGCAAATCTATGTTGAAAACCGTAAAATTAAGAGGAGAGCAAGTATACATAATTTAGCAAAAATTCATGGTACTAGATTCTGAGCTATATGACTGGAGGGATAGGTCAGACAGTAAGAAGATGCTGCCTGCTAATGCAAGTTCCTTAAGGTAGTGCTCTGGAAACAAAATAAGCTTGCAAAATTCATATTTCTAGAAGATTTCTTCTCTGTTATGTTTATAACTACAGTAAGAAATTATCGTGTGTAGACTGTTTGGCAATTATACTTCTTATGAGACTTGTGAAATGAAATGCAGACCAGGTACTCTGTAGTTGAAATATATTCATTTTAGCCTTTTGGTCTTCAGCTTTTTGTTTCCATTTTTAAAAGGGTTTATAATAAAAATGTCCGCCGATCCTCTGCACTTAACAACAACAATCCTCACCCTTCCCTCCACTAGCATTCTAAATTCCTTGTGTATAAGAAGCTCATTATATATATATATATATATATATATATATATATATATATATATATAGATATATAGATATATCATTATATATATATATATATATATATATATATATATATAGGCTACGAATCGGGCTGCGAACCTTAAGGTCAGCGGTTCGAAACTACCAGCTGTCTCTGCGGGAGAAAGATGAGGCTTTCTACTCCCGTAAAGATTTACACCCTCGGAAACCCTGTACAGGGTTGCTATGGGTCGGAACCGACTCAACGGCACTTAACAACAACACAACAACATATATATATATATATATATTTGGTAACTTGCATCATTAATACATGACGAGGGTAAAGACATTTTTTAGCCATTTGTGCATCTATGTGCATAGATATCTATTGCTAAGGTGTATAGAGGAAAATCTTGTGGCTTTGAAATGGCACTCTAGTTAATAAATGCCAAGAGCTATATAAGCTACTATGCAAGTTTGCCGTTGTTGTTGTTGTTGTTAATGTGCCGTGGAGTCGGTTCCGACTCATAGTGACCCTGCATAGGGTTTCCGAGGCTGTAAATCTTCACAGGAGCAGAAAGTCTCTTCTTTCTCCCACGGAACAGCTGGTAGTTTCGAACTGCTGACTGTGAGATTGGCAGCCCGATTCATAACCACTACGCTACCAGAGCTCCTAATGGAAAAGTTTGCCATTGTTGTTGTTAAGTGCCACTGAGTCGGTTCTGACCCATAGCATCCCTGTATAGGGTTTCCAAGGAGCAGCTGGTGAGCTTGAACCACCAACCTTGTAGCTCTAACAGCTTTGCAGTCTGTCGCATTAACCCACAGCACCACACTAGGAGCGGATAATTATAAAACGGGAAAAGCTGGTATGAAAATTGTATCACTGCCTTAAAAAAAAATGTGATTCTTCTCCCTTGTCTTTTTCTTCCCCGGTACATTTCTTTTGGGTATAGGTTGTAATGATAGATTGTAAAGATCATTGTTGTTGTTAAGTGTCGTGGAATCAGTTCTGACTCATAGCGACCCTGTATAGGGTTTCAGAGGAGCAGCTGGTGAACTTGAACCTCTGACTTGGCGGTTCAAACTGACCTTGTGGTCCAGTGTATTATCCCACAGCACCATATCAGTAACCAGTGACTGCACAGAGAATGAAATCTTCCTAGTAGAGTTCCTAATTTTCTGAGGGTTATCCTAACCCATTGAAAGCCACATACTTTTTGTACCTGATTTGTAAAAACTAGTAAATGGAAAGCAAGTGTGTGTCATAATGAAACCACCATATAGTGTTGTTGTTAAGTGCCCTCCAGTTGATCCTGACTCATAGTGAGTCTGTAGAGAGTGTCTGAGGAGCAGCTGGTCGGTTTGAACTGCTGACCCTGTGGTTTGCAGTCCAGTGCGTATCCTACACCACCACATGAGGAGTGCACCGTATACATGTCTTAATGAGGCCTTTGTAACCATGTCTGATACGTCCTATATTTTAAGCAGTTTACATTGTGCATTTTTTGAGGCATTTCCTTAGTTGTTTCTTTTTTTTTTTTTTCTTGCTCCTGGAGGAAAGGATTTAACACATATTTTACAGTACAATATAGTCAAATCTAACTAATTCAAACTAATTGTGGTTAAAATATGTCTGAAATAGTGAATTAGAGGATATTCAAAATTTAGTTTATTCTATTCCGCTTAATTCACAAGTTGCTCATTACTACCATATAGCGATTTTTAAAATAGAGATCTTCTGAGACTGCTTTAATTAATACATAAGTGTAAAATTAGAAACATCTTTTGCATATATAAAGTTGTGTGGGTTTCCTTTCTTTTTAAAGTTTTTGTGTGTCTATGTGCTGAGTCTCTTGGAAAAATAATCCACTTAATTAGGTTAAACCTCCCTGAAACTTATTTACATTATTGATTTACTTAGCAAGCACTTCTTGAAAAAATAAACAACTTTACTCAATCAGAATGATCACAGATTCGAAATTAATGAAGTCCAAATAAAATAGCCTGAACCTTTACTGTTACATGGTTTTAAACTTCCAAATTAAATAATGATTTTTTTAAAAGCAAGTGTAGACATAGAAAGCATATTAAAATACAAACATGTTAACAATTTTAGAAGTTCTTACTAGCTATATATTTCATGTGATTCAGTTAAACTCAAGATTAGAAATCCCCTTTCATCAATTAAGACATCTAGAAGTAAGGGTACTCTGGTGGTGTGGGTTAAGGGTTGGGTTGCTAACCAGAAGGTCAGTGGTTCAAACCACCAGCTGCTGCTCAGGAGGAAGATGAGGCTGTCTCCTTTCATAAAGATTCAAGTCTCAGGAATTCTAGGGAGCAGTTCTTATCTGTCCTGTAGGGTCTAAAAGCTGGAATCAACTTGATGACAATGAGTTTGGTTTGGGTTGATTTAGAAGTAAAGAATCAGAAGCTGAAATGAGTATTGTCTTCAGTGTAACAGTGGGTTGTTGCTGTGTTAAGTACCGTCGAATCAGTTCCAACCCATAGCAACCCTGTATAGGGTTTCTGAGGAGTGGCTGGGGGGTTTGAGCTGCCGACCTTGTGGTTCAAACTGACCCTACTGAGCAGCACATTATCCTGCAGCACCACTCCAGCACAATGGGTAGTTGATGTCTAATTGACAAAGCTAACTGATGAAATATGAAAAAAAATGGTGCAAAAACTTTGTTAAATATGTGCAACAATAGAATTACAGATTTTTTTTTTAACCTAAGGGGGAATATCGATGTAGCAAATTTATGTTTGTTTGGATTATTTATAAATTCATTTATTTGATCACAAAACAGTTTTTAGTGCCAGACATTCTTAAGGAATTTGTTGTTGTTGTTAAGTGCTGTTGAGTCAGTTCCGACCCATAGCGACCCTGTACAGGGTTTCTGAGGCTGTAAATCTTTACGGGAGCAGAAAGCCTCATCTTTCTCCTGTGGAGCCGCTGGTAGTTTCGAACTGCTGACCTTAAGGTTTGCAGCCCGATTCATAACCACTACGCTACCAGAGTTTAAGGAATTAAACATGTATAAAGCATTGTAAAGTTTTACTTGACTAACTGTTTGTTAAAGTCAGCCTGAGGAGACAATGCAGAGGGGAGCACAAACATAAGCAGACACATATTCTGTCATACGGAGTCATAGTGGCCTACGTCCCTTCCCAAAGGGGCCTAGGTTAAATCAGTGGACAGTCATGTATTTAAGGAATGGTTAGCATGGGAAATTCTGTAGATGTGGATGTGCACAGTGGATGGCTGCAGTTGTCCAGGGTCTGGAGCTGATTGCTGGGTTAAGCTGACAGCCGGTCCCTGCTGTTGTGTAGAGTTCTCTTTGGGAATGGACACAGGAGCTGGGCATCCTCATTAATTGTTGACTTTGTTGTTGCTTTGCAGTCAAATAAAGTGCCCGTGGTGCAGCCATCCCATGCCGTCCATCCTCTCACCCCCCTCATCACTTACAGCGACGAGCACTTTTCTCCAGGATCACACCCGTCACACATCCCATCAGATGTCAACTCCAAACAAGGTGAGAGCACCTGCCTTCCAAGACCCGTCCTCCCAGTCCATCCGTCAGTCCCCCTGTGGTGCCCACGTGACCTGTAGCCTTGCTCCACATCACTGAGTCAACCAAGATACGTTTATGGTAGACAAGAGCAATGCACTTGATAGCAGTTCTCTATGAACTTACAATACTCTGTTGGTGCCTCTTTTATTTTTTAGAATGGAAAGATAGAAGAGCCTAGGAGGGTCATGTTCAATCAGAATGACAGCCCTAAAAGTATACAACCTGTAATATAAACCAGTATGTTTTACAAATGCCCAAAAAATGCAGCCCTCAGTGCCCCCTTCAGTAGCTATTTAGTTCAACACATACTAAGTGTTGATAGAAATGTAAAAGATGTCAGACAAAGGACAGATTAGAGGATTTCCCTTCAAATGTTCTCTTTTTCAGCCTTTTGTGATTTCTTCATGTCATTCAGTTATACCTCCATTGTATTTTTTTGTTTTTAAATCTACCATTTAGATGCTATAATTGAAGCCCAAAGCCATCGGTTTAAAAGTCACAGCACCATGAACCCTGTCTTGCACCTTTACATTACTACCAACTTCTGCTTCAACTTCGTTTATGGAAAAACACACAGCATAAAACCAAACAAAACCCATTGCTGTGAAGTCAAGTCTGATTCATAGGAATATACTGTAGAACTAGTGCCCTGTAGTGTTTCTAGAAGGAAACTGCCACCAACATTCTGGAAAATTTAAAAAAATTGTACGTAATGTGTGTGGGTGTGGTTGTAGGACACAGTGCTCTGTTTCTCCCACCCTTCTGGTCTAATCAGCTTAGGGCAGACTCTGAGGATGAATTTTCTACAGGATTGCCTGTGCTGTTTCTATGTGCATACGAGTCGGTTCTGACTCATAGCAACCCTATATATGGTTTCCAAAGCTATAAATCTTTACAGGAGCAGAAAGCCTCATCTTTCTCCTATGGAACAGCTGGTAGTTTTGAACTGCTGACCTTTTAAGTTAGCAGAGCAATTCGTAACTACAATACCAGAGCTCCTTCTCCAGTGTCTTGAAGATTCTATAAAACCAAATTAAAACAGAGAATATGAAAATTTTTTAAATTGCCACTTCCTTCATTTCATCCTATTCTCCTGGGTGGTGCAGTCAGTTAACATACACGCCCACTGATCAAAATGTTGGAGGTTCACCTTCACCCAGAGGCACCTCGAAAGAAAGGCCTGGGTGTTGACTTCTGAAAAACGAGCCATTGAAAACTCTGTGAAGCACAGTTTACTCTGACACACATGGGGCTATGAGTCAGAATGGACTTGACAGCAACTGGTTTAGTTTTATTTTTGTTGTTATCTTTGACTTAAAATGGACAACACTTAGTTGTTGTTAGGTGCCATCGAGTCAGTACCGACTCATGCGACCGTATGCACAGCAGAATGAAACACTGCCCGATCCTGGGCCAACCTCATAAGTGTTGCCACGCTTGAGCCCATTGATGCTGCCACTTTGCCAATTCATCTCGAAGGGAGTCTTCCTCTTTTTCTCTGACCCTCCACCTTACCAAACATGATATCCTTTTCCAGCGACTGGTCCCTCCTGACAATATGTCTGAAGTATGGGAGGCGAAGTTTGGCTATCCTGGCTTCCAAGGAGCACTCTGGCTGCACTTTTTTCAACACAAATCTGTTGGTTCTTTTGGTAGCCTATGGCACTTTCCATGTTCTTCTCCAACACTTAGTAAGTGTGTGAAGAAGAGTGGACGAGGTTAGGTGTGCTTTCCATTACTAATAATACATCTAAGTGATTCTAGTTCCCTCCACTGTTCAGATGGAAAGCTTATTTGAGGAATTACTTGCTACTGGGCCTTGACTAGATTAGAGTCCACATATCTTTTTGCAACCAAACAAAAAACCAAACCAGTTACTGTTGAATCGATTCTGAGAGAAGATGAGAATCACCTATACAAAGGCTTCCAGACTCATCCTGGCTTTATCAAGGGCCTCCAAAGAATTAAAACACACACACACACACACATACACACACACAAACATTAAAAAGACAAGACTATAGATATCTCATGAGAAAGGACACAAGGATAGAGATCTTAGGAAGAAGACCGAGTTTGAGAGGGAAGATCAAGAATCAAGCTTTGGTCAAAGTGAGTTAGGGTGTCTTTGAGATACCTGAGGGGAGAGACAGGATTTTAAAAAGCAATTTAATATGTGGGTCACTATCTCGGGCCAGAGTCTGAGCTAGAGACACTCATCTGGGTAACATAAAGAGATAGATGACGATTGAACATAGATATGAAAGTCTCAACCTATTATCAAAAAGAATTGAGTGTACTTTACTTTAACAACAACAACAAAACTATTAAACTGATAGTTAAATAGTGCTCACTATATCGGTCCTAGGCCTTGTTCTGAGTACTTTTAAACATTAACTTACTTAAGAGAATTAAACATTATGGCTCTGTGACTTTTGGCGTTTTGTTTTCCTGAAGATTTCTAGAACCATTCATTTTATGAAGAAACAAATTTAAAACTTGCTACCAATTACACTTACATTTTCTCTTAACTGCTACCTTCTCTTGTTTTGCCTTTCTAGCTGTAATTTATATTACTGCTTCTCAAACTTTTTTTAAAAAAAACAAATTTTCCATAACTACCAAGGAAGACCCCCAACAAGATAGATTGGTTCAGTGACAGCAGCAATGACCTCAAACTTAACAACAGTTGTGAGGAGAGTGCAGGACCCTGGGCAGTGATTCCATCTGTTGTAGGGTCACTATGAGTTGGAACTGACTCAAAGCACCTATCAACAACAGCTATTAGACAGAAAAGGAACTCATGACCATGAGATGAAGTTGTCTCATTGCAAGTTCTTAATTTTTTAAAAAAATATTAATGTGATTTTGCATGCCTCTCCATTTATCCCTGTTAGGGAGCTTGCTAGATTTCCTCTGTGTTTTTTTGTTTGTGTGTGTGTGTGTGTGTGTGTGTGTGTGTGTGTGTGTGTGTATATGTGGGCGTCTGTGTGTGTGAAAAACGGAAAGAGAGCTGACACTTAGTTTTCTTTCTTTCTTTTTTGTACTTATTATCAGGGTAGTACAAGGACATGCTCGGTGTAGGAGCCTGTTTATATTATCCATTTTATCTTTATAAATAACAGCAAACATTTATAGAGCCCTTACTGTGTACCAGGCACTGTTCTGAATTACATGTAATAGTGTATTTATTCTTTATAACAGTCCCTATTTGGATTTTATAAAATAATAACAATTAGATAACTTCTTTAAAGATACATGGTCAGTGAATGTCAACACTGCTGTATTAATCCATGTAGTCTAACAAGTGTGATTTTTACCGAAATGTATCTAACTTACTCTAAAAGTTTAAAAGCTATTAATACTATTGCAATGCTTCTGATAGCCTGTGGCATGTATTAGGGGTTCAGTACATGCTAGCTGAATAAAGGATATGAATCATGTCTTCAGCACCCCAGCAGCTGGTAGTGAGGCATACGTTTCTAAGATTGTACAACTGCAAGGAGATATTTAAAAAAACCAGATGCATTTTCTGCTCACTTAACTGCCTAAGTTACATCATATGCTTACTTTAAAATGGTTGATAATACTGACTCTGAATGAGGAGCCGTGGTGGCTCTATAGGATAGCACTGGACCATTAACCACAAGGTCAGCAGTTCAAACTCACCAGCTGTTCCACGGGAGAAAGATGAGGCTGTCTGCTCCAATAAAGGTTTATAGCCTTGAAAGCCCTGTAGAGGGTCCTGTGAGCCAGAATCAACTACATGGCAGTGGGTGAGCATAGGGAATGAGTCAAGTTTAATACATACTTTATTTCATTTGTTCGTTTGTTCAGTCATTCAAAATTAATTGTTAAGAGCTGCTTCTGCAGACAAGTATGGTTTCATCTATAGATTGGTAAAAGATGGGCTCTCTTTTCTAAGCTCATGCAGGAAATCAATTGTACAGCCTAACTATAAAAGAAAATGAAAAACATTTTAAGTACCACGTTAAAAGTTAAAAGGAGGAAGAGATTTCTCAAAGCCAAAACAGAGAAATTGCATGAGGGAAAGGGACCATTTGGGAGATGAGTAGAATTTATTAGCTACAGTCCAATTTGGTGCAATCAGTCAACGCACTTGACTGCCAACCAAAAGGCTGGAGGTTCGCGTCAGAGGTGCCTCAGCGACAAGGCCTGCTGATCGACTTCTGAAAAACCAGATACTGAAAATCTTGTACCTTGACAACACACAGGGTGGTAGACACGAGGAATCCACTCCACCGCAACTGGTTTATGGGGCCAGGCAGGTTGCAAGTGTGCTAAATACATGTTAATCCCTTTTCTCCTTCTACCAGAAACACCAAATCCATCCAGTTTGTATTTC
Source organism: Chrysochloris asiatica (assembly GCF_000296735.1). Taxonomy (NCBI): domain Eukaryota; kingdom Metazoa; phylum Chordata; class Mammalia; order Afrosoricida; family Chrysochloridae; genus Chrysochloris; species Chrysochloris asiatica. The sequence continues at coordinate 5,777,017 of NW_006408647.1, forward strand.
TTTCCCTATTGAATCACCAGGCACTCTGTTCTAAACACATCTAGAATGTGGACTAGAGTACAGTGCACAGGTGTTAAGCTTGTCTGTTAAAAGAGCTGCATTCTGATTGCAAGCAAGTTACCTATCTCCCAGTGATAACATTCCTGTATGAAAGCATATGCATAGCTGGACAGGGTACCAGAACTGTCAACTTGACCTTCTCTAGACCTTAATTTCCTCAGTTATAAAAGAAATGATTAAAATAGATCATTCAGATAATCTCTGATTTCTGAGCCACCCCCATCTGTCAGTTTGTCAGTCTAGGCAGATGAAGAAGAGAGGCCTGGGAATTGACTTCCAAAATACGCCAATGGAAACCTCTAGGTCACAACAGAACTGTGTGATACAGAACTAGAAAATGAACCACATAGGTTGGAAGACACCCAGAATGCACAGGGGCTGCAATAGACTAGAGTTTATCAACAGTCTGTTGCTCACGGGTTGCCATGAGTTGGAACCGACTCGACAGCAAATATCGGTGACAGTGTGGTCTCTAACCCTGATTAGAGAGTGAATATAATGAAGCATTCAAATTCAAAAGTTTTTCTAAGTTCGGTGTTTGTGTTCAAACCTAAGACTGCAATCATCCAACTTCAAGTTATGCAGCTGCAGATCCAGAGATTCAGGAAGGTATAGGAGTCTCAAGATGAGACTGGAAAATTAGAAAAAATTGGAAAAGCTCCCAGGTGATTTGGGTACGTCAAGACTCTTTAGGGTCACCCCTTTAATTGGGGCCCCTCCAGATCCAAGAAAAAAAATCCTAGAGTATGAAATTTGGGGGCAGTGTGACCTGGTGGTGCTGTAGGGTAAGCAGTGGGCTACGTACTACACAGTTGGCAGTTCAAACTCACCAGCTGTTCCCGTAAAGATTTACAGTCTTGGAAATGGAGTCCTAGTGTGGCACTGTAAGATCAATTTGACCCGTAAAGTCGGCAGTTCAAACCCACCAGCGGCTCCTTGGAAACCCTAAACAGGGTCACTTAGAGTCAGAACTGACTCGACGGCACTTAGCAACAATGAAAACGAATCGGAATTGACTCAGTGGCAGTGACAGTGAGTGACCAAAAGAAGGAGCCCTGATGGTGCCGTGGTTAATGCTAACCAAAAGGATAGTGGTTCCAACCCACCAGTTGCTGTATGAGAGAAACATGCAGCAGTCCAAGATTGATCGTGATGGTGGTGGTATGCTGTAGAGTTGGTTCTGACTCATAGCAACCCTGGGTAGCGTTCTCGAGGCTGTCAGTCTTTAGGGGAGCAGAAAGCCTCTTCCTTTTCCTGCAGAATGGCTGGTAGGTAAAAACTGTTGACCTTGCAGTTAGCAGCCCAGTGAGTAACCCTTGGAAATCCTGTGGGGCACTTCTGCTGTGTCTTACAGGGGAGCTGTGAGTTGTAATCTACTTGGTAACATTGTGTTTGGTTTGAGTTGGTGACCAAAAGAATTAATATTTCTAGCTAAAAATTAAAAAAACAAAAGATTTTTGTTGTTTTTTTTTTTGAGACCATTTGCTTAAAAACAACAAAGCATTAGATGTTCTAATGTAAACCTGGGAGAGAGGATGAAAAATAATCAATAATTTTTCTCTTCACTACCTACTTTCTGTAAGCACTTTTTTATTTTTTTTAACTTCAAAGTCAAATTAGCATCGACTCTTGAGAAAACACTTACTTAAGGTTTACATATGTTGAAGATCTTTTATATCCTTTAAGATCTAAATGAAAATCACAGGCACTTTAAAGCATTAAATAAGGCAGAATATTCAAACGGTGTCTTTCAATGTGCTCACGTAATTTCACATACTGAGTAACATACCTTGGAAAGTATGTTTATTTATGGAAATGATCCAGTAAAGCTATCACCAATTATATAAAGAAACACTTGTGGCTTTTTTTTTTTTCTATTCAAAATCCTTTCCTACAATTACATTAAATGTAAGTTTTTGTATGTTATGTTGTTGAGCATTGGTCTGAGTTTCTTTTTCTGTACCTGAAGGTAAAGAATAAACCAAGGGGAGTCATTTGGGACTAGGATTAGGTATAATCTTGAGGTGGTTTTTCCAGTTTATAGGGCAGTGTGCTCCAAGGAGTGTGAGCTCAAGAAACAATTTGGTGGTACTCTCATTTTCTGTGGAATACAGCTAATCCAGAACAGCTTGACCTTGGTGCCCAGAGGACTCAACTTTATGAAGAGCTTAGTTGGAGCTGAAGTGGCAGACAGAGACCCAATGAATCATATCAAGTGTGACCATTTTGAGGCTGAAGATGATTCCTAATTAATCTTTGATCCTCTGAGGTATCACATTTCCCAAATCTGTGTGTCCATAAGGGAGCCAAAAGCCAAGGAAAATTTGCAAGTGGCAATTTACCTAATCCTTGAGCACCATGGCAGGCTGTCTACTTAGGCTGTCATTTTCCATACTACGCAAAACAATATCCCATTCACCACAAAAACAGTGCCTACCATTTTCTGAAACACAGTGAAATAATTGGGACAAAATAAATAAACTTTTGAAAGTCTACCTTGGTGACTGTTTTACGGGCAGCGTTATTTACTCTTCCAGAAATTCCTTCCTCAAGATGCACTACCCAAAGACTTGTTTTTCTCAGATGATGGAACCTAGAGAAAAGCTAACAATCTGATACCTGTTAAATGGATCTAATAACTAAATATTGCTTCATTCCAGACCTGAAGTATTAATGGCAGAAAGCATTTTATTGCCTTTCTAATGCTCTGTGTTCAGATATCCTGTGAATCTGAAAACTGTGTGTCTCCATCCTTTTTTTTTTTTTTTTTTTTTTAAATAGGCATGTCCAGACATCCTCCAGCTCCTGATATCCCCACCTTTTATCCCTTGTCTCCTAGTGGCGTTGGACAGATTACCCCACCTCTGGGCTGGTAAGAACCTTCCTGCAACCTTCAGTCGGGCAGTTGAACACATCTTGCACTTTGCATTCATGAAAAGTAACACTTGTGGAGTTGAAGAAATTTCACATCAGAAAGCAAGGGGCTCACTTTATTTCATTTCAATTAAAATTATGTTAAAAGATTGATAGACTTTGAAATTGGGTTAAAGTGGATGGTAGATAGATATAGATAGAAAATGCTTGTAGAGTTTGCTTTGAAGCCTATAGTTTTATGGAGTCAGTTTGTGACTCTGGGCGTTTGCTTTGCCTATACAAAGTTAGAGCTCAGTGTGGTGTTTCCTTTTTTAGGTTATTATTATTTTTTTAATGAACAGTTTGTAATTTGGGAGTATAAACTTAGACACATAGAATATCCACCTTTTCTTATAAGTAAGTGAGAAAAGTGACCAACAGCTAACTAGAGAGGAATTCAAAATATGAAAACACCTTTTGGGATTTAAAAGAACATCCAGTTTGAGTTTAGTGAAATGAAGAATGGATCTTTGGGTTTCTTTCCAAAACTCAGATTTATGTGGATTTACTTTTTTTTATTATTATTAATTAAATTGGGATCTATATCTAAAATAAATTCTTACTGCTGCCTTTATTATTATTTTTTAAATTTTAAAAGTAAAGAAAGGAAAATTGGGGGAAGTAATAGTAATTTTCTATAATATGTCCTACTTTTATCATTTTAGGATTAGCATACAGTTCCCCCACCACACACATACACACACACACACACACACACACCCCTATCCCCTCACCTCTGAACCCTTCCCTATTTTTCACTTCCTAGAAAACAGTGCTTCATTGTCAGCAAACGCTTTTCTCATTTCTCCACCTGGTTCTCTAGGATTACAACCCCATCCTTTCCCCAGTCACTTGATAACCTTAGGTTTTCTCATTTTTTCAGTAAGGAATGGTCATCTTGCCATGGAAATTCCAGCTTTCTTTCTTTCTCTCTCTAGTACCAAATCAGTCAGTAATTCTTTTTGAGTTACTTAAATTATACATATACTTTAAAAACCTAGATCAGTTATTCTACCTGAATTTAGCGACTCAGGGCATTAATTCTGTGGCTACAAGAAGGAGCATCAGTATCAAGGAAACATGTGAAATCTACGAACAGTTGAGAGCAGGGTGGAATTCACAGGGTGGAGGGTAACACACTCCAGTGAATTGGTCTGTTAGTTCTTGTCTCTAACATGGGTAGATGAGGAGGGAAAGAGTAGTGTTTTTAAAACACTTGTTTATTTTAACATAAGTATTCATTTCCTTCCCTCTTCCTGTCCCTGAAACTGTCTAAGAATCTGATGAAGAATTCATTCAGCTGTTTCTCTGAAAGAAATATTTCACCCTTCTCAGGGTTTCATCATATTCAGTATGAAGGGTACCCACTTTGTTCAAAGTATTGTGTTAGGCATTCGTGGGGTTGGGAGGAGGGAAGGAATAAATGGCAAATAATACCAAGACTGGTTTGCCTTTAAACTTGAGGAAGGCAATTTTCTTCAAGTCAGAGGATGCACTGATTGGGTTGAAGGTAACGAAAGGAAACAGTTACATAACTGAAGAAATTCTGTGCTCTATAATACTCCGACAGATTTTATTTTAATTCCTCATCTCCCCACATCAAACTCTCTAATTGCTGGTTGGTAACTGGTGTTTTGTCATTGATGGGTTCCTTTCTTCTGTGACCTCAGGCAAGGTCAGCCTGTATATCCCATCACGGGTGGATTCAGGCAACCCTACCCATCCTCACTGTCAGTCGACACTTCCATGTCCAGGTAGGTGGAGGTGGAAATGGGGCACTAGAGAACAAGTTGCTCTCCTCGCGCTTGCATCTTGTGTGCCTCTGCTTGCCTCTTGGTCGGCTAGGAGGGTGCATAACTCAACCTCGTGTCTGTCTGTGCAGTGTGCCTGGCTCCCACACTAGGGGTCATAGAGGTTCCAGGGTAGGAGTCCAACACTGTATCTCACGGGGCCAGCCACACCCACCTAGTGAGCTCGACTCACCCATGCTGGTGAAACATTTTGGAGGCATCACTGCCTCCAAAAGCATTCATTGCATTTGAATGTGGGATGTGAAATGTTCCCAAAGTGGACGTTCTAAGGAATTAAACTTGTTTGATTCAAAATATATTAGGGATGGGGCAAAGTGGGGGGAAAGGGAAGGCAGATAAATATGGGTTTGGGCTGAGTTCTAGTCTGCTTCCTTTGAGGAAAGGAGTTACCTGTGCAATGCGAAGGTAGTTGAAAAGGCCCAGAGCCTTCCTAGACCATTACTATCAGAGGAGAAAGAACAGTGCTCACAAGCTGTCAGGCCATAAGGGATGTGGGTCCTAGTGTGTGAATCAGGCCCTGTGTGGACACGGTAGTGCAAGCAAAGCTCTGTGAGGCCTGTCATGCCACACCCAAGGCTGCTATGTGTACTGCTTGGCTTCTGAAAAGGATGGCTTCTGTACCCTGTGCTTGATGTACACACGAGTGTGGTGTATCATCTGTGTGTTCAATGTGCCTTTTCCAAAGGAGCTAGCATTATTGTGCCAGGAGGCAAGCTGTGAGGTTATTAACTGGTTGTGAACCTTTACTTTTTACATAGGTATGAAACTTGCGGTGCCCATGGTGAATGACAGCATTTAACAAGCATATTATTTTTTGAATGAAGTGTCAGCCTAGCTGCTGAGAGGGATGGTGAAATGAATATTCTTCCCTCCAAGATCTACTTTTGCACTCATTGTTAATTTTATAAAAAGCCAACTGATGATAGGAGTGTCTGACGGGCAAATCACCAGCATCATGTCCTTTTGGAAACAGTACACTAAGCAGAGCATCATTATTTGACTGGGATTCTGTACTTTTACAGAAACCCTTAATTTTACAGCCTCCTTAATTGTTCAACATTTATTCCTAAAGTATTGCATATTCAAGCTGAATCTCTTCTCTCCTTCTCAGATGACGGAGTTAATTGTATAGGCTGTGATGAAAGACCAAGGATGTTATTCTTACAGGATTAAATGTTTACTCTAAAACAGTTTTGAAAAGCAAAAAAAAAAAATCTGAAGCGTATTCCAAAATTTACCCAAAGCGCTTGTTGGAAGTAGTGTCTTTATTTGTTTTATTTTCTTGCATGGCGGTTTCCCTCCTTTGTGTCTGCTGGTGGTGGGTAGCCTAAGATTATTTTTACCTTCTACAAAAGCCTACTTGTGAATAAGTAGCTTGTCTTTATTGTGTGTAGTTTTTACCGGGATCTAGAATCGTCAGTTCTGTTAGCGGTTTTGCATAAGGCTGGATCTCTCAGGCATTACTTCTTACTGAAAACGAAACGATCTTGTATGATATGAATGGAAGTACAACTAAAAGGAGGACTGAAAAACAATCCCCCTTTCCCTTACTTCATTGGTTTCATCCTAAAAGGAATGCAGTGTCTAAACACTCAGCTGCTTACCAAAAGGTCAGCAGTTTGAACCCACCAGGGCCTCTACAGGAGAAAAGACCTATCTGCTCCTGTGAAGATTGCAGCCTTGGGAAGCCACTGGGCAGTTCTTCTCTGTCCTTACGGTTTGCTGTGAGTTGGAATCCGCTCCACGTCACACAACCACAACAACGATATTAGTGAAGAAGCCAAGGATTTGAAAAAAAAATCTTCAGGAGATGATGTCCTTATGAGTGAAGGCAGAGAATTTTAAGTGTGGTATCTTTAGCTTCCCATTCAAAATTGTAATAAATTTTATAAAGATATGTTCTGTGATGGCTCTTACTGAAACTCATTTGAAAACTGCTTTGCAAGAAAAAGAATTTCTTTTTTGAAAAAAATTCTTTGGTCTTCTCAAGAAAAATGCCATTCTACTACTAGATTGGAGCCCTGTTGTGGCACTGTAGAATAAGCACTGGACTGCTAACTGCCACATTGGTGGTTCTGACCCACCAGATGCTATACAGAGTCACTATGTGTCACAACTGGCACTTTACAACAATAACAGGTTGTTGTTGTTAAGGGTCGTCGAGTTGGCTCCAACTCATAGCGACCCTGTGTAGGGTTTCTGAGGAGCTTGAACCACCAAACTTGTGGCTCAGACTGACCTTGCAGTCCAGTGCATTAACCCATAGCACCACACTAGGACTTCACAAACCCGAAAAAGATTACATAGTTACTAAATATAAATATTGTCCACCTGATAACAAAAAATTGAAAAATCATTGACTCACTATCATTTACAACTAATATCTCTACACATGTAAAGAAATACAGTTCCACCCTTTGCTGCAGTAGCCACTCGTACATATTGTTTTCTTCACTTTCCTTCCTTTAGGTTTTCCCATCATATGATTCCTGGTCCTCCTGGTCCCCACACAACTGGCATCCCTCATCCAGCTATTGTAACGCCTCAGGTCAAACAGGAGCATCCCCACAGTGACAGTGACCTAATGCACGTGTAAGTATGCACCTGACTTCATCTGTAGATGTTTCAAGGTAACAGAAGGTCTAAACATCCCTCTTTATTGTTGGGCCTTCTTGTTGGCTCATTTTTATTATGAAAAAATCGTGTTGCTGTGCCTTGAAAGCTCAGCCCCTGAGGACATTATGCAGCTTAATTCTCACTACCTGGATTTTGATTCTGAGATTCAAAGGAACACAGACTTTATGTGATCAGGGAACCTCATCAATACAGAGGAACCTTCAGAGGCTAGGCATTGAATAACCTCCCACTGTATAGCATTTACTACTAGGTTTTCATGTTCTGGTTGTTGGGGAGCACCAATTAGTGCCTGAGTATAGTTGTTTGGGGGAGTTTGATGAATGCATTTCCTTCAGGAAGTGCAGTAACCCTGGTTTTGAGGCTTCACAATACAAAATTCAAGTGAAAGGGGCAAAACCCAGAATTCCCTTTTGGGTAAGGATTGTCAGAGGGTGTGACAGCTAGACTGAATTCCTTGAAGAAATTAGTTGTTCAGCTGCTTCTTCATCTTGGGTTTGTGGCCTGAGACGAGAAAGTGAGGTTTGGTAGACAGCATACGATAGTCCCTGCCAATGTATGTTTGGGGAACAACTTCTAAAATTTTCTTAGCTTCTCAAAGAGGGGGCCCTGCCCTCCGCCCCAAAAGTTTAGAAGCTCTAAAAACCTCAAAGAGGTAAAATCACATATGCTATATGTTCAGCTTATTCTGAGGTGATCATGGAACTTGACCTCAAGGTCCTAGATCTTTACAATCCCAAATTCATTTCTATTTTGTGTTAGACACTTCAAGCTATAGGTAAACTTTCTCGAACCAAAGGGTCCTTATTCACAAAGATTCAGTGAGTAAATATGAATCCCTTTTGGTTGTTTGTATCCCAGTGTTTCATGAAATTAATCAAGCATTGCTCTTCAAAGTCGATTGTATTTTGGGGATTTATAGACTGCTCAAAGGGCCTTGATTTGACTGGTAATGTAAACATATGCTCCGTCTCTCTCCTCTTCCCGTCTCTTCCTTATTCCCTCTGCCCACTCCCCAACCACCACCACAACCACCTTTTAGGAAGCCTCAGCATGAACAGAGAAAGGAGCAGGAGCCAAAAAGACCTCACATTAAGAAACCTCTGAATGCTTTTATGTTATACATGAAAGAAATGAGAGCAAATGTCGTAGCTGAGTGTACTCTCAAGGAAAGTGCAGCTATCAACCAGATTCTAGGCAGAAGGGTAAGTAGTCGGAATGTATCTCATTGTTTATGGTAACCATGGGACTGCTTCATTAAAATCTGCCCAAATTTAATTATGTAATAGGCCATCATTGGAAATATTAGTGTAGCCACTAGGTGCTACAGGAAGTAACAAAGGGCACAAGATGTCACGATCATAAAGCAGGTCATACAATATAATGACTTGCAAACACAACTTAGCTTCCACTTTTCCATAGGAACCTTCCTGTAAATGATAACTGTTTTCATTATTCTCATTCTTTAAATAAATACATATTCATTGAGTGTCTTTTATGTACCAGGCAGTATGCTAGATATTAGGTAATTCTTGCTAAATAAAACAGGTACACAGCCCTTGACTTCCTAGAGCTTAAAGTTAAAAGGGACCGTCTACAGATATTAGATGAAGAATTGCCTTACAAGTATATAAGTAAAATGGTGATACGTGGAACCTCGGCAACCTAAGACAGAGCCATTGCCATGCTGCAATGAGTTTCGATGACGGGTAAGACTGAGGAATTCGCACTGGCCGCCTAAGACAGGCAGCGTCCCTTAAACAAACAATAAATAAGGGGGAATCTGATGCAGACCGTGCAGACCCGGTCAGGAGGTCAAGACCCTGTGGGCCCAAGCATTGTTGACCGTCCAAACCATAGGCTCTGAGGATCAGACTTTAGCCACCTAGTAGACATAGCAAACTGTCCCTCATCTGATTATTCAGTAATGCTTGTTAGTAATCTCATACATGAGCCCTGGATATCCACAGACAAATGTAAAAACCTTCCCTAAAAGCTGAGACTGTAAATTCCAAAAAGGCAAGTCTCCCCCCCCCCCAAAAAAAAAAGCTAAAGAGGATAGAGAGAAACACTGTAAACTGATGATATATGGAGGGGATAATAATCAATGTAATGAAACAAGCTATATGAATGGTTGAATGTGAAGCTGATGATGTGCACTGTAAACTTTCACTCAATCCAAAATAAAAACATTTAATTAAAAAAAAAAAAGTGATAAATGCCATGACTATAAAGAGCAAACTTCTATGAGAAAGAATGGCAAGAAGAGCATCATTTTAGATTGGGAGGTTAGAGACAACATCCCTGAGAAAATAGTATTCCTGCTGAGACTTGGGAGATGGGTAGGTATTGGCCAAGTGATCAGTGGACTCTTCCCAAATGGTGCAACATGTGTGCAAACTCTGAAGTGGGAAAGCTTGCAGCTCATTTAGGGAGCTGCAAAAAGACATCTGAGGGACCAGCAGTGTTCAGTGCTTCTGAATGGACCCTGGCAAACAGAGGTGGCCACTCCCTCCAAAACAGAAACTAAACAGATCTCTTCTATCCTGATGATTTGAATGAAAGAACTTACATGGACCAGAGAAGTCTTTATTCTAGAAAATATTGGTCTCTGATTCTTAAAACCATGCTGACATGTGTCAGGTTTCTGGATTTCTCCTTTTCTTTCTTGTTTCACCCATGTTGAGATACTTTCCTGAGCACCTACCATGTACCTGGCACTAGGCTACAATTAGCATAGATGCGCTTAAGACTTCTTTATCCAACCATCATCCAAAAGGGGTAGGCAGCCTTTCTAGGTACTTCTCTCAGAGTTGAATTGATTTTTGTTAGATGTCTAAATAGAGAGTTAGAAAGGATATAGAAATTGTTTTGATTCAAATTATCTTTTCACTGTAATTCTGTTAAAAAATTGAAAACGCTTCATCTGAATTTGTTGATGTTCTTCGTATACTCATATGTGCAGTACCGCTTGCCGCCGAGTTGATCCAAGTCATGGTGAACTGTGATCCATAGACTTTTCATGGCTGTGACTTTTTGGAGGGATGCTTCACTAGGTCTTTCTTTCAGGGGTCTCTGGGGGGAGGTGGACTCGAACCTCCAACCTTTTGATGAGATGTTTAAATGTTTGTGCCACACAGGGGCTGCATTATATGCAGATAGCTTCATAAATTGTGTCAGTGCGCACTGAGATCAGAAGGGTTTAGTAACATTTATGAATCCTAGAGACTCGTGTTCTAGCTGTTGTTGATGACTCATCACATTTGTTAGAAACCTAATGAATTTGAACATTCATAGCAGAAAATATTCAGGAGGTTGCCCGTTCGTGTAAACAGGAGGGAAGCAGACCTTCTTGCATTATCGATTCCTGTTGGGAAGCCTGAAAAATACAGCTGTTTCCAGCCTGCGAGACACCAGGGTTTCAGGGGTAGGGTGTGGTGGTAAGATTATAGCTTTTTTTTTGGTATCCTGTGTGCAATGCTCTATCTCCCTGTGGATTCTTAAATACTTAATAACAATAATTACAATGATTTCCCAAGCCAGATCATAGCAGATGAGTGATTCCCATCATCTTTGAAGCGCTCCGCCTCAAAAGCTTAAAGGCTGATGATCATTTTCCCTGACCCTTTAAAAGAAGAAGCGAGAGGAAAAGAAGGGTTGACATTTTTATTCCAGCCTGTGTACAGTTCTTAGCTTTCCCTTTTTAATTTTTCGGAATTAAAGGACCCTTGGCCCGCCAGCGGCACTTTTTTTCCTACTCAAGAGAGTAAGTGGTACGGAGGTATGCTTCCTATTTTTAAGGCACGTTTCCAACAGTTGCTACTTTCTCAGCTCCCTTAACAATTCCCAGACCAGAGCATGTATCCTAAAGGATGGTTCTCATTCAGGGTCTCTCTCTGTCTTTGATTTGGACACCTGTTTCTATTTATAGGTCGCTGAGATCTTTGATTAAGATCAGGTTTTCTCTCCTTTCATAACTTCCCTCTGGCAGGGCAGTTCTTACTGGTTCTTTAAAGTTTCTGACTTTCAAATCATGGAGTTTTACATTGGGGTAATTGGAGCCCTTAAAAGTGGATCTGAAGTCCATCCCGGAACATTTTCTTTTTTGACTTTTATTCGCTTTTACTGTCTGTCTCAAGTAGAAATGTTCATTGTAATGAGTTAGCCAACGTTTTCTTCTAAGTTCTATTGTAAATAAGGATAGCACAAATCTTCGTTTGCAGTAGGTTTTTTCTTTTCAAAACTTCTGGGCTCTTAGTAGAAGTCCACTTATTGGAGATTTGGTTTATGTTTCCTCTAAAATGAATATCCTCCCCCTACAATATGATGACAAAATCTTGACAAGGAAATGTGGTTTTGGAAAATTTCAACTCTTCATTTTTCAGTAAGCAAAAGAGGTTTTTTAAAAGGGGCTCTTTCATTTATGTTTCAGAAATTCCAATGAAGGCAGGCCATCTCTGTAGTCTGCTACACTTTATTTTCCAATTTTATCTACAGTTATTACCTACAGCCTTTTATCTGTGAGACAGTTTTGTGCTTAAAGCTATCTAAACTTGCTGTTAGACTTGCTGTTGTTAAGTGCTATCGAGTTGGTTCTGACTCATAGCAACGCTATATAAGTTTTCCAAGGAGCGGCTGGTGAGTTTGAACCACCGACCCTGCAGTTCAAACCGACCTTATGGTCCAGTGCTTATCCTACAGCACCACACCAGGGCTCCATTAATATTACAGCTGTGTGAAAATAAAGATGTAAATAAACAAAAAAATCCATTACTCTGCTAGATCTTCTGTCTTTGTCCCCACCAGAATAGGGGCCGAATTAGAAACAGTGACTTGTGTAGCCACCTGATTGACCCCAGAGACTAGTCCATCTGCTTTGCTGCTTAGTCCTGGCCCACAGTCAAAAGTTGCAGTAAACTTGAAACTTGACATAGGCCCTTCCCATATTATGGAAGAGTACAGAAGTTTTGATAAGTCCTATATGTGCTTACAAGGAGCTTACCAACTGTTCCACAGGAGAAAGATGAGGCTTTCTGCTCCCGTAAAGATTTACAGCCTCGGAAACCCTGTACAGGTTGCTATGAGTCGGAACTGACTCGACAGCACTTAACAACAACATATGTGTTTACACCACAACTCCTTCTTTCCCGCTCTTTAACTGGTGCTACTGTGAGTCTGTAAGCCATTGCCAGTATCGACATCAGTAGTGTTATTTCTGAGCACAGAGGCAAACCTTCTTGCGTCTTCAGATACACCTCCAATGTAGAATTCCTTTGAAAACACTGGGGGATGATCATTTTCATCCTAAATTTTAATGTACGCTTTGACTGTATTGCCTCTAATGTGATGCCTGGAACAAACAATTTACTTGTATTTGAAACTGCTTGTATTTTCTGAATATAATGATAAACATTTCAAACTCTTTATTAAATGTTTATAAATATATTCAGGAAATAAAATCAGTGTAAAGTGCAAATAAATAGTTAGTTCCCTGTTTTTCCTTTGTGCATGTTGCTCAGTTTTGTTAACTGGAGTCTTTTTATCAACCTAAATTTTCTGCTTACACTGAAAAATACCTGGTGGTTTGATAGAAAAGCTAGACCCAACCTTCACATGTATTTTGGGAGGTAAGTTTTATTTATGATTTCAGATTTTCTCAGCAAGGTATATAGCTAACATAGTTATTTTAAGTTATATTTGTTGTTGTTGTTAAGTGCCGTTGAATCGATTTACACCCGTAGCGACCATGTATAGGGTTTCCACAGAGCAGCTGGTGAGCTTGAACTGCTGACCTGCAGTTCAAGCGGCTTTGCAGTCTGGCGCATTAACCCACAGCGCCACACCAGGATTCTGGTTTTTAAATTATATAGCTATATTTTAATAATATGGAGTCCTGGTATGGTGCTGTACGATTGAACTGCTAACTGCAAGGTTAGTGGTTCAAACCCACCAGCTACTCTTTGGAAACCTTATACAGACAAGGTTGCTGTGAGTCGTAATTGACTTGACTGCACATAACAACAACATTTTTGTAATGAAAGGGTGCTATGTACCCCTGGAAACCCTATGGGTCAGTTCTACTTTGCCCTATAGGGTCACTGCGTCAGTATCTGATGGCAATGGGGGTATAAGCAAACCCAAACCAAACTCAATGCCATCGATTCAATTCTGACTCATAGCAACCCTGTATAAGGTTTCTAAAACTGTAAATCTTTATCTAAACAGATGGCCTTATCTTAATGCCATGCTACAACCAGCTCCTAACCCACAGAGCTACCAGGGTTCTTAACAGGGAAATTGTTGTTGTTAAGTGCCACCAAGTCGGTTCTGACCCGTAGTGACCCTGTATAGGGTTTCCAAGGCGTATCTGGTGGATTTGAACTGACCTTGCGATCCAGCACATGATCCTGCTTGGATAGGAGTCCTGATGTGGCACTGTGGGATAATACACTAGACCGCAAGGTTGGTTTGAACCACAAAGTCATTGATTCAAATTTAGCAGCTGCTCCTCGGAAACCCTATACAATGTTTCTTTGAGTTGGCAATGACCCGATGGCACTAACAACATTATTTGGATAAGCACTGGACTTCGAACTACAAGGTTGGAAGTTCAAGCCCACCAGCTGCTCTGCAGGAGAAAGATGAGGCTTTCTGTTCCCACAAAGATGTATAGCCTCGGGAACCCTATGTAAGTTCGGTCACTATAAATCGGAACCGACTCGACAGCAAATAACAAAACAGCAATTATTTCTCAACTGAATGAACAAACACATTTTTTAAAGGAAGGTTTTTATCCTTTCTTATTTTTAATTCCTGTTTCTTTTCTCTGTATTTGGAAAGACTTTGTCTCTTGCCAATCATGTTTCCTTAGCACTAGAACTAACTCTAAATAATGATCAATGTTTTCTCACAGAATGAGAGATGATATTTTCTTTTTAAAAAATTATTTATATTGTGAACTGAGTGAAGGTTTACGTACAAGATCACCAGTTTCACCTTCATCAAATCATGTGCTTTGTTATATCTCAATGATTACAATCCCCTCCATGCAACAACATTTGTCCCTCTTCCTCTCTGTGGTTACCCATGTGCAAATATCCTCTTTCAAACTCTTATATATTTGTGGGATATATAAACAGATATCCCACTCTTCCTCCCATAGCCATTCATCCTGTGTCTCTGTCCATGTGTCTACACCGAGCAGTGTTCCAAGGCTGTGTATGTATCACTATTACCTTTATCCCCTTTAGTTTACATATGTCTCTTTGTGTCTTCACCTCCCTTCTGCCAACCTCCCTCTTCTTGTATATTGCCTTCCTCATCCCCCATGCTAGTGTATGTCTACCCTGGTAACCATCAAAGAATGTTTCTTTTGGTATGAAAACCTTCTCTTTAGTTTTACAACAGTGCTCTCATACAATCCCTGTCCTATTGTGATTGACTAATTTCACTCAGCATAGTATCCTCCAGGTTCAGCCATGTTATGAAGTGTTGAACAGATTCATTGTTCTTCAATATTGCACAATATTCCATTGTGTATATGTAACAAAGTTTGTTTATCCATTTGTTTATCCATTCTTTCATTGATGGGTATTTAGGCTCTCTCCATCTTTTTCCTATTGGGAATAGTGCTGCAATGGACATTGGTGTGCATGTATCTACTCATGTCCTGGCTCTTACTTCTTGAGGATATATACCAAGTAGAGGGATTGCTGGATCATACAGTATTTCTATTTCCACCTTTCTGGAGAAGCCCCACACTGTTTTCCACAATGGTTGGACCATTTTACAGCCCCACCAACAATTTAGGATGGTCCCAGTCTCTCCACACCCATACCAGTATTTGTTGTTTTCTGGGTTTTTTGTGTGTTTTTTTTTTAACTTTGCTATCAATGCTGGTGTGAGATGACATCTCATTGTCTTTTGATTGGCATCTCTCTGAAGGAGAACTGGTAGCATAGTGGTTACAAGTCGGGCTGCTAATCTCAAGGTCAGCAGTTCAAAACTACCAGTGATTCCACAGGAAAAAGTTAAGGGATTCTGCTCCCATAAAGATTTACATCCTCAGAAATCCTGCACAGGGCCACTATGAGTCGGAACCGACTCCACAGCACAGAACCACCACCACCACCAATAGCTGATGATTGTGAACATTTTATTTGTAAGTGTGTTGCTGTCTGAAATGTCTACTTTAGTAAAGTTCATGTCCTGTGCCCATTTAAAAAATTTTTTTGTCTTTTTCTTATACAAGTTTTGTAGTTTTATATAAATTTTAGCTAGTACTTCCTCCCTTGTCTGATGTCTCATTGCAAAAAAAATTTTTCCCCAGTCTGGCTCTCTTTTTACTCTTTTGTTGTAATCTTTTCATACACATAATTGTCTAATTTTTAGGAGTTCCAAGTCATCTAGTTGGAGTCCTGGTGGGCACTGCAAAATAATGCACTGGACTGCAAGGTTGGTTTGAATCACAAGGTCAGCAGTTCAAACTCACCAGAAGCTTCTTAGAAACCCTATACAGGGTTGCTATGAGTCAAAAGTGACTTGGCGGCATTTAGCAACACAGCAAGTCATCTATTTTGTCTTCTGCTGTTGGTGTGTTTTCAGTATTGCTTGATAGTGTGTTTATGCCATGTATTAGAGCTCCTAAGCTTGCCCTTATTTTTCACTGATGATCTTTTTGGTTCTAGGTTTTACATTTAGATCTTTAATCCATGTTGAGTTTGTTTTGTATATGGTGTGAAATGTGTCTTTTTTTTCCTTGTCTTCTGCAAATCGATTTCCAGTTTTTCCAGCACCATTTGTTTATACGACTGTCTTCCCCATTTAATGTGTTTTGGCCCTTTGTCAAAGATCAGCTGATCTTCAAGGTTCACTCACATTTTCTTTTCCTTTTTTTAAAAAAAAAGGATAAAATGTGCTACACAGGTTGCCATGAAGAGGAGAGGGTCTCATAGCCATGGATGGAAGGAAATAGAAAGAAACGTTCCACACACTGAGCCAGGGCGAACAGGAACATGGAGGCTCCTGGCTGGAAGCACCCCCTGACCCTGCCGGGGGTGGGGCAGCAAAATGATCCCAGGGTCCTGCAGGGGCAGGCTGGCATTATAGGAGGAGGGGCCACCCAGTGCAGTAACTTCTCTCCACCCCCCACTGCTGACCTTCTCCCCACTTCACTCACCAGTTTGGGTGAAGGCTGGCAGACAAGGGTGTCAGTAGTGAGAGGAGAGTCTTTGTGTGGCCAATGGGAGAAGGGAGAAAGTGCAGGGAGCTCCCAGGATGGAACCGCCAAGCATGGGTGCCGGGCAGTTGCCACCTGGAGGGACACACTGAGTTGTCTACTGCTCTGGATGACACCCACCCAAGTGCTACCTCTGCACCCAGTGGAAGGTGGAGACTCAGTGTGATGGGGTTGGCTAGGACAGGGTAGTTCATCTCTGCTGCCTGAGTAATGGCTCCCCACAAAGCCTACACAGTCCGTCCCCCCAAATGGCTCTGCTAGCAGATCCTAGTGTAGGGAACGGATTTGAAAACTGTCTGCAGGGGGGGCTGGGGCCTGTAAACATGGCCTGGTTTGCACACGTTTACAAACCAGTGTGCAAAATGTATGCCTTTTAAAACCCCAAATGGAGACAGAAGCGCTTTTATGATGTGTGTGCCAGTTAAGTCAAGGAGCAGTGGAGAGTTTGAAGGATATCAGTGGCAACGTGATCCAAATTAGATTTTTTTAAAAAACTCAAATTGTATATGGTAAAATAAACTTAATTAATGCTCCTAGTTTTCCATAGAAGGAAGGTCAAAACCTTGGCTGTAAAATGTGCCTGTGTGATTAGACAATGGTTTCAGTGTTCCCCCCGTAGACAAAGTTTATGTCAGTATGAGAAGACGAAGAATCTGAGACAAACCAACTTCTGATGCCTTCCTCTGTAGACAGGGTCATATGATGCAAGTTCCGTATTTTGAAGGTTTCAGACTCTTCATATGACAGATTGAGAGAGTGCCCATGTGAGGAGAGGGTAAAAAAGGCATCTGGAGATGATCATATTTTGCATAAATAAATGGTAGTTAGACGCATATATCAGAATGTTCTACAGACTAAGAAAGGGGGGCTACGGTGGGTGTTGAGGTTCACCAGTGAAAGTTCTTTTTAATTTATACTGGAAAAGAGCAACGGTGGGTGACAGAGGTCACTTTACTTGGAATACTTTGATTTGACTTTGATGTGTTTCATGTGATACAGGAGAACAGGCTAGAGAACCCAAAGTTTGAATTTCACTGTGGCTACCAGATTCCAAGTGAAATTCTGTAGCCCTCGATCTTCTACCATTGAAAAAGAAGCCCATTTAAATGCTTAATATTTTCAGTTTTTCAGTGTTTGGAACATTAAATATATAATACTATTGCTACCTTGCTTACTTTTTTTTCTTCCCTCCTCCTCTTTTGTTTTAGTGGCATGCCCTCTCCCGGGAAGAGCAGGCTAAATATTATGAATTAGCACGGAAGGAAAGACAGCTACATATGCAACTTTACCCAGGCTGGTCTGCCAGAGACAATTATGTAAGTCCCTCTGTCTGTCATCTGCTCTCCACTTGCATTCCTTCTCTTTCCTTACTGATTTCTGGAAGGAGATGTCTTTGGACATATATGGGGTTGACAGAGTCTTGCTATGATTCTGTAGGATCAGCTCTGTACTGCTAACTACAAGGGTAGAGGTTCAAACCCACCAGCCGCTCCTCGGGAACCCTTTGCTATGAGTTGGACTCGGCTTGACAGCAGTTAACAATGTAATACTGGTATTATTATTTACTGTTTTTGAAGGTTAATGAACTTGACAATAAAATTTTCATGGATATATTGAATTATATAAAGTCTTTGATCGATCATTTTTTTTGTATGAATTGTGTAAGTTTTCTAAAAACAAAGCTTTTTTTAATTTGAAAACAACAACAATAACAACAACAACCTTGACATTGAACTACAGAGTCCTGCTGTGGTATTGTAGAATAAGCACTTGACTGCAATGTCAGTTTGAACCATAAGGTCGGTGGTTCGAATACACCAGCCACTCCCTGGAAACCTTAACCCGGGTCTCTGTGAATCAGAACTGACTTGACGGCACTTAATAACAACAACAACATCATTAAAATACTGGTGAAAAAGAGAAAAACACCTGTAATATCACCATACAGCAGCAACATTAGTAGGTTAATTTCCTTCCGATATTTTTTCTATACATATGTTTTTGTTGTATTTTTTACTTAAATATAAATATATCTGTACATACACATTTTGTCAGACTTATTCCTTTTATTACTTATAATAACCATTCTTCTATTTTATGGCTTCTTGTCGTTGGTGTTCTGTGCTGAAGGTGATGGTAGTGTGCCGTGGAGTCGGTTCCGACTCATAGTGACCCTGTACAGAGTTCATAGCAATCCTGTCTAGGATTTCTAAGGCTGTAGGAACTTTGCGAGAATATAAATCCTCATCTTTTCTCTTGTGGAGCTACTGACTGGTGGACTCGACCTGCCTACTTTGTGACTCGCAGTTCAGTGCTTATGCTCTAGAGCTAGCACACTCCCACTCCCTGTTTTATGGCATAGTGTTTGTAAGTATCCATTTTAATGGTGACACAATATTCCATTCATTGAATGCCATAAAGTGCGTAACTATTGTTCTTTCCTCTTAGATACTTCTATTACTTTCTTTTTTTTTTCTTAAACTGTAAATAATCTTGCAATGAATATATCTATGCATAACAATTTTGGCTTTGTTTTCTGTATTCAGAACTATTATTTCTTCAGGATAAGTTCATAGGAGTAGAACTGCTGAGTTCAATGACAAATATTTTAAGACGTTTGAGAAATATTGTTAAATTGCTTTCTAGAAGGATTGCATATTTTACAGTTCTTATAAGCAATATATTTCAAGTCAATACAGTGCTGTGGGATAAAGCACTGGACCACAAGGTCAGTTTGAGCCACAAGGTCAGTGGTTCAAACTCACTAGCTGCTCCCTGGAAATCCTATATAGAGTTGCTGTGAGTCAGAACTGACTCGATGGCACTTTACAACAATAACAGACATCAGAAGTATGTTAAAGAAAAAAAATGTATCACATTAATATACTCCAACATTTATTATGTATATTATTCAAATGGAATAGATACTACATTTTAAAAATTGTGCTTGCCTATTTTTTTTAGTATAAAGTTTGAGCACCTAACTAATACAGTGTTGACACAGCAAAGAATATTCCTGAAAAAAGTGCTTTGTGAATCTACATTGGAAATTTAATCATATTTTGTAGAGGAGAATAATTCTGACTACTTAAGCTTCAAAAACTTTTTAAAACTTGAAGACCCTTCTCACATTCCATATAGACTAGCATTAGAAACGCCAACTAGGAGCATCATAATTTAAGTGGAATTGTCCCACTAAGGAAAGGCCAAAGTGAAGCCATTATCAATATAGCTAATGTGAAGGCACTGCTGTTGGTCCTCCTGTGAGGCTTCAGTTCCCACGAGAGGTCATGAGAATATTATGTGTCTAAGATTGTACATCCCCCATAGCATAAGACACCCAAACCTTCTGAGCACACATCTCAATTTAATTATAAGAAATGGAATGAAAACAAAGTTCATGGAGAAATGGAATGAAATGGACTTTTTCCAGGAACTTTTTGAAACCCCCTCATAGAGTTCAGAAATTGAGAACAGAGAGTAGGATGTAGCAGATGTAACCAGATGTAGTGAAGTTGACAGCTTCATGCCCATAACACGTGTATTTCGTGTCTCTTGTGTACAAAGCAGTTATGCTGCTAGGTTTATAATCCTACAGTACATGCATAGCCTGTGATACCTAACATTTTGATAATCATATGTTACTGGCTTAAGTGTGTACTATAGTTTATTTTCTACCTAAAGAAGTTGACCTTATACCAGTCAGTGTATGCTTTGACTCAGAGGCAGCAACATCCTATCTCATGCAGTGCATGTCTTGTAAGTGTTGTAGTGTTATATATCTGTGGAATTTTCTTTAGCAAATCTCACTGTGAAGTGCACTGTGGCTCCCAGATGCAGTGCTAGTGATAGCAGCAACAAGAGGCAAAGGAGAAAATCCCAATCTGGAAGTGAAACAAAAGGTTTATAAGTAACACGAAGGTGGAAAACAGTGACTAATATTGCTCATGATTTTGGCATGTTCATACAATAGCCAAATCACAAAACTTTGTACTTTACAGATTATACTGTGGGTGCCAGTTGACACAAGACTGTACTAAGGCTCCAAGGTCAATCAATTGATAACATTTTGGCTAAAATTCTACTGTCTGAAAATACCAGTACAGGAGTAGAGTCTATGCAAAAGACAAATAAGGCGTTTAGCATCTGAATGCTCTCCGGATCCACAGTGAGATCACATTAAATAGATAGCTCAGTGATTTAATGGAGAAATACACTGTTCTATGATACCATACATTTGGCATGCATTGAATTTATTGTTTTTTTTTAACTGACTAATAGATGGAATTTCCATAAACCAACAGTGCACCTATTTTCTCGGGTGAGACGAGCCCAGTTATCAGAGCTGCTTAATGCATCCCAGTAATATTTATCAGATAGAGTTTTAATGTTATAAAATGCTTTTTGTTCGCTACTGCATATCCATTTTATGGAGCCCTGATGGCACTTAGGTGAAGCACTGGGCTGCTAATTGCTAGGTGGGCAGTTGAAACCCATTGTGTCGCCTCCGGGAGACGATGAGACTTGCCTGAACCTGCAAAGGTCTATTGTCCTGGACACTATAGAGGGGCTTTATGAGTTGGAATCGAAGCAATGACAGTGGGGTTTTGTTGGGGAGGCTGTAGGGGGGCAGTTACTGAGGAATTTTGATTTTTCTGTAAGTTGATATAGTGTTGTTGTTGTTGTTGTTAAGTGCCGTCAAGTTGGTTCTTACTCAACTGGGTTTCCCAGAAGCAGCTCGTGGATTTGAATTGCTGACCTTGGGGTCTGATGCTACAGCGCCACACCAGGAGTTCTTATTGTTGATATCAATATATCCAAGCAACTTAGGTGGTTTTTTTTTTTGTTTTTTTTTTTTTTCTAACATTAAGTATAAGTTCTCTTGAAACACTGGTTTATTCCTAGAATATAATATAGATTATGATGTGATACTGTAGGAGCATTGGACTGCTAACTGCAAGGTTGGTGATTCAAACCTACCAGCCCCTCCTTGGAAACCCTATAAAGGATCGCTATGAGTTAGAACTGACTCAGTACACTTAACAACATTTCACAAAGGCTCAGTACAGGTGTGATGCATCATGCCACAGACAGTTGCTTCGTGCATGCTGTGTTCAGGTATATGCCAGGTGACAGAGATAGGGCACTGAGAGATACAGCGCTTATAAGTCCCTCTGACAACCCGCCTGCCATGTGGTTGGAGGCTCAGGGACATACCTCCTTATAGCACCTGTGAGGCATTGCTTCTGATGTGAGCTCAGGGTTATGAGGGAATCTGGAAGAGCAAACCCAGTTTTGCCTGAGGGGAAGAAGAACAGTGCAGAGTAGAGAAGTTTCTTGAAAAGATGACACTTGAGACAGGTGCTGAAGGGTAAATAGGAGTACAGAAAAGCAGGTGAGGAAGAAGGCTCCAGACACATGAAACTCCTCATAGCACTTTCTGGAATAGGCAGGAATTTCATTTGAAGGGAAGATAGCAGATGCTGTCCTAATCATCATTCATATGAAGTGATTAAAGTTATTTTTCAGAGAATACTAGTTATGACCAAAATAATAATAATAATAATAGGCACACACATGAGGTTGAATTAAAAATTATCTGCACTCTTGCTGTAGAATTTAATCAACTTAATATTCACCTCATCCTCGAAGGACTGCTTTCAGGGGACCAAATGAGTGAAAGTCTGATGGAGCAAGATCAGGACTGTAGGGAGGATGCTTGATACCTCAAAATGAAGTTTTTGCATAGTGTCCACAGTGTAGGCCAGAGGTGTGTGGATGTGCATTGTTCTTAGCAGTTCTCTGTGCTTAATCCAAAGTTTAGACTTCAGCGCTTCAGTGAGCTTCTCACTGTAATGAGCACTGTTGGTTTTTTAACCTTTTTTCCTGATAAGTGTTCTAATACTGGTCCTTGTGAATCCCAGAAAACTTACTAGCATGAATTTTTCAGCTGATGGTTGACTTTTGAAGTTTTTCTTGATTGACGATTGAGGATGTTTCCATTCCATATTCTGCCATCTACTCTCAGACTGGTATGATGAATCCATATTTCCTCTCCAGTAACGGTTTTTCTTGAAGAAGCTTTTACCTTCCTTAGAGTGTTGGTCCAAATTCTGTTTGCAGATGTCCAGACACTTCTGTTTATGGTTTTCCATGAGTTGTTTCGGTTCCCATCTCACACAAACTTTTCAAAACCCATGTCTGTTATGGATGATTTCACAGGCAAAGCCATGGCTGATTTGCAAATGATTTGCCACATGATCCACTGTCACTCATCTGTTTGACAGAATCATTTCACAGATATGCTCAATGTTGTCATCAGCCGTGGATGGGCATTTTAATATAACCAGAGTGCAGATGATTTTTTACTCACCTTCGTGGGAGTGGGGGGAGAAGTGGACCGCCAGAAATGGCATCACATTTTACAGTGTGCTATTGGGAATATTTTTAAAATATATTTTAAACTACATGTATGTCAAGATTATTGTATCTGTTTCAGGAAGCAAGGTCCTCAGTTGCCAGAAATCAGCTTTCAAAATCATCTTTAGTTTCTTCAGGTTCTAGCTCATCTCCGATCCCTTATTTTTGGTTCTGTCTTGTCTCATACCATGCGGGCCATGAGTTCTCACTACACACCCTGGTACTTTTAATTTATTCAGCGGAATTCCCAGTAAGGAAAGAGTTCATTGGAACCCTCTCCAAAGCAAATTTTAAGTATGGTGAGTAACAGAAGAAAAGCCTCATTAAGGCAGGGAGTTCTGTGGCTACAGTGCTAGGGCAGATAACATGATCCCAGCAACGTCAGTATTCATGATCTGAAACAGGAAACTCTCCACAAAGGTCACAGAGGGATGCGAATTTATGTTGTTTCCGTCTCTCACTCAGACATTCTCTGTCTCTTTCTTTCTTCCCCTTTTTAAAAAGTATTTTACTTGTTTTTGGTGGCAGTATACATAACTAAACATACATCTGTTCACGACTTCTGTGTGAACAGTTCAATACATCGGTTACCTACTTCACATCTGTCTCTACCCATATTATTTCATCACCTTTACTTTTGGCTCTCTGCCCCTTAAAATACTCACCTGCGCTTTTGATGAACTGTTGTTAGCATATACTTGTAGATAATTCTTTACACGAGCCGTATGCTCATGGCAAACATTCTTTATTGATTGGGCTAAATTGTTGACACTAGTTTCAAGAGTTTCAGTTCAAGGTTTAAAGATTATCTACAGGACTTATATTTAGTGTTTCCCGCAGTCTCAGTGGATCCCAGTAAGTATGATCTCTTTACAAGCATTACATTCTGATCCACACTTCCCTCCTTTTGATCAGGAGCCATCTATTGGTCTGACTCTGCTTCCAGATAGTAAGGAGAGGGGAAGAAGATTAACCATTTTTCTCTCTTCGTTGACGCATGCCTTGCTTTCATACATATCACCTTCACTAGAGTCTTTGCAGAACAGTCTATGATGTGACAATGTGCCTGTCTCCTTCCAGGGTAAGAAAAAGAAGAGGAAGAGAGAGAAACTACAGGAATCTACATCAGGTAGGCACCACGTGACTTTACAGTTACTTCTTAGACTCACGACAAAAACCTTTTTAAAAGTAGCTTGGTTCTTTTTACATGCTGCTTTTTTCCCTCTAACTGTAATAGATGATGCTTTAACTCTGCTCTTCTTCCTGAAATTCACTAGACATCATTAAAAGATCTTTCTTTTAAATATGACTACGTGAAGGCACATCTAAAGACTCCTTTCCCAAACACTGTTCTCAGAAACCCTGCTTGCTAACTGTGGCTGATTATTTTCTACTTCTGTTGCCTGACCATGTTCTTTGCTTTCACATTTCTCCTTTCTTTCGACTGGCATAGCTCCTTAAAAATAACATTTTTATGACAATTATACAATATGCTACTTTGTTTCCCCTGAGAATCTTTTCTGTGGTTTTGATTTTTAAAAAAGAAAATATTTAAAACTTAATGATAGGGCTTATCTTTCTTGTAGATTAATTCAAACCATCAGTGAGACCCTATTAATCTCTTTTTTCTTTCATGGAAAATAAGACCACTACTTATACTGCACAAAAAATTTAAATGGCTGGTATAAGAACCATAAAAAGGACAGCAAAAACAAGTCCACATGATGTTGTAGCTACTACGTATTTGGAATGTACAAAAACCTCTTCAGTAAAAATTTGTTAAAGACACAATTTTCTTCAGGTACAGGTCCAAGAATGACAGCTGCCTACATCTGAAACATGGTAAGAACGACTCTCTGGCCCTACTGCTGACATTAGTTGTAACAAGAGGCACTTGCTTGTGAATCTTCTTGCTCACATCAGTTCCATCCAACATTGTCCTGTAATGAGGAAAACACCGTCGAAATCTAAGTAGTGCTTTTACAAATCGGATGGTTTTTATACCGGCTACATATTTGCAATATGGAGTTCTTTTATCTCTTCACTTCCCTTTTGGTCCCTTTATTCTTTCTCCACTCGCTTTTCCCTGTTTTTGTTTTTTCTCTCTCATCCATTCCTTACTAATATGTAGCAAATCTACTTTAAGAAAAAAATGATGAACGTAGTAAGCGGCGAACCTCGGGGTAGGCTTGAAGAGCACATTCTTGCCTACCCACTCAAAGATTGAGCTCTGAAGAGACCATGTCTTAATGGAGCGATGAGATGTAGAAAGTAATTCATTTGCTCCTAGTGAGAAAGGTAGAGGTGTTTGTGTAGATTTCTATTATAAATTATGGCGTGTCCATTTATTTGATGAGCTATATTTCTACAATCAAGCATTCCTCTTTACTGGTAACCTTTGCAATCTCACTCTAATACTTAAGACTAATACTTACTTTACTTCTTTTTATGGCTCTTCTTTTAGTTTTGACCACATGACAGCTGGTCCAGGAAACCTGGCTTCAGAAATTCAGACTTGGTCTTTGCTAAGCTCTGAATTCATAGTTGTGTCTACATCTTCCCCTAATCACAATTCTTCCTAAAGAAGTTACCTTTGATTCTACTCAAACCCGTGTGAAATTGGTCCCCAAGTCCTGTTAGGCTTAGTTTCTGGGTCTGCCTCTAGTCTTTCGTCTCCGAACCGTTCCCACAGCCACAGCCGGGCTCAGGTGATCAGACTGTCCTTGTGGATTATTGTAGAGACTGGCAGACGATTCTCCTACCTGCAAGCTTGCTTTCTACAGCAAATCTTCCACTTTGCCTCCCAGAGGGGTTTTCTAAAACACAAATTGATTGTCACTTCCCTACTTAACAGTAGTTCATTTCAAGTTTATGTCCTTGCCTAAAGGCAGAGTGCTTAGCCTCCACGCTGTCCTCATTGGTTCACCTTTGGTTCATGTAGCTTCTCTGCCTCTGTTCACCTCGTATATCACTCTTATGGCTCCTATACGCAGTCATATCAAAATTCTCAGTTCCCAAAGAGGTGGAGGGACAGTGGGTGCTTGGAAAGCCTTAGTCTTCCTCCTGGGGAATGGAATAGTTATCTCTGTGGTGTTTCTTAAAAGAAGAACATTTGCCTGCAGGTCATTTGGCTCAGTTTGAACCAGATGGCCTCTACCTGCCGAATCTTGTAGACCTTAATTTTGGAGCTTAATTTTGGACCGAAATTTCAACTGACTCTCTCAAAGGAGCCAGCAGAGCCAGCAGAGACTTTGGAACCAGACAGATCTGGATTTTAAATTTGTTTGCCTGGGCAGTCTTCTTCAGTTTTTTAACCTTTGTTTTTTCCTCATCTGTCATATTGGGAATATTAAAATCTAGCACTTATGGTTGGTTTGTGTCTAACATATGCTTCTGGCACACAATTGGAGCTCAAAAGTGTAATCCCCTTCACCCTCCACTGTGACCTAACTCAGTGATCATCTCCTCTGGGAAGCGTGCCTAATCTGTACTCAGATGCCCAGGTTTTCCTGAATCCCTTTGTAGTGGTTTTGGTATCTCAGCTCCTCTAAACTGAGTGGCAGGCTTTTCCTCAAGTGAATAGGACATCATCCTTTCATACAGGTGACTGAACAGAGTATCAGAAAAATATCAGACAATGTCCACATATAAATAAACTTAATTCATTGAAAACCTTCTCGGAGCTGGTGATGAAACAATATGGGTAGAGACAGATGTGAAGTAGGTAACCGATGTTATTGAACTGTTCACACACAGGCTTGTCTGTGAGGAACACAGACCCTGCCCCCTAGAAGCTCATGGCATCATCATAGAAGTATTTCGAGTAATAAACACACACACTGCTTGTAATCTTTGCTTCGTTTTCTTACGAATGTTGTCCACTTAACTCTGACATTTAATAAGGACAGTAGGTCCTTCATAAGCCCTACATCTAAACAACAAAAAAAGCCCTCAGAAGTGCAGTGTGCAAAGGACCAGCATGTATGGATTTACTCCATGTTTTATTTGCACCACAGTCTTCAAAGTTAATTCTTATTTTGCAGTGCTGTGGGTTAATGCACCCGACTGCAAACTCAGTTTGAACTGCAAGGTCAACAGTTCAAACTCACCAGCTGCACCTTGGAAACCCTACACAGAGTTGCTATGAGTCGGAACCTACTTGGCGGCACTTAACAAAAACAACTTATTTTAAAACATTCAAGATGTTTTAAAATAAGTGCTGTGCTTCAGCAGTTCGTGTGTGGATTTAGTGTGCTTAATGATTTAGAATCTTACTGGGCTGTCTTGTCCCTCTTCAACATTATATTAGACATAGAGCATTGTTGTTGCTGTTAAGAGCCATTGAGTTGGTTCTGACTCACGGTGATCCTGTAAAGGGTTTCTGACGAGCAACTGGTGGGTTTCAACTGCTGACCTTGCGGTTAGCAGTCCACTGCCCATCCTACAGCTCCATACCAGAACTCAGTGTAGAATTTAGTCAGAGTCTGTGGTGCTGTGGGATTAAGTGCTGGACTGTAGGTTGGTAGTTCAAACTCACCAGCCATTCCTTGGAACCATCTCAACGGCATTCAACAACAGTCTTACTCTAGGATGTTTCCCAGACAGCTCTTTTTTTCTTAAGCCATCACAGCTTTCTTGGCAGGTTTTTTGTTTGTTTGTTTGTTTAAATGTTCAGGTGTTCTCACCTCTGTGATAAAAAAACAAAACAAAACCAATGCATAGCAACTCAATGGATGGAATAGAACTGCGTGATGAGGTTTCCAAGGTGGAAGTCTTTATGGGAGCAGACTGACTCTTCATTCTCTTGTGGAGTGACTGAGACGTTTGAAATGGTGACCTATCAGTTAGCAGCTGAGCGCTTAACTACCATACTGCCAGGACACCTCTAGAAAAACAAAACATAACAAAATTGCTCCACCACCTCCACCCACCCCCCCCCACACACACCCCCCACACACAAATCCTCAACAAGTCACCCAGCCGACCAGAAAAGCTCCAGTTAGCTGAGCTTCACTTAATTCAAGGTGGCTAGTATTACTCTCCCCCTGGTTCCTGGGTCAGTCACTGGCCTCCAGACTGTCCTGGTTTGGAGAGCAGAACCCTTGGTCAGATAGGAGCTCAGATTTACACTCATCAGGATTTCAGTAGGTTAGGGGTTGTGATATTCCTGTGGTGAGCCCACCCCCTTGTTTCTGTATGTGGACTTGTGGTCACTTGCTTTGTTAGTCCTCACTCAGCATTTGTATTGAGTACCTAAGAAATGTGAGGGTAGAGTTCTGAGATCTGGCACCACAGGAATGCTGCCATACTGCTTACATTGCTAGGGGACTTTGTGGTGGTGGTGGTTTAGTGCTGTCTAGTCGGTTCCGACTCATAGTGACCCCCATAGAGGGTTTCCAAGAAGCAGTTGGGGGATTTGAACTGATTATCTTGTGATTTGCAGTCCAGTGCTGATCTTGCCGTGTCACACAAAATAAGCAAGAAAATAAAAGTGCTATAATAAAAATAAAGCCGGCGCTTGCAGGTGGTCAGGTGAAGGTCCCTTGGAGGGTAGGGAGAACACTTGGTATCCCTGAAAAATGGAGAAAGTGGGAGAAGTTGTCTGTGCATGGTTCTGAAACAAGAGCTGTGATACACAGTAGAAGATAAGGGACTGGCCTCATGTTGTGGAAAGAGCACAGACTACGCACGGGCTGTCTGGACTCTTGACCTGGCCCCTGTGTGAACTCCAAGACCTGGGGCCTCCAGACCTCTGGCTCCTCAGGTGTGAAGTGATGGCCTGTAAGATCCCCAGCTTCCCCCCAGTCCACCTTCCAAGTCTGCTTTCCTCTTCTTGGTCTGCACTGCCTCCCAGTGTTCAAGAGACTCAGGTCTCTGTCTCCCTTACCTATTTTGTCATCACGGGTCTCTGTCTGAGCGATCCTGAATATCTATCTGTGTCATCCTGAAATTGACTTGCACATGATGTGGTGGTTGTCCCAATTCCTGTGTAAATCATCGCTTGCCCTCCCCTACCCCCAATGCTCCCCAGAACATGTGTTCACATCCTGGGATGCTCAGAAGCAGTGCCTCTAGGAGATACAGGTGTTAGATTCTCCACTGATGTGTGCCAGGCCACAGTTTTACACCAGTACAGACTTCACCCCTGAAACAAGCTGAACAGGAGTCATTAGCCAGAATAAGGAAATGATTTTATTAGAGCCAATCCCAAAAATAGTGTGGTGTACAATTGCACACAACTGTTTTTTCAGCCCTCATTTATTTCTCTCTCTTTAAAAAGAGAAAGTTTGAGAGTGTCAGCTCATTCTCCAGTGTTCCTCTCTTCGTGAAGTGAGATCCGTATTATGCTGTGCCCGTGGTTCCAACATGCAGAAATTCATAGAGGGGATACAGTGAAAGTTCACACCATCTTTGTGCCTTTAAAGGAAATGTACTTCAAGTGCTCCCATGACTCCATCAGTCGGGATCACTGGGAAACAATGAAGTATAAGGAAAAGACTCTTCCCAGTGAAAAAAAAGCCCTCCAGCAATGTGTGCTTCTACTCCATAAAAACTAAAGGGGTCTCATTGGATGCTTTCATTTCTCAGGTGGGAAATGCCATTTCAACTGCCTCATGAAGTCCAACATAGAAATAGGCCCATAACATAGTTCTGTGTACACTCAGCTGTGTTTCTCTCCTTGTGACTTTCCATTTTTGTGTATTATAGGAGTATTTAATCTGACGAAGTGAAGTTTAAACAGAAGTTTATTCCGGTGAGGTGAAGTTACCAAACCAGTAACTCAACACTGCAGCACCTTTAGGACAGTTGGAAGTGGGGTCCAGAACAGCCATTCCTTTAGATTGGCGATGACTCCTCAGCTGTGGGGCCTGTGGCAAATTCATCCGTGGCATTTTTGACTGCCTTGTCACTGTGAGAACGCTGGGAGCCCAGAGCTCAGGGCATGAGGTTGCAGCTAGAAGGAAGGCCATTGTTTTAAACACCAAGCATGTATTTATCCACTGAGGACTAGTACTGTAAGGCAAGCACTATATTAGAAGCAGTGGAGGTTCTTGCTAAATGAGATGCTGTCCCTTCCTGGAGGAGCCACAGTTTAAGAACAGACATACAAATGAGGAATTACAAATTATATGGTACACGTTGTGAAGGTGATACATCCAGATACTATGTAAAAGTAAGGAAACTGACTACACCTGTTGAAGCAGATTTGCTTCACAGTGACTCTGTAGTGCTGAGTAGAACTGCCCCACATGCCCCACAGGGTTTCCAAGTCTGTAAATCTTTATGGAAACAGATTGTCACATCTTGCTAGTGTGGAGCAGCTGGTGGGTTCAAGCAGACCGTTGAGTGTGCAGCCGGGCCCTTAACCACTATACCACCAGGGAAGCAAGGAGTATGTAGGTCAGGGGCAGATTGAGGGGGATTGCTGGAGTAGACAACACTTGAGCTAATGGGTCAGTGAGGAAATTCTTGGGTTGGGTAGAACAAAGATTGAGTTGCTGTAAGTTTCCAGTATTTTGTTTTGAACCATATTAATAACTGAGGAGTCGTTAGAGGTCACAGATTAGCATTAAATGCTAAGCTTGGATTTCTTGCTGGATTAATCAGGAACGATAAGGAATTAGAGAAGCAAGGAAACACAAATCTTGAAAAGCTGGTGAAAATGATCATGATGACTTTACTAATTAAAATACATAAATTTACAAATTGGTTTATTAATTTATTTTTGCTTTTTTGTTGTTGTTAAGTGCCCTTGAGTCAATTTCAAATCACAGAGATCCTGTATCATGTTTCCGAGGAACGCCTGGTGAGCTTGAACTGCTCACCGTCTTACAATTATAAATAGGGAAGATATTAGATATTCTTTAATCACGTACCATCAACGAGAAAACCTCTGTAATTAAATTCACACAGATACACACACATGTAAATTCCCACAGGTATTCATAATCAGGCCCACAGACCTACCAGACAGACACATTGTTGTTGTTAAATGCCGTCAAGCCTACTCTGACCCATAGCCACCCTGTGTACGGTTTCCGAGGAGCAGCTGGTGAGCTTGAATCACCAATCTTGCAGTTCAAACGACTTTGCACTCTGGTGCAATAATCCACAGTGCCATACCAGGACTCCAGACAGACACATACGCTATGTCTTTGTCTTTGGCCTGGTAGGTTTGAGCTGCTGACCTTTACTTTAGCAGCCAAGCGTTGAACTACTACATCACCAAGACTCCAGTCTTTATCTTAGTGACTTGCTAAAATGAATGAAGAATTAAATTGTACTTTTAACTCAATAAAAACTTGAACCTTTATTTCCCTGTTAGCCCAAAGGAATGTGAGAGAGATTATAGTTAGTGGAGTTTGTTGTTGTTAAGTGACATCGAGTCATTTCCGACTCATAGCAACCCTGTACAGGATTTCCAAGGAGCTGCTGGTGCATTTGAACCACCGACCTTATTGTTCAAACCATCCTTGTGGTCCTGTGTGTATCCTAAAGCGCCACACCAGGAGTATGGACCAACCCAAAACAAGGTGCCATCGGGTCAATTCCAACTCATGGTGAGCCCATGCACGGAAGAGTAGAATTGTGCTCTGTAGGATTCCAGTGACTGATCTTTTGGAAGTAGATCACCAGGTCTATAGTCCAGAGTGCCTCTAGGGGAACTCAAATCTCCAGCCTTTCAGTTTGCTAACAGCCAAGCACACGAACCATTCGTACCATGTTGTTATGATGCTTTGGGAGTTTGGTGCTTCTGGGCCCTATGGAGCTGTCCAGGACCCTCTTCCAGGACTCCCCTTGACTCAGCAGTGCTATGGGCTGTGGGGAGTTCCATAAGTTGCTCCTGTGTATCCTGGATATTCCCTGTCTCCCTCAGCCCCCTTCCCTCCCTACAGGACTGATCAGGTGCAGAGCAGGGATAGAGATCCTTGAAGGTCTTCTATGAGCCTTGTCAAACCAGGCCCCTCCCCAATGCCCATCTTTAGCACTTTCCTCTGAGAATTAGGAAACATTCTAAACGCTTTCCTCATTGATAAAAATGGTTATGTCATCCAATTTTTGAAGCTCAGTCTGTTGAGATTGATAGCTTTGCCTAGTCCTTGCTCTGAACATTGTTTCACATATCCAAATCCAGCTGCTGGATATTTGCTTCTGGGTTGGCATGGCTAGTTAGAAAACAAAGCCAAGCTATTTAAAAATACCAAAATAAAAAGGAACTTGGTGGCAGCTAGAGATAATCTTAAGGCAAAAAAACTAAGACTTGAACAACTTAGGGGCTGTCTGTAGCTTACTTAGAAAGCACCAGACCAAAAATCTTTATTAAACAAGCAGAAAACGGAAAGAAGGTCGCAAGTGGGTGGATGGTCAGATTCGGGAGACTCAGGAGTCTCTCAGCTGCACCATGAGGCCGCACAGCTTCCATTAAGCCCAAGACAGCATCTCCTGGGGAAAGATCAGTGCCCTGCTTAGCAACAGTCTCAGAGTTTGGCCTGCAATACTCCTCTGAATGAAGCCCCAGGCCTACCAGCTTGCCACAGAGGTTAGATAGAAGAACTGCAGGTATGTTCTTTGTTTTGACTGGGATTGTCACTTCACACCTAGGGAGACTCCAACATAGTCCTTGCCTGGGACTGTTTCTCACTGAGGTGTGCCTTCCTTCCTATTCTTCTATGTCTTTGACTGCAAATTCCTGAAAAGTTTGTTACAGATGAATGGAAAGCTTGTGGTTGTCGTTAAAGTGCCTTCAAATTGGTTCCGACTCATAGTGACCCTTTATAAGGGTTTCTAAGGCTTTATGTCTTTGCAGGAGCGGAAAATATCATCTTTCCCTCATGGGAAAACTTATAGGGAATCAAAAATGTGATGGCACTTAATGAAAGTGCCCCTCACTAGGGGTCCCTTTGTAAGAACATTCAGTATGAAGGTTCCAGACTTTCCACAGTAAGGTCATGCTTTTGAGACGGTTACATAAGGACAGAAGTGTGTGTGGACTGCAACTTCCCACTAATTGAACACTATTTCTTGGGATGGTTTATGTGTGTTCATATAGTGGGGGCCTTTTGACCAAAAGTATCAGGAGAGAGGGGAAATCTGTTGTTTGTGTTTTCAGTGAAAGTTTACACAGAAAATAGGTTCCCATTTGGCAATCTCTATATAGATTGTGGTGTGGCGCTGTGAGCTAATGTGCTGGACTGCAAGGTTGGCAGTTCAAGCTCACCAGCTGCTCCTCAGAAAGAAACCCTTCGCAGGGTTGTTGTGCGTCAGAACCAACTCCATGACACTTAACAAGAACACTACAGATTGTTCACTGACTTTAGTAACATTTATGACAATGTGTCAGCAATCTCTTTATTTGTGTTTGGGTTGT
Organism: Chrysochloris asiatica; assembly: GCF_000296735.1. NCBI lineage: Eukaryota > Metazoa > Chordata > Mammalia > Afrosoricida > Chrysochloridae > Chrysochloris > Chrysochloris asiatica. The sequence goes on from NW_006408647.1 coordinate 5,810,462, forward strand.
TCCCTTTCCAGTATTCTAGTTTCTCTTCCTTCTTATATTGTCATCTTTGCTTTAGAGTAATTAATTGTTGACCTTATGGTCTCCTATGGATTTTTTTTTTTTTTTTAATGGCACACCGTACCCATGGGCAATGTCCTTTATTTTGTGTGCTGTTAAGAATCCTGGTGTGGCGCTGTAGGATAAGCACTCACCCATAACGTTGGTTTGAACTACAAGGTCGGAGGTTCAAACTCACCAGCCACTCCTTGGAAACCCTCTATGGGGGGTTGCTATGGGTTGGAACCAACTGGACAGCATGTAATGACAACAATACATCTGCTACCTCACTAAAAGGTGGCCACAGGGAATAGTTTCAGTCCAAAGGTTTAAAGAGTATCTCAGATAGATAATCTCAAGGAGTCCTCTAGCCTCCTTGGTCCAGTAAGTCTGGACTTTTTAAGGATTTGAGTTCTGTTCTAAATTTTTCTCTTGTTCAATCAAGGTCCATCTATGGTGGCCCTGATTGGGAAATTTATCATTATTTTAAGCATTCAGGCACATCTTGTGGAACCCAGGGTCAATAACAGTACAATTAGATCAACGAGTCCTGCCCTGGAAGAGGGCCCTGGAAAGCTTTTTTCCAAATGTTTTTGTTGCTCTGACACGTACCCTCCCTCCCCAGCCCACCCACTCCCACCTTGAAAATTACTCCGTTCTCCCCTCTGCAGATTGACTTCCTTCAGCCTCTGATTCACATTTCCAAAACTCCCAAACTTTTGTGTTGCTACAGCACTAGTCTACCAAAGACAGAAGATGACTCAATTTCTGGAAAAAATGGACTCTGGTTGGCCCAGCTTGGGTCCAACATCTATACTTCAAGCCCTAACAGAAGATGGTTGCATTTTACAGCATGACTCTCTGGGGTCACTGCTTAACCTTGGGGCTGGAGTTGGGTTATTCAAGAGGAGGGCTAGCCCAGCAAATATCCACTACAACTCAACTTATCGACAATAAGCTAGAGGTTGGAGTCTGTTAGGTTAATGGGGGTGAGGTAGGATGTGTGGGGGGAGGGTTATCTAGACAACATGCTTAAATGAAGCGCTTGGGAGAGAATCATATGTGGCTTGTTTGGGTTGTTTTTTAAAGCGTTTATTGTGATTTGAATGATAGTTTACATGACAGAACATCAACCAATCACATTATGTTTCACTGCAGAGGAGAATCATGTTTGGTGAGAGCTTTTTAAAGTCTCTTCTGCAGTATCCTTCCTTTCAATTTCCTTTTCCCTCCTTCATGACCAGAAGAGCTGCAATTGTGCTTAACAAGCCTTGGGAAGCAGAAACAGGGAAAGGATCCCTAGTTAGCAAGACTGATCAGTTGTCATTAAGAAATAATAAGTGTAAAAAATAATAGGTGAGGGAGAGCAGACTGCCACAACTTTCCCCCATGGAGCAGCTGGTGCTTTCAAACTATTGCCCTCTTGGTTAGCAGCTAAGTGTTTTAAACACTGTGCCACCCAGCTTCCTTGCATATAATATATAGCATGTGTTGTGAAGTTCCATCAAGTCTGTTCTGACTCAGAGTGACCCTATACAGGGATTCTAAGGAGCAACTGGTGGGTTTGAACCTCCAGCCCCATGGTTAGCAGTCTAGTGCTTATCCTGCAGTATCACATCAGGGACGCCAGCCTGTCTTTGGGCTTTTTTTAGCACACAGTTTATGATAAGACTTGAGGTGCTGTCTGTCACTATTTTTTCAATGTCCTCAGATAATGTGGAATTTTAAAAGTTTGCTTCTTATAATTATGTCTTCCTTTGCAGCCTGGGACTAGCCTCATCACCTATAGTTTATCCTTAGCCACTCACTATGTGGATTCGGGAACCAGAAAACTTAAGTTCTTTTTAAAATATTGTTAAAATTTAAATGGAGTCTGAAGATATACGATAGCCTCTGTTATGAAGAAAGATAAAACGTGTTCATTTGTACATGAATATCTTGACATTATTTTTTAAACTCCCAAGGGCTTTTTAACTTCTTCCTCCTCAGCTGTGTTTTTCTTAACTGAAGCTGCCATGTAACTGAGATGAGGTGAATGAGGTCACTGTCCATAAGTTTTAGCTTCTTTTTCTTTTCATAGAATGTTGTTGTTGTTAGGTGCCATTGAGTCGGTATCAACTCATAGCGACCTTATGCACAGCAGAACGAAACACTGCCCAGTCCTGGTCCAACCTCACTACTGTTGCCATGCTTGAGTCCATTGATGCGGCCACTTGGCCAATCCATCTCGCTAGGGGTCTTCCTCTTTTTCTCTGACCCTCCAACTTACCAAACATGATATCCTTCTCCAGTTACTTGGTCCCTCCTGACAATATGTCCGCAGTATGAGAGACAAAGTTTGGGCATCTTGGCCTCCAGGGAGCAATCTGGCTGCACTTCTTCCAACACAGATCTGTTTGTTCTTTTGGCAGCCCATAGTACTTTCAATATTCTCCTCCAACACCATAACTCAAAAGCATCAATTCTTCTATGGTCTTCCTTATTCACTGTCTAGCTTTCACATGCATATGAGGTTATTGAAAATACCATGGCTTGGGTCAGGCACACCTTAGTCCTCAAGCTGACACCTTTGCTCTTCAACACTT
>NW_006408647.1:5814547-5872081 GCF_000296735.1 Chrysochloris asiatica
ATGATCTCTGAATTCTGGTGGGATATATTCAAGGTCATATTTTGGCTCTTGTGGACTTGTTTTCATTTTCTTCAGCTTCAGTTTGAATTTTCATATGAGCAACTGATGGTCTGTTCCACAATCTGCCCCTGGCCTTGTTTTGACTGATGATATGGAGCTTTTCCATCGTCTCTTTCCGAAGATGTAGTCAATTTGATTTCTATGTATTCCATATGGTGAGGTCCATGTGTATGGTGGTGGTGGTGGTGGTTATGTGCCGTGGAGTCGGTTCCGACTCTTAGAGACCCTGTACAGGGTTTCTGAGGCTGTAAATCTTTACAGAAACAGAAGTCTCATCTTTCTCCCGTGGAACAGCTGGTAGTTTCAAACTGCTGACCTTGAGATTGGCAGCCCGATTTGTAACTACTACGCTGCCAGAGCTCCTTGTGTACAATTGTCTCTTATGCTGTCTAAAGAAGGTATTTGAAATGAACAAATCATTGATTTTGCAGAATTCTACCATGCGATCTCCAGCACCATTTCTATCACCAAGGCCATATTTTCCAACTACTGATTCTTCTCTTTACTCGCAACCTTTGCATTCCAGTCACCAGTAATGATCAATACATCTCGATTGTATGTTTGATCAATTTCAGATTGAAGAAGTTGATAGAATTCTTCTATTTCATCCTCACTGGCTTTAATGGTTGGTGCATAAGTTTGAAAAATAGTGGTATTAACTGGTCTTCCTTGTAGGCGCATGGATATTATCCTATCACAGTGTTGTACTTCGTTACTGATCTGGATATGTTCTTTTTGACAGTGAATGCAACACCATTCCTCTTCAATTTGTCATTCCTGGCATAGTAAACCATGTGGTTTTCAGATTCAGAATGGCCTGTACCAGTCCATTTCAGCTCACTAATGCCTAAGATATCGATGTTTATGCGTTCCATTTCATTTTTGACAACTTCCAATTTTCCCATATTCATACTTCGTACTTCCCATGTTCTGATTTTCAGTGGATGTTTACAGCTGTTTCTCTTCATTTTGAGTTGTGTCCTATCAGAAATGAAGGTCCTATGGGATTTTCTCCCACAAGCTTTACTCCATTCGTGTCATCATGCTCAACTCTACTTTGAGGAGGCAGCTCTTCCCCAGTCGCATTTTGAGTGCCTTCCAACCTGAGGAGCTCATTTTCCGGCACTATATCTGAAAGTGTTTCTCTGCTATTCATAAGGTTTTCAGTGACTAAATATTTGAAAGTAGTTCGTCACTCCTTCTTCTAGTCTGTCTTCGTCTAGAAGCTCATCTGAAACCTGTCCACCATGGGTGACCCTGCTGGTATGTAAAATACCGGTGGCATAGCTTTCAGAATCACAGAAACTCACATGCCACCACAGTATGACAAACTGACAGATGAGTGGTGGTTGATAGAATTGAATCGGGTGGGGGGAGAGAAAGCATTTGAGTTGAACAGTACTTCGTCACTTTTTAAATGTTTTCATTCCTGTGTAGCCGGACATGGTCTAAATGTTTACGTACATTCTTCTCCATAATTAACAAATCTAGCTGTTACCATTTTGGAATTACTTTTCTCAATTTGTTGGTTTTAAGAGATAAATGGTTTTCCAGTGGGCATTTTTATTATTTTGCAGAATACTGGATTGGTCGTAATTTTTCCATGAGAAACCCTATAAGTTGTATGAACTTTGACTACCCTAACATGTCCTGTGGAATTGTGATAGTGAAATGGCATTTGCATTTATGTGCCCCATGTATTACATCCTGGGTGTCTTAATAGATGCCTCCATGTATGTTGCCTTATCCCTTTCTTGTGGCAGCCTGTACAGGGACAGATCTCATCGTTGTTTGAGGAATGAGAAAACATCAGAAGCTTGCTCGGGGCCATATGGCCGGTGAGCGGCGGTCTCAGATTTGAACCTGGTTCTGCTTGTGTTGATTCACTACAATAGTTAACATTTATTGTGCCCTCACTGTGCCAAGTCCTTTACGTACATTTTCTTCTTTCATTTTCTCAACACAGTTTACGAGGTACAGTGACTTTTATAGATGAGGAAACTGGAGTGTTTGGTATTTACAAATAACTTGTACAAAGTAATAAATGATGGAGCCAGAGTTCAAACTCAGCCTGGGAGAGTCTGCCCTCTGAGCCCAGGCTCTTACCCAACAGTGCATACTTACACACACTCATACACAGAGCTGGAAGACTGGAAATGCTGGGGTTGAAAAAGTAAGGGAATCATGCACTGATCTTGCCACCTCACTTTTACCTTGTCATCTCAAGGTAAACCTACCATCTTTAATGTGAAAGAACTTCAGTTGAGAAATGTATGGGTGATTTGAATAAGGAATTTTGGAGGTGGGTAATACGACAGGCCTATCTAGTTTGTCATTGTCTTGAAGCATTTCCAGGAAATGGACTTTCAAGGTTCTCTTTTAAGACTACTTCATACTACCCTTAAGAATATGTCTTTAATTTTTCCAGTCATAAGTAGTACTAAGGATCTAGTGGGTATGACCTGAACCGGGAGACCCACCCTTACCGTAAGGATACATAATAAAACATGTGGAAGGTGAAAACCTATCAGAGAAGGAAAATTTACATGTTTCCCACTAAAACAAGCAATAGAGAAGTAGTAAACCGCAAGGTTTACCTGTCCAAGGTGGGCAACTTGTGATACTCAAGAATCACGTTAATGTTCAGCTCTCAAAGGTTTCACTGGATAGCCTCACAAAGGAGACACAAAGAGTGTACTAGTAAGGGAAACCAACAGCAGCACATATGAACCAAAAATTCCCCTGGGACAATTTATTAATAATTACAGGTCTGTCTCAGAGTCACCTTGAAATCACCCAAGTCTGGTTTAACAGATGATGGCTTATCTATCGTACCCTGAACAAGGAGCCGCGCATTCTCGGGCAGTGCCTGGCTGACCCTGCCCCACATAGCCTTGACACCTCTTTCCTTTCCCCAGACCCTGTGAGTCGTCTTTTTGCCTCAGAGCTTTGTGGTGGGGGACTGACTAGTCCTGACTGATGCCACTAAGGGCTAGTTTCACCACCTAAACAAGATTCACTGCTGACCTTCCTAACTACATTATCATTCCTCCCCCCTCACATACTGGCTAATAACTGCTGCTAAGGAATAGAAGCTGTGCTTTGTATGTTCAATATTAGAATTAAGTTAACATCACAGTTAACGTCTGCCTTTTGTATCCTACCATTCTGCTTCCACTGTGTATGTGTTCAGTGCTGTCGAGTCGGTTCCCACTCACAGCCACCCTGGAGAGGGTTTCCAAGGGGCAGCTGGTGAGTTTGAACTGCCGACCTTGTGGTTGAAACCGACCTTGTGGTCCTGTGCATAAATCTACAGTGCCACATCAGGACTGCAGAACAGGTCACTAGGGTCTACTGTCTCAGCGGCAGGTGTTGTGTTCTAGGTCTAGGCCAGCTCCATCAGATAAAGGTGATATTAACTAGTGATGAGAGAGGAAGGGATGAGAGGAAGGAAGGAAGAAGAGCAAGGAATGATCATGTAATAGTACCCAAGGAGCTCTGGTAGTGTAGTAGTTACGAATCCGGGTGCTAACCCCAGGGTCAGCAGTTTGAAACTAACAGCTGTTCCGCGGGAGAAAGATGAGGCTTTCAGCTCTGGTAAAGATTTACAGCCTCAAAAATCCAGTAAACCCTGTACAGGATCGCTATGAGTCGGAACCGACTCCACAGCACATAACAACAACAACAACAAGGAGCTCTGGTAGTGTTGTTGGTAGAGCTCTCGGAACCGACTCATAGCGACCCCATGCCCAGCAAAACGAAACAATGTCCAATCCTGGGCCAACCTCACTATCGCCGCCACACTTGAGTCCATCAATGATGCCACCTGGCCAATCCATCTCATTAGGGGTCTTCCTCTTTTTCTCTGACCCTCCATCTTACCCAGCATGACATCCTTCTCCAGCGACTATTCTCTCCAGACAATATGTCCAAAGTATGAGAGATGAAGCTTAGTCATCTTGGCCTCCAAGGAGCACTCTGGCTGCACTTCTTCCAAACATATTGGTTCTTTTGGCAATCCATGGCACTTTCAGTATTCTCCTCCAACACCACAACTCAAAGGCATCAATTCTTCTACAATCTTCCTTATTCACCGTCCACCTTTCGCATCCATATGAGGTTATTGAAAATACCATGGCTTGAGTCAGGCGCACCTTAGTCCTCAAGTTGACATCTCTGCTCTTCAATACTTTAAAAAGTTCCTGTGAAGCAGATTTGCCCAATGCAATATGTCGTCTGATCTCTTGACTGCTGCTTCTGCGACTGTTGATAGTTGATCCAAGAAGAATGAAGTCCTTGACAACTTCAATCTTTTCTCCATTGATAAGAATGTTGTTTATTGGTCCAGTGGTGAGGATTTTTGTTTTCTTGACATTGAGATGCAATCCATATCGAAGGCTGTGCTCCTTGATCTTCATAAGTAAATGTTTCAAGTCCTCTTCACTTTCAGAAAACAAGGTTGTATCATCTGCATATCGCAGGTTGTTAATGAGTCTTCCTCCAATCCTGATGCCACGTTTTTCTTCATAGAACCCAGCTTCTCATATTATTTGCTCAGCATACAGGTTGAGTAAGTATGGTGAAAGAACACAACCTTGTCGCACACCTTTCCCAATTTTAAAACATTCAGTGTTCCCACGCTCTGTTTGATCAACTGCTTCTTGGTCCAGGTACAGATTTCTCAGAAGTACAATTAAGTGTTCAGGAATACTCATATTTCACAATGTTGTCCATATCTTGTCATGAGCCACACAATCGAAAGCCTTCGCGTAGTCAATAAAGCATAGGTAAACATCTTTCTGGTATTCTCTGCTTTCAGCCAAGATCCATCGGACATCAGCAATGATACCTCTCATTCCACGGCCTCTTCTGAATTCAGCTTGAACCTCTGGAAGTTCTCTGTCAATGTATGATTGTAGCAAAACTTTACTCACTTGAGATATCAAAGAGATTGTCCGATGATTTCCGTGTAGTGCTTACGAATCTGGTTGCTAACCTCAAGGTCGGCAGTTCGAAACTACCAGATGTTCCATGGGAGAAAGATGAGGCTTTCTCCTCCTGTAAAAATTTACACCCTCAGAAACCCTGTGAAGGGTCGCTATGAGTCGTAACTGACTCCATGGTGTTTCAAAATAACAACAAAGGAGACCTGGTGGCACTGTGGGCTAGGGATTGGCCTGGCAGTTCAAATTCACCAGCCACTCCATGGGAGAAAGATGAGGCTATATATTCCTGTAAAGACTTACAGACTCAGAAACCTTACATGGGATCACTGTGAGTCAGCATCAGTGTGATGGCAGTGAGTTTGAGGCGGAAGGTATGCTGGAGAGAGCATGTTTAGGGCTCCAAAGCTATTTGTGAAGGAGCTCTGGTTAGACCAATAATTTCATGGTCAGCAGTTTGAAACTACCAGCTGTTCTGCAGTAGAAAGATGAGGCTTTCTGCTCCCTTGAAGATTTACAGCCTCGGAAACCCTACACAAAGTCGCTATGAGTCGGAACTTACTCCATGGCATAACCAGGCACCACCATTAGTTGGGTGGAGTCGTGGTGTGGCTCTATAGGGTAAGCATTGGACTGTGAACCACAAGGTTGGCAGTTCAAACTCACCAGCTGCTTCTTGGAAACCTTATACAGGGTTACTGTGAGTCAGAACCGAGTCGAAGCCACTAACAACAATATTGGCTGGGGGGCCCTAGGCCAATTATTTGATGTCAGGTGGCCTCAGTTTCCTCATCCATAAACAGGAAGTATGCAGAGCTTTGTGATGGATACAAGAAATGCCTGGTGCAGCAGTGTTCAGTGGACTTGGACTTCCCTCCTACACAGACAAGTCCATTTTGAAAAGATCAGGGCTGTGATAGACACGGAGCCAGAAACAATGGTGCTGGCTCAGCTCTGCCAATCCTTGTGTGACCCCTATGTCAGTCCCATCTAAAATCACAGGGTCATACTCATGCTTGTTTCCCACTCTAGGAGTTTGTGCTTTTCATCCTTCATGTACCCATGTGACATTGTGCAAGAGAAGAGTTCACGCCCTGAAACAACAGGTTTTTGTCAGTTTTCCCCAAGGCAGAAAAATTTGAGGCAATTGGCATGAGGCCTGTGTGGTGTGTTGTGAGGCAATTTTTGCAATTAAAATCTAGATGTCTGTTTTCACCTCTGACAAAACTGATCTCTAATGTCCTCTCCTCAAATTTGAGGTCATCACTAAAAATGTTCTAAGGTTTTTGCTCCTTGTGTTTGAGAGTGGAAGGCAAGCTGAGGCAGGAGGAGACGGAATGGTCTTTTACTCCAAGTCCCTTCTGTGGGTTTCTTACCAATTCTACTAGAATTGGTAATACATGATACCAAGAGGAGGCTGCAACTTTCTTCCTGGGGACCTGCTTTGCTGCCCAGTTGGCTTGGGGGCTAGAGCTGACAGAGTACCCCCTGTACCCATGGCAGAGGTCAGGCCTCCTTCATTCCAGGCCTTCCTTGTCCACCTCAGGGCACAGATGGGCTTCTTTTCTTGCTGCCTCTTGCTAGGGGGGCAACCTTTAAGAAGAAGCCATCCCCCTTTCCCTTTCTTCATGCCTTTTGAGTCTAGAAGCCCCAGTACCTCAAACTCAGTGTACTTTGTCTCCCAGAAACAGGACCTCTCTTGACACCTTTAGAGTTCCCTTTACTGCTTTGGCTCTTAATAAGTACCTCTTCCCATTTGGGTCCCTGGCTCTCTTTGGTGGTCACAGGGTGCCAGTCAGCCCATTTCAGTTCTGAGCAACCCTATGTGACAGAGAACCACCACATAGGGTTTTGCCTGATACCATTTTTACTGAAGCGGCTTGCCAGGTTTTTCTCTCGCCAAACTACCGGGTTGGTTCAAACCAGTAACCTTTCAATTAGCAGCCGAGTTCTTGGCCCTCTTGCCACCTGGGTACTTTTATTAGTGGTGTATTCTGTCAAGATTGTGATTTTGGTCCGAAAGAGCTTCTAAGGTTTCAGCGGAGTGGGAGGAGACAGGGAGGGAGGGTCTTGTGCTGGTGTCAGAGATCCTATACAAATGACCCGTGAGGTGACGCCCACTCATAGGCCGGGCAGAGGAGCCCCAGTCTTAACATATGTAGGCTGGGCTGAGCCGCACTCCTTTGAAGCAGAGCCGCAGCCCAGCAGTAATTGCTGGCTTTGATTGCACCGACTCTGGTGGATGGGGCTTTGCCGGGGCTCGCCTGGCCTGGCAGCACTTCAGCCGCAGACCCCCAGTGAGGCCTTAGATGTGGGAAGTCTCCAGTCTCCGGAGCCTCATGCTTGTGGTTTCTTGAAAAGAATCTTGATTTGACCTGTTTTATATCTGTAAAGCAACCCTGTAAGGCCCCCATATCTCCCTTTGGAAGAGGAGTTGGGCTACCTTGAGGATCCGGTATTGTAAAGGAGCAACCAGGGGCACACTGTTGCCTTGTTTGATAGCTAACCACTATATATATGTGCCAATGATTTACATGCTGGTTACTCTGGTAGGAGAGTGTCCCCATAACAGGATTACTGTAAGAGGACAACATAAAATCACTGGGTAAAAGGCAGGGAAAATGGGAGACTGTTTGAAGAAATAGCTTTATTAGGAGGTGGCAGCATTTGTTCCCTGAAGTCTGCAGGTTGTCCTGTGGTAAAATGGGCCATCTTGTCTGCTTATATGTAGTTGTGCTAAACTCCTGAAGGAAGGAGAAGGAGCTTGTGGGTAGGACGAGGGGGGTAGGAAGAGTGTGAAATGCTGGCCGCTGGGGATGGACGCACCAGCCCTGTCTGACTGAGCTCCCCCACATCAGTATCAGTGTAAGTGCCTGGCCCCTGTGACCTCCTGGCCATCCCTCCCAGGAAGCTGAATGCTGTCACATAGCACTGAGAGAAAGAGCAACCTGGAGCAACCCTTTGACAACCAGTGATGAGATATTACCATGGAAATGAAAATCTGTGGGGTGCCCTCCCCACCCTTTCCAGCCTCTGTGCTAGAGTGCTGCTCCCCTCTCCTTGGAAAAATTGGGGCCTTCATAGCTCTTTGATTCTTCTGTGCTAAGAAGTGACACCTTTCTTACGTAAAAAACAAAAACCACAGCTCATGCCGTACTACACGTTTTCCAGTTAATTCTGCAGAAGACAAGGAATTGAAATTGTCTTTGAAAACCTCTGTATAGCTGTTACAGTCCATACCATTCATTTTTTGGTACAACACTGGTTGTAATTACAATAACGATAGCTAACATGTACTCAGGCCTTACTACCTGCCTACATTAGTCCTCAGAGTGGCCCATGGGATCGGTTTCACCACTATTCCCATTTCACCCTATTCTGGGGTTGCTATGAGTGGACTGACTTGACTGCACTGAACAACTGTGAAAAGTACTTCCTAGGTGGTAATTCTCTATGCAAAATTTTGTTTTCATGATTTCACCCTTTCAAAGCTTTCTTTTAATTCTCATCCAATTTCTCTTTTCAATCACTCAAGTGAAAAGCATAAAGGAATCCACTTTTTATTCAGAATTAAACTTTCAAAGATTTCTCTTAGTAGCAAGGACACCAAAAGCAAAAGCTGTGAGCAGAGTCCAATCTGCTGGAGCTGGCGAGGCATTCCGTAGAGGGGGCTTCCTCCAGCCCCTCCACAGCTAAAGGGAGGCTGTCATTCTAGGCTCTGCCTAGGGTGGTAGGGGGTGTGCCCAGAGGCAAAGCTCTCCTGCCTAAAGGAACCCAACTTTGCAATGCATTCCCTTTGGGTTATTTTAGCCTCAACTTGTTAACAATGTTATATTGTATTTTTCATCTACTTTAGAAGCTTTAGAGACTTGATAATTCTTTTTTTTTTTTTTTTTTTCCAATTCCATTACCTTTGGGTTATTTTAGCCTCAACTTGTTAACAATGTTATATTGTATTTTTCATCTACTTTAGAAGCTTTAGAGACTTGATAATTCTTTTTTTTTTTTTTTTTTTTCCAATTCCATTATCATCACCAATATTTAGTAACATTTACTTAAAAGGACACAGTGGTTGAAACATATAGCAATAGTTGTGAGCATGCAGCAGGACCGGGCATTGTTTCGTTGTTATGTGTTGGGTTGCTGTGAGTTGGAACCAACTCAACAGTACTTAACAGCATTACCAGGCTAATGTCAGAGATCTAAGTTAAGTAGGAAAAAAAAGTCTTGAGAACTCTAAGATCTTAACCAAAGCTGGAGAGGCTTCAGCTGTGTGAGTGAACAGAGCAAGCGTATCACGGTGGTATCAGTGGAGGTCTGCAGTGCCCTGGGTCATTGGAACCTGTGACAGTCCCAGCATACAGTGGCTACCCACAGTGGACTGAAGAGACCAAGCACTTTGGTCTGACACAGATCTTTTCATGTTTGACCATTTCTATTGGTATTTTAAAAAATACTTTTTTCTTTTTTTGTATCATGACCCCCTAAGTATCAAATGCATTTCACATCATAATCCTGTGGTCCTTGAACCAAATTGTACAAGGTATTCTGAGGATTTGGGGCTATCCTAGAGCAATCTGTTACAGCCATCTACCAAATCAGAGTGGATTCATTAAATTCAGAGACCTTAATACATGTGCTATGAGCAATAGAGGTAAAACTATTCAGCGGTGTATGGCAAATTCATATTAATAGCATTTCATTTGTTCTTTCCTGAGGTGGAAAACGAAACTCATTCCCAACGTGCAAAGCCAAGGCAGCAACCCCGGGACCTCTTCTGGAGATGGAAGCTTGTTGAAAACCTAGACTGTCTCCACAGCTATTATAGTCGGCCCCCACGGGGAAATGACACCAACTTCATCCCGAGGTCACTGCTTAGAGACACTGATCCATAGACAATCACTGCCAAACCCCCTTTCGTCTCCTGCAAGAGCCAAGTTCCAAAATCAAACACGAAAAAGGTTTTTAAAAAGTAAATTAGAAAGCACACAAGAATGCTAGCAGGCCCTAGGTCAGCTGAGAAGCTGCCCTCCCCCATCTCTGCCGGGAACTTCTCAGAGCATCTTGCAACCATACCTGTAACATTTTGGCAAGGACAGTAACTTGGCTGCGTTTGCCTGCTGTCAGCAACTGGAGCCATCCACCAGCACGTCAGTCAGCATCCCAGCAGAGGAATTTGTGGAAGAGTTCCCTCTTTGTTTCTGTCCTCCTTTTTCTTTCACTTCCTTTCTCCAAAAGCTTTATTTAACAGTGCAAAAGGATCAATCTTTATGTTTGCTTCTTGTTTTTTAAACTTGAATGAATTTTGCTTCGATTTACACTTTTTTCATTTTCAATTTGTTGTACATTTTGCTAGCTATGAGCATTTAAGTAAGATTCAAAGATTCAGAAACATTTTCAAGAAAAATGAAATTAAAAGAAGCCCTCTTTTTCTGAGAGATCCCTTGTCCCATAAGTGGCTTCTCTGTGAAGTTTCTGTAACAAGATAGTGGCCTCTCTGTCTTTGTAAGGCATTCCTAGAGCTGAATCAATGGAACAGCCAAATCCACTCTGGTGGTAGCAATGACAGTTCTATTTTACTTTATTTTTCTTCTGGTTTCTTTCTCTTTCTTTCTTTCTTTTTTTTAAAGGCAAACCTTAACAGATACTTCCAGCCGACCAGTTTGCAGTGAATTTTCATATCTTTAATTCTCACCCCCTTATTGTAAAAAGCCCAGCACTTGAATTGTTATTACTTTAAATGTTCTGTATTTGTATCTGTTTTTATTAGCCAATTAGTGGGATTTTATGCCAGTTGTTAAAATAAGCATCGATATACCCATTTTTTTTTTTAATAGCAAGGCACAGCCTCTGCCCCAAACTGTCATCTAACATTGTCATTCCAGATGGAGTTAAACGTGCTGAGCATTTTTTAAAAGAAGCTTTGTAATAAAACATTAAAAAAAAAAAAAAAAAAGTGTCATTTTATTAAGGCGGAATTCCAGACCATCTAAAATTGGGTTGTTGCTGTTAAGTGCCATCGATTCAGTTCTGACCCATAGCGACCCGGAACAAGGTTTCCGAAGCTGTAAATCTTCACAGGAACAGAAAGCCTCATCGTTCTCCCGCAGAGCAGCTGGTAGTTTCCAACTGCTGACTTGGTGGTTCACGGCCCGACTGGTAATCACTAAGCTACCATTTAGTAGTGGGGTACTAAGTGCACAGACCAAGGCCAGCCCTGAATGGCTGTACCTGAGCACTCTGTCAGAGGAGCCCAGCTGGTGCCTTGCCCAGAAAAGCATTGACCGCTGCAACACACACAGATCCTCCAAAGTACGTGCACGGCTTCTCCTCCTCCTTTTCCAGGTGTAAGGGAAGAGAAGAGTCAGGTGAACATGCTTCTCTTTTCTGATCAGCTCAAGATCATGGTGGGGCCCAGCCACCAGCTTGCCACACTCACCATAGTTGGTGTCCAGACACTTCCCATCTTCATTGCATCTGTCCTCACAGTGGGTTCCCCAAATCATGATGTCCCTGTGCTGAAGGAAGGTTTTAACAAACGTCAACATTTTCCCAATATTGAGTTTTCATTCCCTGGGCTGCTTTGCCTTAAACTTAATTAGCATCTAAGTTGGCATCTAATCTAGCAGAAACTACGTATTTTAAGTTTAAAACATCAACATTTCAGGGTCTTCCACAATGTTAAACCATCCCATGAGCTAGTTTGAGATACCACTAGTCTAACTGAAATCTCTCTTGCTGAAATTCTAGTTCTGCCTCCCATTTTCAACCTACAACACAGCTGGAGAACAGCTGGCTACCGTACTTGTAATAACCCTCCACATACTGTACTTGAAGATTACCATTAAATCACCCCTCAAATTTTCTTGAGGCTAAGTAATCCCAATTCCTTGAACCTTTCATCATTGGTCCTTTAATCATTTTCATTACTATCCTCTGGAACCTCTCCAATTTCTCTTCATTTAGTACTAAACTTGAACTGGGGGTGGGGGACAGTCTATTATGTTCAGGGGACCTATTTGTTACAAAGGTTTAATATTCAGCTGTGACCAAAACTTCATTTGAAAATTCTCTCTCTGAATTTTCTTAATGCATATGAACCAAATAGTTAAAAACAGACTACAGCTGCTGCCATAGTTTTTTCAGAGGTTCACTTGGAGAGAGTCACCTCGGAGCGTTTTACTTTTTGGAAAAAAAAATGCAGGGTGGAAACACTTAACAAGCTCTTTGGGATCTTGGGAGGAAACCAGGTACACAAGAGACATGCTGGTGTTAGTTGTTAACTGAGCCACTTTCGACTCATAATGACCCCATGTGTACAGACAAGAACTTCCACAGGATAGTCAAGCTCTGGTAGCGTAGTGGTTATGAATCGGGCTGCGAACCACAAGGTCAGCAGTTTGAAACTACCAGCTGCTCCACAGGAGAAAGATGAGGCTCTCTGCTCCCATAAAGATTCACAGCCTTGGAAACCCTGTTCAGGGTCGCTATGGGTTGGAACCGACTCGACAGCACTTAACAACCACAGCAATCTTTCAGAAACATATCACCAGGCCTGTCTTGTGAGGTGGCTCTGGGTGGGTGCAAATCACCAACCTAAGGACTGGAGTCAAGTACTGAACTGTTTATGCCACCCAGAGACCCAAACAGAGACACAGGACAAGTGCCATCAAGTCGGTTCCAACTCACAGTAACCCAGCATAGGGTTTCCAAGGCTTTAGGTCTTCGGAGGAGCAGAAAGCCTTATCTTTCTCCTGAGGAGCAGCTGACAGGCTCGAACCATAAACTTTGTGGTTCACAGTACAGTGCTTATCATATGGAGCCATTACACGCCCCATATGACACGTGTTGTTGTTAAGTGCCTTTCAGTCGGTTCCGACTCACGGCATCCCTGTATAGGGTTCCGAGGAGCAGCTGGTGGGTTTGAACTGCCCACCTTGGGATCCTACAGCGCCATACCAGGAGTCATGTGTACACCTGAAAATTAAAACTGGGACAAAGCTCATCAACCCTCTCCCCATTTCTGCTCTATGTTTTTTATAACACACACAAATTGACGAAATATTGAATATAATAAAGGATGTTTGAACCCTCCGAGCCAGTTGTTCCTTCCATAAACTTGGCCCCCTCTTACTTTTCTATATTTCCTCTAGAGTATATTTTCAAAATAACTTTGATGTCAGTGCCTAGTCCACAAAATCCTGTCTTTTGCAGGCAGCAGTTCTGGGGAGAGAGTCAAGAGTCCCCCTTGAGATATGGGCAAAAGGGAAGCAACCCGAGGGACATCTGTGGGGAAAGGGATGCTCCTTTGGTCACAGCTTCTGTTTCATCTCTGAGTTGGCTCTCCTCCCTACAAGGAGCTCAGAGCCAAATCCTGTGCCAAGAAGAGGAGGTTGGGTGAGCCTTCTGGGCACTGAGCTTTTCCCTGAGATCACAGCTGGCATGCTGGTCATGATGAAATGGGGTTTTCCTCCCAGTTTCAGTTTGTTTGGTTGCTAGGGCTGTTGGTAACTTACCTGTTTAGCTGGAAGGGGCCTTTTGAACTGGCTCACAACTACAGTTGTCTTAAGTACAGTCATTTACCACTGTACTGTGGTCTAAGTCAGGAACAATATGCAAACCTCTAGTAAAAGACCAGTGAGCAATAACAAGATATCTGTGTGGCTTTCCTTCTAAGGAAGAAAAATCATGAGAGAACAATGCATGATTTTGACGGAAATCGTTATTGTTAGGTGCCATCGAGTGGGTACTGACTCATACCGACCCTCTGCACAACAGAATGAAACACTGCCAGTCCTGGGCCAACCTCACAATTGTTGCCATGCTTGAGCCCATTGATGCTGCCACTTTGCCAATCCATCTCGCTGGGGGTCTTCCTCTTTTTCTCTGACCCTCCACCTTACCAAACATGATATCTTTCTCCAGCAACTGGTCTCTCCTGACAATATGTCCGAAGTATGAGAGTCGAAATTTGACCATCCTGGCCTCCAAGGAGCACTCTGACTGCACTTCATCCAACACAGATATGTTGGTTCTTTTGGCAGCTCATGGCACTTTCAATATTCCTCTCCAACACCGTAACTCAAATGCATCAATTCTTCTACGGTCTTCCTTATTTACTGTCCAGCTTTTGCATGCCTATATGGTTATTGAAAATACCATGGCTTGGGTCAGGCACACCTTAATCCTCAAGCTGACATCTCTGCTCTTCCACACTTTAAAAAGGTCTTGTGTAGCAGATTTGCCTAATGCAATATGTCATTTGATTTCTTGACTGCTGCTTCCATGAGTGTTGATGGTTGGTCCAAGAAGAATGAAGTCCTTGACAACTTCAATCTTTTCTCCACTGGTAAGAATGTTGTTTATTGGTCCAGTGGTGAGGATTTTTGTTTTCTTTATGTTGAGATGCAATCCATACTGAAGGCTGTGCTCTTTGATCTTCATCAGTAAGTATTTTAAGTCCTCTTCACTTTCAGCAAGCAACGCTGTATCATCTGCATATCGCAGGTTGTTAATGAGTCTTCTTCCAATCCTGATGCCATGTTTTTCTTCATATAACCAGAAAAGAACCCTAAATTCCACATGACATAGTAGTTTGATTTGCCAATGAGATTTGCCATTTCTGTATACAGAATAATCTCCCATACAAAATTTTAAGACCTGCCTTGGAAACTTAACTTCTGGGGAAATAAGTATAGAAAATATATATACACACATGTACATACAGCATAGAAATATAAATGCACACATTTGTGTATGTGTGTGTGTATATATACATACATACATATATATTTATAATGTTGTTGTTGTTGTTAAGTGCTGTTGAGTTGGTTCCAACCCATAACGACTCTGCATAGGGTTTCCAAGGAGCAGCTGGTGGCCTTGAACCACCGACCTTGTAGTTCAAAGGACTTTGCAGTCTGGTGCATTAGCCCACAGCACCACACCAGGGCTCCATGTAAATACATGTGTGTGTGTGTGTGTGTATATATATATATATATATAAAACGCTCTGGTAGCATAGTGGTTACGAATCGGGCTCTGGTAGCATAGTGGTTACGAATCGGGCTGTGAACCACAAGGTCAGCAATTCGAAACTACCAGCTGTTCTGCAGGAACAAGATAAGGCTTTCTGCTTCTGTAAAGCTTTACAGCCTCAGAAACCCTGTATAGGTCGGGCAGCCGTGGCAAAAAACTGTCCTGTTTTATGAGTCTCCACGGTACATATCTACCATCACCACCGCCCTTCTGTAACTCTAACTCTGCAAGCAGGGATGCTGCAGAGGGAAAGGGGAAGGAAAGGGTGTGCCAACTGCAGTCTTGTCCTCCATGCCCAGGTTCAGAGACATCCTGCAATACTGATGAACCTCTGAGCGTCTCATAAAACAAGGAGTGTGTGATGCTCATTGGGTGCTTACAGAAGCCCAGAGGAGCCTTGGGAACTACCTCATTTTTCCCACATGCTGGCATCTGGCATATGTTATGCCTGTTCTAGATTGAAGGTTCCAATTAGCTGGAGGTGTCCTCCTAGTGTCTAGTCCTACAAACTCAAACTCATTTGGGCACCCTGGCAAAACCATCCTGTTTCATGAGATTTCAACCTGAGGGAAGCACACTCAACATTGTGGCCAACTACACTTTCATTCTGAAATTTGTTTAGAATGACTGTCTCTACTCTCCCCACTTTAGCCTTTTCTCCATTGTTGTTGTTGTTAAGTGCCGTCGAGTCGGTTCCGACCCATAGCAACCCTGTACAGGGTTTCCGAGGCTGTAAATCTTTATGGGAGCAGAGAGCCTCGTCTTTCTCCCGCAGAGCAGCTGGTAGTTTCAAACTGTTGACCTTGCGGTTCGCAGCCCGATTCGTAACCACTACGCTACCAGATAGAATAGGGTTTTTTTCAACTGAATGTGGTTGTTGCATGTCATTGATTACAACTGAGAGACCCCGTATGACAAAATAGAACTCCCCCATAGGGATCCCTAGGCTGTAAGCTTTACGAGAGCAGAAAACAAGATCTTTTCTTCCTTAGAATGAGCATGAGCCCAAAGCAGGATTCACTCCAGTTGGACCCCTTGCTGAGACTTTGCATTTCCACCCAAACTGAATCAGAACCTATAGTTTAACAAGGTCTCCAGGGGATTCTTATGTGTCCCTTTTGATTCCTTTCTTACATACATAAGAATCACCTGGGGCTCTTGTTAGAAAGTAGATTTTAATTTGGTGTATCTGGGGTGAAAATACAAATTTTCAGCATGGGGTTGAACAGGAATGAATAGGATCAAAATCCTGGTTCAACCCTCTCTCCACTTGGTTAGCAAACAAGTGCCTAATCATTGTGTGACCAGGGCTCCTTCTTCAGTCAGCATCTGTGGGGAACTTAACATGCTGATTGATAAAGGATACCAGCATACAGTTCTAAGGAGGCCGTGGTCCATGGAGGTTCAGGTTGGCATGCAAATTGGAAATCATGTGAATCAGAAGGACTATCCTCTCACCAACCTGCAGATACTTAGAATTAAGTGTGCTTGTAATAAAAGGATGATGTAAACTAAATGTCCTAGCAAGACAACCTCCCTGCCCCCAGTACATTCACACACACACACAAGACTTGACAAGAACGGTAGGACAAGAGAGAATATTAAGACAATAACTTAATAAAACCCTTACCTTAGGCCTATGACTAGAAAGAACGCTGTGCTGGCTATTGGCAAGAAAACATCTGAGACCAAGTGCTTGCAGGATAGCTCATTCTCTTTACCATGGCTGCGTGCTGCTGGTTCTCAGACTAGGATGTGTGTGTGTACTAGTATCTATTTTCCTTCCTTTGGTAGACCGTGTCCACCAGGAGTTTCTCCACCTAAAATTATGAGCAAATTTGCACCTGTGTCTTTAGGACTCACATCAGAGGAGGCCTGTAGTTGTTAAATGCCGTCAAGCTGGTTCTGATTCATAGCTACCCTGTATAGGTAGGTTTTCCCAGGAGCGGCAGATGGATTTGAACTGTCAGTCAGCCTTGCAGTTCAAACTGACCGTGTAGTCCAGTAATTTATCTTACAGTGCCATACCAGGACTACACAAGAGCCTTCCTACTTTGCCTGCCTGGTCTATAGTAAAGCCATGCTGTGGAGTAAAACCTTGCATGAAACAGAGTTCAGCCATTCAAACTGTCTAAAGTAGAAAACTCAGTTTCCAAACACCTTCCTTCCCACTATTGGTTTTGGAAACTTGTTTTTTGTCTTCTAAACTTGGTATTTGAGTCAAGTGAAAGTTTGAGCTAGCAGGAAGCAGAGTTCTCGTTCCAGTTTTTCTAATACCTGCTTTCCTGATGGAATATTCCAGTTAAATACAACATCTTGGTAACCCTCCCTCAGACACCATGGCTTCTCTGCATCACCAATCCTCTGCCATGCAAGGGGCTATACCAAGTCAGCGGTGGGAACTCCTCCCCGCTCCTTGACAAGGACTCTAGAGTTGCTTGAATTTGTTTCAGCCTTATGAGCAATCCTATCGTTTCCTTGTCTGAAGTAACTAATTAACAGATTAGTGTGGACTCACTCCCACCAATTTGTTCAGAAGAGCCAATCAGTACCTCACCTAGTATCACTTGAAAACCACATAACAGATATGAAGTTAAAATTTTCACCTGTTCATATACCACTGTTTTCTGAACTATAACATGTGTTAGGGGAATCTTGGGGAATTTCTCTATGTACTTGTTTTTTTTCCTGGGATCTTAAACCACCCCATGGACTGTCCATACATAAAAGCATAACTTTCTGGAGTGATAGCTGCTACTTCCAACCCACTGGATACATTTCCCTACATCTTAACTCCTCATGATTCACTCTCAGCACACTTCTGTGGAGATCTGGAAAGACCTTCAGGAGCAGCTGTGGTGGAATATGGAACTCCAGCTCTCATTCATTTGGTGTCAAGATGGCACTTGCTCATGCTTGTCAAGACAGATACCTGGCCAACCGATTGGAAGAGATACATATCTGTGCCCATTCCAAAGAGAAGTGACCCAATGGAATGTGGAAATCATTCGACCGTATCATTAATATCACACTCAAGTAAAATTTTGCTAACTCAAGCATGCCTGCAACAGTATATCAACCAACAGAGGTTCAAGCCGGATTTAGACAAGGAGGTGAAATGAGGGATATCATTGTTGACATCAGATGGACCTTGGCTGAAAGCAGAGAATACCAGAAAGATGCTTACCTATGCTTTATTGACTATGCAAAGGCTTTTGGCTGTGTGGATCAGAGCAAATAATGGATAACATTGCAAACAATAAGTATATTGCAGAATATTTCATTTCGCTCATGAGGAACCTGTACATAGACTAAGAGGCAGTTGTTTAAACAGAACAAGGTACACTGACTGATTTAAAGTCAGGAAAGGTGTGCCCCAGGGTTGCATTCTTTCACCATACTTATTCAATCTGTATGCTCAGCAAATAATCTAAGAAACTGGATTATATGAAGAACAATATTGCATCAGGTTTGGATGAAGACAATATGCAAATTGATACAACCTTGCTTGCTGAAAGTGAAGACGACTTACAACACATTACTGATGAAGATAAAAGACCACAGTCTTTGGTATGGATTGCACCTCAGTGTAGAGAAGACAAAAATCCTCATCACTGGACCAATAAATAACATCATGATAAAGAGAGAAAAGATTCAAGTTTTCAAAGACTTCATTTTGTTTGGATCCACTACCAATACTCATGGAAGCAGCAGTCAAGAAATCAAACAACAAACTGCCTTAGGAAACTCTGTTTCACAAGACCTCTTCAAAGTGTTCAATAGAAAAGATACCAGTTTGAGGACTAAGGAAAAGGTATCAGCTTGAGGACTAAGGTGCGCCTGACCCAAGCCATGGTATTTTCAATAACCTCATATGCATGTGACAGCTGGACAGCCAGTAAGGAGGGTCATAGAAGAATTGACGCACTTGAGTTATGGTGCTGGTGAAGAATATTGAAAGTACCAGGAACTGATAGAAGAACAAACAAATCTGTGTTGGAAGAAGTACAGCCAGACGCTCCTTAGAAGCCAAGAAGGTGAAATTTGGTTTCTCATACTCCAGACATGGTACCAGGAGGGACCAGTCCCTGGAGAAGGGCATCAGGCTTGGTAAAGCAGAGGTTTAACCAAAAAGAGGAAGGCCCCAGTGAGACGGATTGGCACCACGGCAGCAGCAATAGGTTCCAGCATAACAACTGACAATTGACGTGGGACCAGTGTTTTGTTCTGTTGTGCACAGGGCCACTACAGAGTCAGAGGTGACTCGAAGGCACCTAACAACAAGGTGGCCCAACATCTTATCTTCTAAGATTCTCTGTTTAAAGACAGCTGAGCCTGTTCCAAATTGTCAGTCTATTCCCCACAAGTGTGAAGGTTTCAGGGTGGACTGTAACTAATTAGGGACTGTGGCCTCCTTCCAAGCTGGGCATAGAGGGAGGTTGGCCACAACTAGCCTGACTACACCAGGTAATGTGCTCAAATCTTGAAAACCATCATCTCATGTGGTTCTCAACAACCCCATGGGAGAGGTTCCATCAGCAGATACCTGCAGAACACAATAATCCCAATGTTTCAGAGATAGACTGGTAACTGAGAATTAGAACCCAAGTCTGTTTTAATTCCAAAGTCTGTGGTTGTTGTTGTTGTTAAGTACTCTCAAGTCGGTTCCAATTCATAGTAACCTGGTATAGGGTTCTGGAGAAATGGCTGCTGAGCTTGAACTGCTGAACTTGTGGTTCAAACTGACCTTGCAGTCCAGCGCATTAATCCACAGTGCTGCACCAGGACTCCAGGTCTGGAGTATTAATCATTTATTGAGACTACTACAGCAACTAAAGTAATTTCAAATAAAAACTTGATGATTTGTATGTCTTTCAGGAGTTAAACTCTGCTAAAGGAGCTCTGGTACCATAATGGTTACAAATCGGGCTGCGAACCTTAAGGTCAGCAGTTTGAAACTGCTAGCTGTTCCATGGGAGAAAGGTGAGGCTTTCTGTTCCCATAAAGCTTTACAGCCTGGGAATCCCTGTACAGGGTCGCTATGGGTCAGAGCAGACTCCACACCACATCACCATACTATCTATATGCAGATGATACAACTTTGCTTAAAGGGGACTTAAAACATTCACTGATAAAGATCAAAGAGCACAAAGATGTATGGATTACATCTCAATGTCAAGACCCACTTGACCAATAAACAACATTCTTGTCAACGGAGAAAAGATCGAAGTTGTCAAGGACTTCATTCTTCTTGAATCAGCACTCATGGAAGCAGCAGTCAAGAGATCAAATGACGTATTGCATTAGGTAAATCTGCAGCACAAGACCTTTTTCAAGGGTTGAAGAGCAAAGATGTCAGCTTGAGGACTAAGGTGCACCTGACCCAAGTCATGGTATTTTTAATAACTTCATGTGCATGTGAAAGCTGGACAGTAAATAAGGAAGACCATAGAAGAATTGATGCTTGTGAGCTATGGTGTTGGAGGAGAATATTGAAAGTGCCATGGGCTGCGCCAAAAGATCTAATAGATCCGTTTTGGAAGAAGTGCAGCCAGAGTGCTCCTTGGAGGCCAAGATGGCCAAACTTTGTCTCTCATACTTTAGACACATTGTCAGGAGAGACCAGTTGCTGGAGAAGGATATCATGTTTGGTAAGGTGGAGGGTCAGAGAAAAAGAGGAAAACCCCCAATGAGATGGATTGGCCAAGCGGCAGCATCGATGGACTCAAACGTAGCAACAGTAGTGAGGTTGGCCCAGGATCGGGCAGTGTTTCATTCTGCTGTGCATAAGGTCGCTATGAGTTGCTACTGACTTGATGGCACCTTAATAACAACAACATACTATCTAAAAATGGTAGGTGTTCAGTTAACAAAAGTTGCTAAAATAAAGACAAAAACTGTGCTGATGAAAACATTGAGACTGATTTAAAAAATGATCTCGATAACCACATGGGTTCTGCCTTTCAAAACATGTGTTGAAAATACAAGCAAGCTTCCACTGTTCAAAATATTTGTAAGATTACTGTGTATGTTTCTCAATACTTGTTTACAAGAAAGTCCTGTGAAATTATAGTCACACCTTGCATTTTTGGTAGATTTAATTGGTTATTTAGTTGAAATATTAAGTGGATTAAAACCAAGGTGGAACAAGACAAAAACTTGTTTCAAATTTCTAACTCAACATAGAGAGAAAACATAGTTACTGTATGCTGAAAAAATGTGACTAACATATTAGTCTTACCCTATCAACTATGAGTGGGGCTCAATCGAAAATCAACTTCTGAGTTAGAAATTCACTGACAGATCTCAGCAGTGAATCATTTTGTTCACCAGACTGTTTTAATATAGATTGTCTTCCAACGCTTGGAACTTTACCCACCTTTAGCCTCATGCTGAGCCACTTAGTAGTTCTAAAACTGCAAATATAGCTCATAATTGACGTTAAAAATAACCACTTTTCCCTGAGAAATTGGTATTAAGACCATTCTTTAAAGAACTCCATTTCAGGAAACGTAATTGCAGTATAGGTGAAAGCTCTGCTCAGTGGCTCTCAAGTCTTATTCAACAAGACATTTCACAAATGGTATGGTTTTATTTGCAATCTTAAATATCCATACATAATTCTAAGAGGAAGGAGTAGAAGAGGAAAAAGTACCATGGAAACCTGGTACTTTAAAACAGTCTATGGAAGGCTCATGGTATGCTTGGGGAGTGAGGAGAAATGGCAGCAGAGAGATAGGAGCCCAGCAGGACTGTCTGGTCTCAGCCTGTCCCTAAACAAGTGTGCCCCAAACATTCGGCCTGTTGGGGTTCTTAGTAATGTTCACTTTTGAGCCACAGACGGAGGCAAACAGCAGAAGTTCCATGTGCAGTTGGTCCATATTTGGAAGCAGAGGAGTTGACTGAGACGACTTTCCTTCAGTCCAGAGAGTTCCCTGTAGGAAGCAGCTGTACTCACCTGAGAGAGCAAAGACATGGAGAAAGCCCCACCGATCCAGCCCCACCGATCTTTCGTGTGTAAGGACAAAAAGGTTTTCAAAATGCCTTCCCAGTCCAAGCAGAATGCATGGAATCGGTATTTTGAAAAGGATAAGAAGACACTGAGGCATGGCTTTTTTTAATTTAGTAGGCTACAAGTGCATTTAAAAATTTCAATCAGAAAAATGTCTTTCCTGGAATTCAGTCAGTGGTTGAGAAATAGTCCTGCCGTTTCCAGGGCAAGGGTCACATCCTATGAGGACACTGGTCAAAGAGTGAAAGCAAAGCTCCCTCCTCCTACATCCAGGGCTCATGTCAAAGGTCAAGAGTCTGCTGCAGTGTGCAGGGAGCTGTCAGAGCACAAGGGTAACCTTTACTAATGGAAATGCTCGTGGCTTCACAGGTGCTTCCTTTTTTCGTTAGGAAACGTTTATAAGAATAACCCAACGTTTCCTAAACCAGGTTCCATGTGTGGTAGAAATGTAAGCACAAGTGTAGTTATTTTCATACTATGCTATAATTAGATTCAAAATTTTAAAAATGTATAATCTCCCTTTTATTAACCATAGAGTAAAAAACAAAAAAACTTCATTCAAACCATGATGTCCAGGTCTGCAACTCAGGATTGAGATTTTCAAATTAGCTATCTTGTATTTAATTGTATTATCACAACCTACTTCTAACCGTGGCTGTTACAAAACATTCAGGGATCTTGGACACATCGCTTAAGCTCTCTGAGACACATCTTTCCAGCTTCAAAATTCCATCTTGGAAGACACTTCTCGCAGGCCAATGATTAAAAGAGGCTTGTATTACATTATTTTGACTTTGCTGACAAAGAAGAAACAGATGCTCCTTAAAAGACTTTCTCTGTTCCCCCTTCTTGCTTTACTGCTAAGAAGTGTAGACGTAACACAGGCAGGTTAATCCATGAATGTCGTCCCCTACAGTTCCTTTCCGAACACTGTTGCTTTAAAATAACAGTGTTGTTGTTGAGTGCCATTGAGTCGATTCCGACCCATAGTGACCCCGTATAGGGTTTCTAAGGAGCAGCTAGTGAGCTTGAACCATCCACCTTGAAGTTCAAACGGCTTTGCAGTCTGGCGCATTAACCCACAGTGCCACACCAGGACTCCAAATAACAATACTGAGTCAAAAAAGGCAGAGCACAGCTTTTGCTTACATTGTTGTTGTTGTTAAGTGCCATCAAGTCGGTTCCGACCCATAGTGACCCTGTACAGGGTTTCTGAGGGTGTAAATCTTTACGGGAGTAGAAAGCCTTATCTTTCTTCCGCGGAGCAGCTGGTAGTTTCGAACCGCTGACCTTAAGGTTCGCAGCCTGATTCGTAACCACTATGCTACCAGAGCTTCTAATTAGCAACTCATAACACTTAATTATGATTCAAAATTACACATATTTTTATTTTCAATTTAAAATTTTACAGATTAGAAGATTACATAATATCAAAGTCAATTTATAGGCAGTTTTAATATACTGATATTGAAAAAGGAAAGCGACAGTAATCATTAAGATTGCAGATGTGAATGACCATGAAACCAGACCTCTCCTGTCAACGCAGCCCACAGATATTCCCAATCGAGCAGCAGCATCCTGATGCTGAGATGAATAAAGACAAAACATCTCTGTCCTGCCCAGAATGCCGGGTAAGACCTGAAGCTGCCGGTACATGTTCTCAGACACATTTCACAGACAGAACATATCTCAATGGCTCAGGACTCTCTTGTGAGGCAATGATGAAAACAGTGTGCATTCAGAGGAAGGCTTTTTCCTTCACAAATGAACGCAGGCACATGTTTACAAAAATGAAAAGATTCAAAAGAAATGTTTGCTCCAAGGCACCAAGGGTATATAAAGCTTTTTAAGAAATACTCAAATGAAAAGGCTAAAAAAGGAAATTCGTTTTAAACGAAGAAATCTGTTATTAATGTAACTAATGTAAATAATGACTTCAGACAGGACACAATCAAAATGCACACTGAACAGATTGTGTGGTGTGAGAGAATATCTGACCAGAGAGCATTCCTGAGGGCACTTGGGCAGCTGGCTGGTACACGCTTAAACGG
Source organism: Chrysochloris asiatica (assembly GCF_000296735.1). Lineage (NCBI taxonomy): Eukaryota > Metazoa > Chordata > Mammalia > Afrosoricida > Chrysochloridae > Chrysochloris > Chrysochloris asiatica. Next base: position 5,838,652 of record NW_006408647.1, read on the forward strand.
GCTCTCCTAGGAGCCAGAGACGGTGTGCATCATTTGTATTTGTAAAATCCTTCTCCAGTCTTCTTGCCCAACTTCTTCTCTGCTACCAGCTTATTCATGGTTGGGCTGGGCTGAAACAAGGGGTTCTTTACATCCATTTCTTGCCACCCTATTGGAGGAAAGAAAGCGTTTAGGACAAAGTCCTGCATTTACTTTTTATGCCTTAGTATTCCCAGGGCAAGTCTGACAGAGCTTGGAGAAAAGAGCTTCTATTCTGATGTGGGAGAGCCCCTCAGATGTGGGCCCACTCAGGCATAGCTGGCCCAGTCACATCTCCCTAGTAAGGTTGCTCACGAGGCAGTGAGGCTCGAGGCCTGCCTCAGAGGGCCCTCCTGTTTATCCAGGGCATTCTTGATAATCACTGATGTCATACTTCAGTTTGCAGAAGATCCAAAACATTAGCAGAGCTAGTTAATTTCTTTTGGCTCCTTAGTGACATATTTAGACAACTTTCAGAATACATGTTTAAAATCTGAACGTTCTACTGCTGGTTATTTTATATCCTTGTAAGATTCAAAATGTCATTTCACAGTTCTCTCAAATATGCAAGTATTCTTCATGAAACTTGGTAGTAATAAGCCATATGTGACTTCAGGAGTTTTAAGTAGTGAGCTACATTTGACTTCACTCCAGCTTTAATGGTTATTTTTGCCATCTTCAGAATCACTACATTAAAATGGTGGTGGTGGTGGCTATGTGCTGTGGAGTCAGTTCTGACTCATAGCAACTCATAGGGTTTCCAAGGCTATAAATCTTTACAGGAGCAGAAAGCCTCATCTTTCTCCTGCGGAACAGCTGTTAGTTTCGAACTGCTGACCTTGAGGTTAGCTGCCTAACTGTAACCACTACGCTACCAGAGCTTCTTAAAATGGGCACATTTACAAAAGCCGTTACGTACTTGATTACACTGGAGGCTACACCAATACCAAGTGTTAAGTGACACATTATATCAATGTCAATTTCCTGGCTTTGGTGTTATATACTATGGTTATATAAGATGTAACCACTGGGGAAAACTGAGTGAAGAACACCAAATACCTGTCTATATTTGCAACTTCCTGTGACTGTCTAATTATTTTAAAATAAAAGAGGTTATCCTGTTAGGAGGTACTACACAACCACCATCTATTTAGAGCACTGTTGCTCCACAGGATAAGCAATGGACCGTGGACGACAAGGTCCATGGTGTGAGCCCACTGGCTATGCCACGGGGAAAGATGAGGCTTTCTGATCCCATGCAGACTTAAAAAGCCTCAGAAACTTGATACAGGGTCACTATGAGTTGGAACCGGCTCGGTGGCATCTAACCTGAACCCGTAAGCTGGTGAAGCACAGAAATAAACTCATGATGGTCTGCTTAGACTCATGACAATTTCTGTTTTAAATAGTCCACAGATACTACCTCACCTCAGTAAAAGACAGAAAATGGACAATTCCAATTCTTACCATCCAAGATGAACTTTGTAGTATCCAGTCCAACATAGTCAACAAGCTCAAATGGGCCCATGGGGTACCCAGCTCCCAACTTCATAGCAGTGTCGATGTCCTCCTTGGATGCATCACCTGGGAGGAAAGGGCAGCTCTGTGTCACCACCATCATTCCCTCAAGTCTCTCTGAATCAAAAAAACTCCTAGAGTCAGGATTTCTGACTGGGGTGAGATTTCATCTCGGAAATACAAGCCAAAGAGGTCACCAAGTACAAGCTAAAGAGATCATGGAATACTCACAGCTATTTCACCGTGAGCTTAATTCTAGAGCATGGCTACCTGGTTCACAGAGCCCTGGTGGCATAATAGGTTACGTGTTGAATTGCGAAGCCAAAAAAAGGTTGTTATTTCAAACCCACAAGTTGTTAGGAAAAAGACGAGCAGTCTGCCTCTGTCAAGATTTGTAGGGTGTAATGTGGTGTGGTGCTGTAGGACAACCACTGGGCTGCTAACCACAAGGTCTGTGGTTCAAACTCACCAGCCACACCTCAGAAACCCTGTATAGGGTTTCTGTGAGTAGGAACCAACTCTCGATAGCACGTAACAACAGCAACAACCTAACAGTACCAGTTTGAGGACTAAAGTGCTCCTGACCCAAACCCTGGTATTTTTAATAGCCTCATATGCATGTGAAAGTTGGTCAATGAATATGGAAGACTATAGAGGAACTAATACATTTGAGTTGTGGTGTTGGAGGAGAATATTCAAAGTACCATGGGGCTGCCAGAAGAATAAACCAATCTATCCTGGAAGCAGTACAGCCAGAATACTCCTTAGAAGCCAGGATGGCGAGATTTCATTTCTCATACTGTAGACATACTTCAGGAGGGACCAGCCCCTGGAGAAGGACATCATGCTTGAAAAAGTGGAGGATCAGAGAAAAAGAGCAAGACCCCCAAAGAGATGGATTGGCACACTGACAGCAGCGATGGGCATAAGCATAACAGCTGTGAGGATGGCACAGGACCGGGCAGTGTTTCGTTCTGTTGTTCACAGAGTCACTACCGACTTGGTAGTACCTAAAAACAACAACAATCTAACAGTAGCTATCCAGAATTTTGTTTCAACATAAAATAGTAATCTACCATACTAAAGCTAGCTGAGGGGGGGAGGATGCTAAAAAACTCAGATAGGATTGTGTACCTAAAAATGGCAGACTTTTAGGGCACAAAGAGCAGGAACTGCTTAAACATCTATAAAGACCGTATTTATCAAGGTATATAAAATAATAATGTAAGCCAAAGGATTTCAAGGTAGTTCAAGGTGATGAAATGAAAATACTACCCAATTAGTTTTTATGAGTAGCATTACTAGTACTGCATAAATTAGTCAACCAGAGAATTCTGAAAATTATGGTCTGAGTTTAGGCTATAAGAAAGCAAAGGATGATCCTATACAAAAGTAAGTCAAAAAGTACTGTTAAACAAAAGCATAGAAACCTTTATTTAAAAAAAAAATACCAAAATGTGAAACTAGTATTTTTCAATTTATCCTTCATTTAGATCTATACGCTTATGAGAGCATTTCTATTTCTCTAACCCTTCCCCTACAAAGATTTGTGTGGACAATGAATAAGGAATACTATAGAGGAACTGATGCATTTGACTTAGGAACTTGGAGTCCTGGTGTGGCACTCAGGATTAATGCGCTGGACTGAAAGGTCAGGTTGAACTGCAATGATGGCTATTCAAGCTCATCAGCCACTCCTTGAAAACCTTATACAGGGTTGCTATGAGGTGCAACCAACTCGGTGGCACACAACAATGACAATATGTATCAAGCAAAGAGAGAGAAAAGAAGAAAAACAGGACAAGTCCTTCAAGAGCTCATGATACAGTGAGGACTCAGGTGTGTCTATCAAAACTTTCAACCTAACAAGAACTGAAATTCACTAACATTCACAAGGTTCTGTGTGAGGGGAGAGAGAGATTTACGCAAACTGCCACAACTTCACATAAACCACCAAGCACTCATGGATGAAGAGACTCCCAAGTGTAGGGCAGGTGAGAAGGACACTCCAGACAGAGTGGAAGCACATGCCAAAGAGGTGTGAGACGGAACATGGCATATGTGGGGCGCAGAATATTTCGTTAGACCCAGGTGACTTCCATGGTGTTATGACCAGAACACTGGAGTTCACAGCCACTTAGCACCTGTTAGTCCCTATGCTTGGAAGACTCTGCCTTCAGATATTTACATGGCCCAAACCCCACTTCTTTCAGTTTTCTGCTCAAGTCTTGTTTGATCAGAGACGGCTTCAAAAGTTCATGGAAAATTTCCATTATATTTAATTCCATTTTCCCATGAGTGTTTTGATACCCCCTTGTATATAAAAGACAAAAAAAAAAAAAAAAAATCTACAACTGCTGAACTCTAGGCTAGGACTCCCAGCTATCCCACTGACTTTACTTTTCTCCACTACCACGGATCGGAGTGTAACATGTTATTTATTATGTTCTGTCTCCTTTCATGAAAATGGCAAGCTCCTTGGGGGCAGAAATCTGATTATATAATGGTTCCAGTTAACTAGTTACTTAACCAAATTTATATCCACGGAGGGGACAGTACAGTGAATTCTAGCCCTAGTGACAGGGCTGCGATTCAGAGAAGCATTTGAGACTATTGTTATTTCAAAAAAAGAGTTAAGACACAGCATATTATGGAAAAATCTAACCAGTTTCATGCTGTTGTTGTTATGTGCCATGAAGTCAATTCCAACTCACAGAGACCCTGTATAAGGTTCCCGAGAATTGGCTGGTGACTGAACCGCAAACCTTGCAGTTCAAACCCACCTTGAGGTCAAGTGCTTATCCTCCCACGCCACACCAGGATTCCAATCAGTTTTATAGTTAGTGAAAATGTAAAAATTCTGTTCTGAGTACTACAAAATGAAACAGTTGCAAAGACTAAAATAAAGAGAAACAAAATGCACATGTGCAGACTGCTGTTAAGCATGGGTTACATGCCATGTCATGTTTTAGACTAATAATTCCTCAATTTCTTTATTTATTTCTCCGAGACTTTGACACTCTCCAGAAAACAATGCACATGCACACAGAATTCTACACCAACCTTAGGGAACTCCCTCTCCCCCAGGCTGAGAGTCCGTAATGTTGGACAACAAAGAAAAGCTTTCTCAGTGAACTTTCAAATTTTCTAGGCTAGGACCCAGGACCTGAGACATACGGCCATTGGCTCATCAGCACCACCTATCAGCCATTCTTGGCAGTAACAACAAACTGGTCTCACACCACGGAGCAGAAATGGAGTGCGGCCACTTTACTCACCAACAGTTACTCATCAAGCACTTTAGGGTGTAGCGATGAGGAGGCCCAGACATTGCCCCAGAAAACAATACACCATGATAAAGCACATGCTGCAGCAAAGATAGTGACAAGTGCCCCATGAGGATGGAAAAAGCATACAGTGAGTTATAACAACAACAATGACATCCAGTTTGGACACTGAGGAAACTCAGGTGGGGCCTGTGAGAAAGGTGAAAGCGACTCAGCAGGGGCACAAAGTGAGGAGAGAAGGTTGTCTGGCAAGGGTGTCTTGAGCAAGATACCATGCAGTGAATGGGAGACAGGCTCAATACACTACCAGGGGCTGCCATCAGCACAGCCCTCCTGAGGAGAGCTAGCCAGGTGGTCCCCCAACGCTGCCAGATTGACCAATTGCAGTGGGTGACTGACAGGGGCGGCAAGTCCACTGTTGGGCATGAGCTTACTCAAAAGGTCTGGAGAGAGAGCTCTGCCCATAGGAACAAAAGTGGGTAACTGCACCAAGCAGGCCCTCAGAGATAAAGAATTGTTCTGAATGAATGAGACCAAGGACAGAAGCTGAAGGACACTGAGAAAGAAGCCATGGCACAGCAGAAGTCAGGGCAGTGGAAAGAGAGAGCTGATGAGCCGCCACTGGAGTGTCCAGAAGCACTCGTTGGAAGGTCCTGTGGCGTCCCAAAAGTTGCTCAGTCTACAGGAGACCTGACTGGTCCATGGCTGAAATGATTCTCTCCTCTAATATGGCACACATGGTACGAGAAGTCTCCACTAGACAGCACAGCACTTGATAACATGTGCTGGTGGAGCACTCCACAACCCTGGGAACATCAAGAGTGTTGTCACAAAGGTTTTCTCCCCAGTGCATTCGGGAAAGGCTGGGCTAAATGACGTCACAGTGTTCACACTACAGAGGTTGTAAAAATATGCATGCTCAGCCCTAGATGTGTGCCCTATATTTCTGTGACAACACTTTTCCTGCAAGCATGGAAGAAGACTGAGTTACAAAGGATACCTGTTTGGAAGGACATACAACATGAGCTCCTTTGCTGCTTGAAAGAGCTTGGGCAGCTGGACTGGCATCTGGAAAGGTAAGAAATGAAAAGATGGAACAGGCATGACAGGAATGAATCAAAAGTGGCCAGTGCACAGATGTGCACCCAAGAGAGAAAGCACCTAAGGCAATTTCAGGTTTCAATGTGGAACTGACGCTCAGAGCAGCTGAGCAGCAGGTAAATGGAGACCGGGAGGCAGGCATGTCACTAAGCACTCTCAAGTGTCGGCTGAAATGGGGAGAAACAGAGAGGCAGCAGAGGTACGTGGACGAAACCTGAGGTGCAAGCTAAAAAGTCGAAAGAAAGCTTACTGTGAATTACTGAAAAGCAGCACCCAGCTCAGACATGAGGCCCAGCCCCCTCTGAAGAGGATGTGCTGGTTCACAGGCCCCCAGAAGGCAAAGGAAACAACAATGAGGACTCCGTTGTCAGTTTCACGAGCAAAAAGGGGCCAGATACTGCCCTTCCCATCACACCTCACAGAGGTCAGATGGATGGGGAGGGTCTCAGAGAATGCACCTGTTTAGAAAGGGACCGCTGCTGCTGGGGGGAGCAATTGGGTAGTTGGTTATGTGCCGTGGAGTCGGTTCTGACTCATAGCGACCCTGCACAGGGTTTCTGAGGCTGTTAATCTTTATGGGAGCAGAACGCCTCATCGTTCTCCCGCGGAACAGCTGGTAGTTTCAAACTGCTGACCTTGAGGTTAGCAGCCCAACTTGTAACCTCTTCGCTACCAGAGAAGCAGAGGATAAGAAAATGGTTCCCAACTTATAATCAGATACATGAACGTTTGAAAATATATCAAAGTGACAGTATGTTCTGGGAGAAAAACACCATTCAGAGGGGGATCACCCACATGCTATGTTCTAAACTGTAGCAGCATTTATTTTCATTTTTTTTTTTTTTTAAATGCCTTTCAAGGTAGGGCAAAAATGCTTCACACTGCCTTTGAGGTGTAATCAGGCATATCTGTTGACTGATAAATACAGAAATGTTGGTTTGATCTTGGAGTTAAAATGAGGCAATTGTTGCCATAAACCACAAAGCAAACTTTTAATATCTGTAGCAGATTTTGAGGAAGCAAATGCGCTTTTATCTCCCTGAAGAGCTGGTGTAAATGTTTTGTTTCAAAAGTGACATTCTCAGGAGCAGGCATTTGTGAATGAAGTAATTGAAAACAATTACACTTGCTGTTTATACAGTCTTAGTAAGGATTTTTTGTTGCTGTTGTTGTTAACACCTTTGAAGCAGCCAGAAGAGGTACCTCCGGAGAAACGAGGAAGAAGGCAGACAGAAGGATACACGTCATTTTACAGCCCCGGGACATGCCCCAAACTTTGTATTTCTAGAACAAGGAAGGCTATTCTTTGTCAATCAACAATTTTTGAGGAAAAAATTTTATACCAGGGTTATTTATTTATTTATTTATTTTAAAAAGGTGCACTGCAGTCCTATTCAGAAAGGACAGAGGGCTCCTAGGCCAGCCTTGTCACTTACCATCCTTGTGCCTTACTCCCACCACTCACATACTGTCAGAGAATCTAGGGCCTTGTGGAATGTCAGAGCTCACCTAGCCCAGTGACTGATAAATGCCTGGTTCCTGTGAAGCAGTGTATCTTTTAATTGAAAGCAGAGTTCCACAACAGAAATCCAGGTCGGCCGTGGAATGGCTCTGGTTGGGACTTCCTGTTGTTGTTGTTAAGTGCTGTTGAGTCGGTTCCGACTCATAACGACACTGTACAGGGGAACTGGTTGAGTTTGAACCGCTGACCTTTCAGTCCTGCACTTCTCCTACAGTGCCACATAAGGACTCTTAGTGAGGTCCCAAATAGCCCAGGGGATCCGGATCCTGGGAACATGGTGACACAGGTCAGTGGAGTCCAGAGGGGTAAGGTCCAAACTCACACAGAACACACACACTCCTTCCTCTACTCTTCCCCATCCTCCCTTCCTAAAGACACCGTAGCAACTGCTCAGGCAGCTGAGACCTGAAGTTCCCGGCCAACTTGGGACAGCTACCTCGTTCATAAAGCCTGATTGCTTCCATGAGGTATGGCACCAGCAGACGATTGACAATAAACCCGGGAGTGTCCTGTTTTAGGAAAGAGAAAAGTGAAAGACAAGTGAATTTCTAGTCAACTGCATCTGTCAAGGGACCAGATTGGCCCTTTTCACCCTGTGTCATGTTATCCACATTGAACATGCTATTCCTATTCAAAATTTGTTTTAACGTGCCAACACAGCACAGCCTTATCTCTAGCTCACATGAAAATTTATCCAACAATCATGCTATTTGATACCAGGAAAATCAAACCCCAGATCACAGATCAAGGCAGAGGGACCACTGGGGACAGGTGGTTGTTATTGCTAAGTGTTGTCAAGTGGGTTCAGACTCATAGAAACCCTGGATAGGGTTTCTGAGGAGCAGCTGGTGGGTTTGAACCAAACACCTTTGAGTTAGCAGCCCAGTGCTTACCCTACTACAGGAGTTAGGCTCAAGCGCTAATAGTCTGACCATGCATCATTCTGATGCTCAATCTCCTCTTCTGTGAATTCGGGGTATAAGTGATTGCTCCCAGAGTGACTGTGATAATTACAGGCAAATGACATTCACACAGCCTACAGTCAACAGTAGCGAATTTACTCCTGTCCTCTCTCACATCCCTTTTAGCCATCTAGAAAAAGGAATGCTCTGTTTTGAATAGACCTCAAAGGAGAGCTACTTTCCAGGCTCCTTGGGCCACTCTGACTGCTGAGAATTCTCTCATGCTCCAGTGCATAGTCCAGTATAATCCAACTGGGCTAGGTAGGGGCACAGAGCAGATCCCTACTGAATGCTCTCCACCTTTCCCAGCACACCACCTAAGACCTGCAGCCCTAGAGACAACTGTATGACACACAGATCTTTCTTTCTCATGGAGACTCAATAACTTCTCCTGACAACTTGGGATTGGATTTGATCTACTGGGATCTTTTGGGTGCCTGTGAAGAAGGCTGTGCAAGTCATTTTTTGGTATTTGAGAAAGCTGATTTCCACTAAGTAAATGTTGTCTCCTCCTTATCAATATATTATATCAATTAAGATGTTGTTGTTAAGTGCCGTTGAGTCCAGTTCTGACTCACAGCGACACTGCATACGGTTTCTGAGGAGCAACTGTTGTTGTTGTTAAGTGCCGTCGAGTCGGTTCCGACCCATAGCGACCCTGTACAGGGTTTCCGAGGGTGTAAATCTGAGGAGCAACTAGTAGATTTAAACCTCCCAGCCCTGTGGTTCGAAGTCCAATGCGTCTCCGACAGCAGCACACCCGGAGCCAATTAAATAATGCTGGTTAAAAAGCAAGTGGAATGGCTTGGAATTACTCGTCAAAAGGCTGATTTTTCTTGGGACAGAAATCCTCACCCAGGGCCTTGAATTCCATTTCTAATGCATACTGTTATTGTTAAGTACAGTTCAGTCAGTTTAGACTCAGGTTTAGACTCATAGCAACTCTGTATATGGTTTCTGAGGCTTTAAATCTTCACAGAAGCAGAAAGCCTCATCTTAGCACTCAATAAACATTTGAATAAAGATGACCAAGTTCATGGATTACTTCTGTGGACAACATGACTTCATATTATGTAAACAGGCAGTAAAAATGACAAGACAGGTTCCTCCTGAAGCTTTACACTAACTGCAACAGTCTAGACCCCGACCTGCACAAGACTATGGAGATGTACAAAACAGCCTTGTCAGTCAAATCAGGATTATACTCATCAAGCCATGCTTCTTGTTGTTGCTGTTAAGTGCCACACCAGGACTCCATGTATTTAAGCATACTCCATGTATGTTTAAAACAGAGGCAAAAATAGGCTTTTCAACTTCAAAAAGTTCATTGTAAAAACTCAGGGTAGAACAAGAAGAACAGCTTATAAAAGATGAAAAGTCAGAAAACAGCCTCAGAAAATATCTGCTTTTTTTATAATAGCTAATATCCTTAGAGCTCATAGAATGCAGTAAAAAGTGCTAAAATTCACAACTTATTTATTCATTAGGAAACACAAAAATATTCCGTTAGAATTAAACAGCATTTCTGCCACTCATATCATCAGGGTTTCTGCCTTTGTTATTCGACCTAAAACTTTTGATGATGCAGAGAGAAAGGCACTCTTGTAATACTAGTGAGATTATATATAAAGGAGTCTTGGTGTGATGCTGCAAGTTGATGTGCTGGACTGCAAAGTTGATCTGAACCACAGGGCAGGCGGTTCAAGCTCACCTGCCGCTCCTTGGAAACCCTATACAGGGTTGCTATGGGTCAGGACCGACTCGACGGCACTAAACAACAACAATATATAGAGACATGATCATTTTATAAAGTAATTTAATTGATATAATCATGGAGGTGGTGGTTATGTGCTGTAGAGTCAGTTCTGACTCAACAGTGACCCTGTATAGGGTTTCTGAGACTGTAAATTTTTATGGGAGCAGAGACCCTCATTTTAATCCAGTGGAATGGCTGGTAGTTTCAATTTGAACTGCTGACCGTGAGGATGAACTACACCACCAGAGCTCCTTGATATAATTATAAGTCTTGGAAATTTTTCATAATCTTTTATGCACTTATTTATTTACTGTGTCTTACTGAATGTACTTATTATGTCCCAAGGGGTTGGACTCTGTAGGATAAACACTGGACTTCGAACCACAAGGTTGCTGCTCCATGGGAAAAAGATTTACAGCCTCGGAAAACCCTGTATAGGGTCACTATGAATCAGAATCAACGTGACAGCACTTAATAACAGAGTCGGAAGCTCAAACGCACCAGGTGTTCCTTGGAAACCCTATATATACGGCTGCTGTGAGTTAAAATCGACTCAACAGCACTTAACAACAACCCACAGCACCCTAGTGGTGCTGTGGGTTAGGCGATGGACTGCTAACCACAAGGTCGGTAGTTCAAACCCACCAGTAGCTCCTTAGGAGAAAGATGAAGCTGTCTGCTCCTGTAAAGATTACCAGTCTCAGAAACCCTATAAAAAGGCTGCTATTTGAGTAGCAATCTACTTGATGGCAGCTGGGTGGGATGCTAAGTCCCAGGCACTGTTTTATGTGGGTGCTTCAAAAGGTTTGTGGAAAAATTCCGTTACCTTTCAATGCCATTTTTCTATGGACTTTTTGAAGCCCCCTTGTAAGTACTATACAAAATTAAGTTATCTACTGCTCACAATCACCATGTGAGACAGGTACTATCACTGTCCCTATGGAAGGCACAGAGAGGCTAGTGATTTGCCCTGCTACTAAGGACCCAATTGGGCTGAGTGCAATGTGCATGCCTCTCACCTTTATACCACGCTCTCCCTGTGACACCTCACCATGAAGAAGTACGTACTCAGGGCATACTGACAGCATTCTTCTATGTCAGGTGTTGATAAGCTATAATCCCCAAGACCAAATCCAGCCTACAGCTGATTTTACAAATGAAGTTTTACTGGAGCACAGTCACGTTCAACTCTACAGTCTGCAGCAACTTTTGTGCTCCAAAAGCAGAAGTGAGCAGCTGCAAGAGAAACTACATGGCCTACAAAGCCTAATAGGTTTACTGTACTATCTGAGAATTTACAGAAAAAGTTTCCTGACTTTTGACCTATGAGGTTGTTATACTTTACTAAAGGTTCAAGAGCTGAAATAACTGAGCCAGAAAGGCTCCTGAGAAGCCCTCAGGAATCACAGAGAGGAAGCGTTCTAGAACGATGTAACACGGGCAATTCACATCATTCCAGAACTCTTCCTCTCTGTTGTAAATGGTGTAAAACTGATGAGCTCCCAGCCCCGCAGCTGCCTGGTAGCTATGATGGGGGAATGGGTCATCATGCTCCAAGATTTATGATGAGATTGCTGAAGGTAAGCACTGGCCTTTCCTATCACTTCCATTCTTACACCTAGCTTCCTACATACTACGTATTGCTGTTCTTTCTAACACTGTTACTTCTTCCACTAACAAAGCAAAATGAGGCAAGAAAATGCAATCGTAGTATCCAGTTATTAATGTGACATTCTCAAACCCAGATTCAAAATAACAAAAAAACAGCATTACAAAAATGAGACCCAATAATAACAAACTACTCTCTTAGGCTTGGCAAACCTGTTCTCTTTGGCTACTGGGGTCTACATGAACAGATAGATGATTTAGACAATTCATGAGCATATGATTTGCCAAGAGTTAATACAATACTGAGTTCAAACTTGAGAACAGTTTAGAAAGCAAAAGGATGCCAAGAGAAGAAACACATTATATAAAAGATCATGGTCAATTCTGCACATGTAACAATAGCATAAGCACTGGACTGCGAACCACACGGTTAGTGGTTGGAGCCCACCAGCCACTCAGAGAGAAAGATGAGGTTTTCTGCTCCAGCAAAGATTTACAGCTTCAGAGAATATGCCCTTTGGTTGTTTAAATGATTATATATCACTGAGTGTCTTTGTGTATGTCTCCTCTCCCCCACCACACACACACAAAACAACAACAACAACAACAACAACAAAACAACCCAGAGGGAACAGAAGCAAATACTATTGAATGATGATGCACGGAGGGGATTGTAATCATTGCAGTGAAACTATCCGTGTAAAACTGATGTTTTCCCACGTAAACTATTACTCAATTCACAAATTAAAAAAAGAAAAAAAAAAAAGATCTATAGCCTAGGAAACACAATACAGGGTCCTATGAGTTGGAACTGACTCATGGTAATTAACAACAACAAAAAGCAATTACTGAAACTATGAATGTATTTTCACCAAAAACAAAATAATGTCATAGTCAAAAGGTAGAGGAGTTATTTATAAAAATTTAGTAATGGTATGGCATTTTTGACCCTTTTAGAAAAACTGCAAAATGATGCAATAGCATAGTCCCACTGTTTTTTGAAAAGGAACTAAAGCCAATGGAGAAAGGAAAGGTAATCAGAAGGAAGTAGGTTATCATTTCAAACAACTGAAATGAGTTTACATGTAAGTGGGTATCTTAAGAACTAAAACAATGAGCCTGGAGGTCAAGCATTCCCTTCCACTTGATGATGTTTCTTACTGAGACACAGCTCCAGCAGCACTATTGTGAGTAGGGTGATGTATTCTCTTCACCCACCGTTTCCCTTCCATCTGTAACATGCTTTCTCAAAGTGTAGTCCCAGTTTTCCAATGTTGGTATTAGGTGCCGGTGAGTCAGTTCCAATTCCTGTCTACCCTGTGTGTGCTTTCCAAGGAGCAGCTACTGGGTTTGAATGGCCGACTTTTCGGTTAACAGTCCAGTGCCACGCCAGGACTCCACTAGGAGGAAAACTGTGGAGAACGTATCAAAGTTCTCACCTGTCTCCTCGCTCCACTGTACACTTTTTCAAAATGCATAAGGCTTCAATCAAAAAGGTTGTGGAAAAATCCCATTATCTTTTAACTCTATTTGTCCATGAGGTTTTTGAAGCCCCTTGCATTTTTAAGTTAAAGACAACTTGTATAGATTTACCATATACTCAATTATGTTGTTATCAGCCATGTTTATCTGATCATGTCCAATCATGTCTTTAGACTTTGGTTGTCAACAGCTAATGTTTAGCAAAAGTAACTATTTTCTGGAAAATGTTTTGTAAAAGTGCCCTTCTCCATTTAATTTTCTATTCTTTAACTTTAGTTCTTGTGTTAGGTGGTAAGCACCCTAACGGATAGTACTCCATGTGCCCTCCAGGCTGCGCCTGCCACATAGTGATGCTATGACTGGCCAGGACGAGAAGCCAAAGCTGATGGGACTAAGAAAAATCACATATAAATGGAGCTCCTCATCAATGGACAAAAGCCAGGATCAGAGAGAAGTCCCATATCTTTTGTTGTACTGAAGTCCTGGACACCATTCAGCTGTCAGATTACCCCCGCCCCATGGCCTTACGCATGGCTGACGAGTCAGGTTTCCCTCCTGGTAAACTGGCATGGCGAGCACACGTGCAGCTTGCTTTCTACAGCATGCCGACAGGTCTGTAGCGCCCGCCCTGCTGCTCACCAGGCTTCAGGAAGGCCACCCCCTTCCCAAGCTACCCATACTTTACCTTGCAAGAAACAGGATGCTTCCCCAGGGCTTTGCTAAAGTCCATTAGAGATTCAAATGTCTTCTGGCTGGTCATGGGTGTTTTAATGACCTGGAAATACAATGCAGAGAACAATAATATGAGAGCAGGAAAATAATCTCAATAAGACATGTCTGAGATAACCTCCACCAAAAAGGTGCACACAGTCAAAAAAAAAAAAAAAAAAAAGTTTTAGTTTCAGAACAAAAGTATGGATCTCAAGCCAGAAACAAAACGTTGATCAGAATGGAGCAGTAAAGAACATACAAAACAAAGGCTGAAAAGAGGGTGTGTGTGTGTGTGTGTGTGTGTGTGTGTGTATAGTAGTTTTGCAGGCCTGTCATTGACACAGCTTCAGAACCGACTCCATGGCACTTAACAAGCTGAGACAGATGGGTTCAAATCCAGCCACACTACTAGCTGGTTGTGAAACACTGAGCATGGTTCTGGAAACTGAAGTCATTCTAGCCACCGTGAGGAGTGAGGTGGGTGAGAGTCATGGGAAAGCACTAAGTGCAGTTCCATAGATGAATGAACCCAAACAAACAAACCCCCCACCCACAGCCATTGAATTTATTCCAATTCACAGTGACCCTGCAGAACATAGGGTTTCCAAGGCTGTTGTCTTTACAGAAGCCTCATCTGTCTTCTGAAGAAGGAGTAAAGTGCTCGGTACAGGCTGGGTTTTGTTAGTTTTAGTTGCTTTGTCAATTATTTCAGGGAGGAAAGTCAAAGTCCACTTGGGTAGGATGCTTGTGCTTAAGAGTATTCTGGAAGGGAGGAAAAAGAAAGAAACGCTAAACTTCTGTTCCTATTCTCATCTCACAGAATGCAGGCCCTGGAGGTTACGACAAAACAAGGGGTCTTCAAAAAGTTTGTGGAAAATGGGATGGAAAGAGTTTTACCATGAACTTTCTGAAGCTCCTTGTAGATGAGAAGGAATTCTAAGAGATGGAGTGACTTACTCAAGTCCCAGGTCTCTGAGGCCCCTGAATGACCGTCATGCCTGTTAGTTTCCCCTCTCCCACACAGATGCATAACAGCCCAGCAGGTGTACTGGGCTTCCGAACATACTCTCCCCACATTTACAGAAAAACGGGCCCATGGGTGGACCTGCTCTCTGCCAGGCACCTCAGAAGGCTCCTGTCAGCCTTCCTGGCCTTCTATGCAGGTACAGTACAAGGGTACAGCCTGCTGGGATCTTCAGGAGACAGCAATTTAGCACAGCACCTGACAGCCCTCACACCTAGGAACTCACCTCGCTGGGCATGAAATTTCCACAAATGGAGAGAGGCATTTTATATCCAAAATTTGCATGTCAGTAAGAAAATTTCATGTCACCAGTAAGGAGTCCTGGTGTGGTGTTGTATGGTAAGTACTGGACTACAAGGTCGGTTTAAACCACAAGGTTGGTGGTTCAAACTCATCAGCCACTCCTTAGAAACCCTACACAGGACTGCTCTGAGTTGTAACCTACTCAACAGCACTTAAAAACAACTACAGGGAACTTTAACCAGAGACAGAGCAATAGGCTTGGCTCCAACACCAGACCCTTTATGTGACTGTATTGTTCTAAGGTGCTGGTGAGCTATTTCCAACACATATGATTCTGTGCATCTTTACAACCGTAGACAAGTCAAATCAGCCCTCCATGCCTGCCTTCTCAACTATGAAATGGGGATAATAGTGTTTGATACATCCTCCCCTGTAAGAGGGCTGTATGGTTTAATGAGCTAGTGTCTGTAAAGGATGAAAGGTATACTATATAATGAAGAGGATTATTACCAGTCCTGTTCTAATGTGATCACAGGCTGGGGTGTGGTGGTACGTGATGACACTAAACGAGTCAATTAGTGAAAACCGAAAAGAGCACCATAAAGACGAAGAGCAGGAGGAGATGGACCACAAACTGCTCTGCTAGGGTACAAAATCAAGCAGCAATCTGAGAGTTTGCACAAAAAGATATCTAAGAAGTTTCCATCAGAACTAAAGAACTTGAACTAGGACAAAGAGCTGCTACATTAGTAAAGGTTTTCTGTTGTTGTTGTCTAGAAGGAGATACATGTTTATTCATTCATTCAATATAGTGATTCAGTTTAGAGTTACAACCGAAAGTTTACATGTATATATATATATATACATACACATATACATATTCCTAGTGTGGTGCTGTAAGATCAGCACTGGACTGTGATTCACAAGGTCGGCAGTTCAAACCCACCAACTGCTCCTTGAAAACTCTACACAGGGTTGTTGTGAGTCAGATATATATGTACATACACATGCACAGACTACATACAATACAGCAAACCACAAGGTTTGTGGTTCAAGCCAGATGAAATTTTCTGCTCCTGCAAAGATTTAAAGCCTCAGGATGACACTTAACAACAACATAGACACATATAAATGTCTGAGTCCAGTCTCAAGTAAAGGAGAGGCACCCCACAGCTTATAGTACAATCTACTTGGGCACTCACCATCAATGCCACATACACAAGAGCTGAAGTTAAAGATGAAAGATTAAATGCAGAAGAGCCCTTTTATGAAATATTTTCCAGAAAATGGTAACATTTGCTAAACAATAACTAAACCAAAGACTAAAGATATGATTGGACATTAGCAGATAAATGCAGCTGATTGAGTGTGAAATAAATCTACATAATTTGTACTCAATTTAAAAATATGAGGTTGCTTCTGAAAGTTCAAGGCCAAATGGAATTAAAAGATACTGGGATTTTTTTCACAAACTTTTTGAAGCCCCCTTGTCCATTTTGAAATAGTGTGCAGGAGAGAAAGGATACATATGAGAACTTTCACACTTCCTCTACAACTTTTCTATAAATCTAAAACTTCTCTAAATCTAAGGTCTTATAAAAATAAGCCTAAGCATGAACAAAATATGATATCTAAAGATATTAATCTGTCCCTAGGTATTGAAATGTTAAAAACGCCATTCTGCTACTTTTAATTTTTCTTTGCATAAAAGTATAGATGTTGTTTCTTCTATTTCCCATTTCCTGCCCCTTCGTTTTTTTTCCCAATGTCTCCAAAATTTGCCTTAGGGATCAGGAGTAAATTGAAAGAAGCTGGGGAGGAATGTTAGCCGAACAGACAAATTTCAATTGCAAGATGGCGCCAACTGCCACTTGAGAGAAAACGATTAGAGAATGGAGCCACTATTAAAGTCGAAGTCAATTTTTCTTCTGTGGGTGGTAAGGAGGGGAAAAAGGAGAGAAAAGGACGCTGAAGAAGAAACAGACCCTGACACCCACTCCCCGTGAGGCCACAGCCAGTCTAGGAGGCTTGCTGACTCCACATCACCCACATGGACAGCGTCCCCCACACTTCGCACGGCAATAACTCCTCAACCTCTGAACAAATGCTACTTTAATAGCGGCTGCTCTTCAGACCCTGTAATTAGCCCCCTGTAAAAGGCAAGTTGCCACATTTCAGGTGCAAATTGTCTATTGTGACTCCATCTCCCTCATAACCCCGTCTCCAAGCAATTAAACAGAAGCAGTCCAAACAGGAATGCTGGGGGCAGCTCCCCTTGGCCACTTCCCTCTGCCTCTCTGGCTGTGGTCAGGAGGTTAAAGGCTATTGTTGTTATTGTTAAATGCCATCAAGTCAGTTCCCACTCATAGTGACCTTGTATAGGGTTTCCAAGGAGCAGCTGGTGAGCTTGAACTGCCAACCTAGCAGTTCAAACTTACCTTGAAGTCAAGTGCTTATCTGCTTTTACTGCTTGTGATCACAACACAGGAGGCGTGCCTCATCTGAGGACAATACCAAGGCACTGTTGCTTGGGGCTAGGGTATAGTTGCTTCTGTGTAGAACCAGGTCAGCCTAATAGGAATTCCACTGACAGCCTTCATGAGATTACCATGCTGTGGTTTGCCCTTCTGTGTTCTCCACAACCAAGTGGCCTTTCAGGTTGTCCTCCCAATATGATGTCCCACCAGCTCTGACACAAGCAATAACATTACACAAAAAGTTAACAGTCCTCCTAGACATCACTGGTCAAAACACAGGTTTTCCTTTAGCTCCAGAAAAGCAGACTATGACAAGAGAAACACATGCAGAAGGACAACCTTCTAGCCAGCCACAAAATCAAGCGGATGCAGTCCCCTGATGGCAGGGCCCGTGCCCCTCGGAAAAGCAGCACTGAGAGCACCAGCAGAGTTCACAGGTACCCACTGACCTCCACGAGTTTCATTACGGGCACTGGGTTGAAGAAGTGGAGCCCGGCGAATCGGTCTTGTCTGCTGGTGGCATTGGCTATGCTTGTGATTTGCAAAGAGGAAGTGTTGCTGGCAAAGATCGTGTGTCTGCAGAGAGAAAAATGGTAAAGGGTTGGAATGAGTCTCTTCTTTGAAAGGCATGCACAGCAGGTCTGCTGTCCTGACCTGGAGGAAGTTGGAAGAAAGACACATCTTTACACAAGAGACTGAAGTCAAGGGACCATGGTTTAATTTACATTTTGAAATTTTAAATTAAACCATTTAAAAGTTATCAGTCCCCCGGGTGTATGTTATCTTTGCCAATAGCTCCTCTCTGCTTGTATTAGTTACCATGGTACATAAGAATGAGGCAGCTATTTAACCTTTGTCACAAAATGAAAATTCTAAGTCACCAAAGGCTAGTGAAGGGAAACCAGATGCAGCACAAAAACCCACATAAACAAAAACCGTAAAGAAACACTTGAACCCTCAACGAGAAACATCTCATTAGTAAACATGAACTCAAATCTCTTACCCCCAAGCGCAAAGCTTTATATTATTCCACTGAAAAAAAAAAAAAATTAAAACAGAAGAAAGCTAGCACTGTTCAAAAAGAAATTGTCAGGTTACACAGGTAGTTTTGGGAAAGGACAGATAACACTTTCAAGGTTTTCTGCTTATAAAATTCCCTTATAAAAGCAGTACTACAAAATGTTACATTATTAATTTAAAAAATAATCTTTACTGACTCAAACCAAATAAACAGTAAGTATACTAGAGCCCTGGTAACGCAGTGGTTACAAATCAGGCTGTGAACCTCAAGGTCAGCAGCTCGAAACTACCAGCTGTTCCGCGAGAGAAAGATGAGGCTTTCTGCTCCCATAAAGATTTACAGCCTCGGAAACCCTGTGCAAGGTCTCTAGGAGTCCCATCCAATTCCACAGCACATAACTACCACCACCAAATGTTTAAACATTAAACACACATAACTTCTAGGCTTTCCTATAGCGCCACCTTGTGGATTAGAAAAGCACAGACCTGGTCACAGTAGAGAAAGGACTGATTCTGCAAAACCAAAATCTGCTTGAAACTGAAGGAGAAAGGCAGTTGTTATTGTTGTTAAGTGCCATTGAGTCGGTACCGACTCATAGTGACCCTATGCACCAACAGAATGAAACACTGCCCAGTCCTGGGCCAACCTCACAATTGTTGCCATGCTTGAGCCCACTGATGCTGTCACTTTGCCAACTGGGGTCTTCCTCTTTTTCTCTGACCCTCCACCTTACCAAACATGATATCCTTTCTCCAGCAACTGGTCCCTCCTGACACTATGTCTAAAGTATGAGACACAAAGTTTGGCCATCCTGGCCTCCAAGGAGTACTCTGGCTGTACTTCTTCCAACGATTTGTTTGTTCTTTTGGCAGCCCATGGCACTTTCAATATTCTCCTCCAAGTCCATAAGAAAGGCAGTGGTGGTGTTCTTTTGTGACTTGTTTGGGACTAGAAGTCAGAATAAGACAATGTATGACAGAAATAATGATCAGGTAGCCACCAGTAGCCATGAAGTCGGTGGAGTCGGTTCCAACTCATAGTGAGGACCCTGTACAGGGTTTTGAGGCTGTAAATCTTTACAGAGTAGAAAGCCTCATCTTTCTCCTGAAGAACAACCAGTAGTTTTGAACTGCTGACCCTGAGGTTAGCAGCCTGATACATAACCACTATGCTACTAGAGATCCTTAAGAAAGGCAGTGGAAACAAGTAATTTGGAAAAAGGAGAGGAGAGTGAGGTGAAAGGAAAAGCCTGTGCAATAGATAAAAGACAGCTGCTATGAGACTGAGGGATCTACTTAAGACCCTTCGCTGTCATTACTTTCCCAAACAACTTCAAAGACAGTGGGGTAAATAATATAAACTACCCCCCATTACACAGATCAACAATGAAAGACCCTCTGCCAGTAACAAGGTATATGGCCGACACCTTTAGCCCCACACCCTGAAAGTGCCTGGGGGTGTGTAAAGCCCACAAAGGCAGCAGGGGCAACCCTGACCCAAGACTGTGCTACCAGCTGCTCCACACTTTCATTAAGAAAAGAAACTGTTATTTTACAGATTACGGAAGCCCACCTCCTGATCACATCTACCTGGAGGCAATCAGAAAGCATAAAAAATACAAAATACACACCCATCTAAGTATTAAGGCTACAGATAACCCCTGAAGATGCCCAAATAACAGAAGCAGATGACTATATCAGCACATGTCCAGAAACGAGATAAAGTGACAGAGGCAAATGAGCTGGAAGTAGACCTACACTCCATAATGGAAGATGGGCAAGCTTTAGAAATGCCTGAGAAAGAGTTCAGAAAAATTATTATAAAATTTATCAAAACACTATACAATGGAGTTGAGAAAAATAAGGAATAACTCAGGAAAGTGCTATACGAACAATCAAATAAGATACATACAGCACTGGAAACAACTCAAAACCTACAGTAAGAGGTCCAAATGATTAATAACACAATATCAGAAATGGACAATACCCTGAAAGGGCAAAGGAGTAGAATAGATAGAAGAGCTAGAAGCCAGAACTAGTGAGCTAGACAATAAATCTCTCAACACTAATAAGATAGAAGAGCAAGCACAAAAAAGGATTTAAAAAAATCTGAAGAAGGCCTAAGATTCATGTTGGACATCATGAAGAGTAATAACTTAAGAATTATTGGCATTCCAGAACAGGAAGAATCACACAAGTCCATAGAGGAGATAGTTGAATATGTGCTGGAAAAAAATTTCCCTAACATCCTGAAAAGTGAAAAGATAATAATTCAAGAAGCTCAATGAACACCAGAAAGGTCAGACCCTAAAAGAAAATCACCAAGACATATTAATAATCAAGCTCTCCAAAATCAAAAATAAGGACAGAATCCCAAAAGCTGCTAGGGAAAAGAGAAGTGTAACATACAAAGGCAAGCAAATCAGATTAAGCTCAGATCTCTCAGCAGAAACCATGTGGGCAAGAAGGCAATGATGGTGAGACATAGATATAAAACCCTGAAAGAAAAAAAACTGCCAACCAAGAATCCTCTACCCAGCAAAGCTGTCAATCAAATACGATGGTGTCATCAGAACATTCCAGGATAAAGAGAAGCTAAAGGATTTTGCCAAAGCAAATCCTGCTATGAAAAACATCCTAAAGGAAGTTCTGTGGACTGAGAACCAACAAGAACAGATAACAACCAGAGAATGACGTATGTAGCAGCATCACCCTGAACTCAATGGACAAACGGAAGAGTCAAGAACAGAATAAAACTATAAGAACAGAGGATCTTGGCGGTCAGTCTACGATCAACACAAATACAATGTGAAATAAGGTAAACACAGAGGAACAGAGATCCAGGTGGTGAGATCAGGTAGATTACAGGATAAAATAGACTGTCTTAAATGGAGGAAAAATTAATGGAATATAAGGCAACCAAAACAGTGGGGTTGGGGTGGTGGGTTTAGTACGGGTGTTGGGGAGGGCAATACAAGAAGGGGGAGGAGGTGGAAGTACAAGATAGATAGGGGAACACTGAGACAGATTTGCATGGCCTAAGTGGGGCAGAGGTAAATAGTGATGCATGCTCAACCGTGGAACAATAGGGCTCTATGATATATGGATTTAGGAATATTTTGAAGAGGGGAAATAATACTAAAATGCTTGACTGTCTTATGAATATTGGTTTCCCTTGCCTACTATTATAAAATAAACACTTGAGTGGGAAAGAAAGGAATATTGGGAAACATGATTACAAACTTGTAGTCCCGTCTTCAGCCTATAACTGATTGGAATAACTAAAAGGGGTTCTAGAACTTGCCCAGTGAAATAGGCCTCGTGCAAAGCCTTTGCAGAGTATAGGACCTTACGTGGAATCCTGAGTCCCATGCAGAACCTTATGAGGTGGTACATTCCCACTAACAAGGACAAGCAGACCAGCGTGGAACAGTTAGAGCAACAGAAGGTATATCTTCAAAGAAAGATCACAAAGAAAAACCCAAAACAAAAATGTCAACATGACTGCTGTTTTCCAGGAAGCCATCAAGACAAGCAATCAAGTTCCTCAGGACAAACTCCCCTCTAAGACTAAAACTCAAAGGGAGTACATGAATAGGCATGTAAGCTTGCTGATGACCAAATTGGTCTACTGGTGAGTGGAAGAGGGGGAAAGACAGTAAGCAATGAAGAAATGGTCTGAGTTCAACCACAGTCCATTGACTCCTGTTGACCTGGAAATGAGAGAGAGAAGAGGAAGGGCTGGTTGGTCCAAAGTGTGGTGAGGCCTGGGGACACCTGAGCCCATGGACAAGGACATACCCACAGAGGGCTAATGCTGAGAGTGAAGCATCCAGCTGCTATGAAGTAAGGGGAAGTGCACAAGAACAACCAAACTTGCAGACAATTACCCATTTGACCTAGCCTTGATGGCTTGATAATCAATAATCAGAACTCGACTAAAGGAAGATCACAATTTTTTTTTTTTTAAATAGAGAAAACAAGGGTAAATTGCTACAATTTCATGAACCTGACCTATACTCATGGAGGTAGTAACTCTAATACCAACAGATAGGGAAGAAGTCTTCACATCAAGTATCAATGCTATCTGCTCTGTATACAGGGTAGATAGGGATGGGCAATGTAGACATTGGCTACCTAAAAAGAGGGGTCGATAAAAGGCATCAAGTGACTGGCTTACAAGGTTTCAAGAGGGAGTTTAGTTTAAGAGTATGCGGTGGGAAGAAAGCGTCCCCACTGAATAGTTTTCATCTAGTCTAGATGGGTCTGGTGAAAGAGATGGGGATAAGATTTGTATGATTCGATAGTAAATAACTGTTATCATGACTATTTGCTACTGTCACAATTGTAAAGGTAGAAGTTTTGTAACAAAAACAGGGGAGTGGTTAATCTTACAGTCCAGAAACAGAGGACCTTAGGACCATCAAGGGAGAAGAGCACAAGCAGAATGCAGGACCTTATGAAGCAGCGAGGCCAGAAAAGAGGCAGAGATGGGGACATGGAGAGAAGGAGCAGCTGAGGACTCTAGATTCATGGGAAGAGAGGGACTAAGAAAGAGCTGGTGGTCAGGAGGCAGACTTGCAGAAAGTGTCCTTTGGTGGTGTAAATTGCATATTCCTAAGTATTTTTGTTTTTTCAAAGCTAAAGTGGATAGAGAGAAATACTGTTAACTGATGGTACATGGAATTATAATCATTGTAATGAAACAAGGTATATGAGTTGTTGAATGTAAAACTGATGATTTTCCCTGTAAACTTTCACTCAATTCACAATAAAAACCTTAAAAAAAAAAGAAAAGAAAAATGATAAAATAAGGATTGTCCAAAGTCAGAGAGTGAAGTGATGTCATCAGACCCCCGGCTCTCCTGACTTTCATTTCACATTCCTTCCATCCCTCATACTGGCCCAAGAGAGTACTCAAGCCTACCACTGATTACTGGAAATGACTAACATCTTCACAAACGCCAAACTGCTTGAGGAAACATTTCTTCCTGGGGTGGGGTACTTTACGATCTTAGAGGGCTCTGCCTGACCAAGAGTATCTTCTGTTTTTGTCAGATGTCTCTGTAGCCCCTAAATGCCAGTGAACAGTACATGAGCATGCTGATCAGGAGAGGGAATTATAGCTCACAAAAAGATAGGTCTCTTCTTGTCAGGACCACAGGGCTGACATTTCAGCAGGATGGCCTGCAAGTATCTCTCTCTAGTCATGGTCACTGGTGGCTACCTGATCATTTCTGTGACACATTATCTTATTCTGACTTCCAGTCCCAACCAAGCAAGCCACAAGGAGAACGCAAATATATCAATCAGGTAGTGTAATGGTCCAAAGCCAAGAATCAAACACAACCTACGGCTCTGAATTCAAGGTGATCTAGAGTTTAGCACATGCTTGCTGACACTGTACCTGGTCTTGAGACTCAGGTATCTGTGCATCTGACTTATGTGTGGTTGTATCTCCTATTGCTGCTCCCTTGGCCAAGAAGCCTGGTTGTCAAATGTTCCTAAGTGCATTCGAGTTTAACCCAGAGAAAGAACTAGACAGCAAAGTCTTGGGGAATGTATACAGGTAGAAGGGCATCCCCTTCAATTACACCACTCCATCTAATCCACCATGAAAAGAAGCAATGCAAAGCCGCTCTGAGGCTCCTCAGCAGACACTGACTGACATGCACGAGCCTCTGGCATGAAGGTGCCCACGGCCCAGACACTGCAAGAGACATAAAGACCTATCCTGGGCACAGCCTTCTATTTTGCTGCAGGAAAGAAAGTCCACCTGAATCTTGGGACAAGGATCATATCAGGGCTGACCAAGCCACAGACAAACAGAAACAAACAAACAGAAAACCAGGGCTACCTCTTCTAGAAATAGTAGTGGAGTGTTATAAAGAGAAGTGACTTAGTGTAAGAAGATCCCTTCTAACTGGAGGCAATAAGCAAGGAGAAAAATCTGAGCCCCTGGGAGGGAGCCCTCAGAACACAACAACAACGTCCTGGGAACGTACTCAGCAGCAAACTTGTCCAGCCTTGCGAAGAGCTCATTCTTCACTTTCAGATTCTCAACGATGGCCTCCACCACCAGGTCCGTGCTGTGGACCACAGATGCTGCATCCGTACTGGTCGATATGCTGCTCAGGGTCTTTTGAACAAATTCATCAGTGGCCTAATGCAGTGGGAGGAAGGAGAAGAGAATATTCACTGACCTCTTGTGAAACTGGTGCTACTGCAGAAGGAGGGAGAAGGGCTAGGACAGACCACCGTGCCCCGACACCACATTTGTACGCACCTTAAAATCCTGAAAACTGAACTCTTACATTGCTGCCTATGATGACTGGCATCTCAAGATACTGAAGCAAGTGCTGGCCAGCAAACTACCAATCCCAACTGTTAGCTACCACTGTCCTGTGTCAGTCATCATCTTTCAAGTCCTTACTCAGCTCTGCTCTGGTTACTGAATCATCTGTTCATAGCACCTATGTATTGACCCACAACATCTGTTCTCAGACTTTCCATGAAGCCTGTAAATTATCCTTCCAGGACAGGGCAAAAGCCTTAGCTCAGCACCCTCCATTAGTCTTACAGTGGTGCTGACTACTCCCTCTAATAGGTGGCAGAGAAGAGCTGAGTAAGGGCTGGAGCCCGGGTGAAAAGCCAAACTTCAGTGATTTGACAAACAGTAGCTGCCTATCAAAGGCCAGCCACTGGTGTTTCAAAATCAAGCTAAGCACAGCCACTGCTCTCAGAATCTGCAGTCTCATCTTTTCCTCATTTCCTTCTGCTAGGCCAGGTTTCCACAAACTAAACCCATGTAGGGCACCAGCAGAGGCAATGCCTCTTCATCTGCCATTGTATTTCCAGATACAATTTGTTCCTGGGGCATCAAAATGTTGATAATCAGCAAAGGTATCCCAAATCATCTTGAAATAAACTAGATGAGAGCTGTTCAACAGAAATACAATGCAAGACACATACGTCATTTAAAGTTTCCTATTAGCTGCATTAAGTAGAAAAACTTAAATTATTTTAATCCAACAATTATTATTTTAACATGTAATCAAAATAAAAAATTATTGGATGTTTTAAATCTATTTTTCTTTTTGTGCTAAGTCTTTGAATGCTGGTATCTTATTTTACAACTATAACACATCTTAACTTATACTAGCCATATTAAAGTAATCAATAGTCACATATGACTAGTAGCTACCATACTGGTCAGCACAGTGTTAGATAAAGACAATGTGTCAACCAGGTGCCATCCACCCCTGTCTTCTCCGTGTCCACCAGGAGATAAGGAGATGTTTTCCAGTAAACAAGTGAAAAATGCAGTATGTCTGGCTCAGAATCACTCTGTCCTTAATTCCAACCATCAACCCAGGATTCTTGTAATCCTACCTGCTTAGAACCTCATCATTGCCCTCCCTATATTTGGTACCCCTCTGGTAGCACAGTGGTTACGAATCGGGCTGCAAACCACAAGGTCAGCAGATCGAAACTACCAGTTGTTCTGCGGGAGAAAGACAAGGCTTTCTGCTCCCATAAAGATTTACAGCCTTAGAAACCCTGTACAGGGTCGTTATGAGTTGGAACCGACTCCACGGCACAAAACAACAACAACCACATAGATTAATAGGACTCCTGGGTGTGGCGCTGCAGGGTAAGCACTGGACTGGAAACCATAAGGTCAGCAGTTCAAACCCAAAAGTTGCTCCTCAGAAACCCTACATAGGGTCACTATGAGTAGGAACTGACTCAATGGCACTTAATAACAACAACAACATAGATTAACAATATGGGGAACAGGTGAAGGAGAGCTTAATCGGCCCGTGAGTTTTACTGTTTGGATTTATTCCGGGAGAGAGTAAAAATATCCACCACCATCAATCCACCTCAGTTTTAACGGTGATAGACATATCATCAAAGATTACCTCAGGTTAAAAATGCATATATATTTGTACTCTTCTTTGCCTGCTTGAGGAGATAAATCTCATCCAAGTCCCAAGAAAACAAACCTTACGCAACTTTAACAAGGTGGCAAAGGTAAATAAAAATTCACTCGAATGACTTTTTCAGTATCTCTAGTCAATTGCGAAGTGAACATGCCATGGAAAAGCAGCATGATCCAATGAGAGAGTCAGTAAGCCAAGGTTCCCAACTTTCTAAGACTCCCTCAAGTTCCTGTGCCTCTTTCTGGAAAATGACAATCACCCACCCTATAATTTCTTCTCTAGTATAAAGTAAATGGGCACAGAGGATATCATTTAAGTAACCAAAAGTCTCTAAAGGTTTATTATGAATCACTCTCATGTTAGCCTGAAAATACAAAACTTATCTTCTTGTCTCTCCTTTCAGCTTTATGACAAAATAGGCGTTATTCATTCCCAAATTCTCAGTGGACAAAAGGAGCTCACCATCTGTAGAAACTGTGGCCTCAACCTTCAACCACACCACCCAGCAATGTAGTTATTTATTCATCGAAGGGTTTGTGACTGCTATTGTCATCTACAAACATAGGGAAATGAGTTTTACATGAACAAACAAAAAAGCACATCAAGACCAGTATCCCTTCACAGATACGTTTGTGGTCAGAGGGCTGATCGGAAGGATATCAGTAACATGAAATTACCTTAGGGTTCTCTGCAAACTTCTTCTTGGCCACTTTCTTAAGGCTTTCCTCAATTCCCTTTTTAGATTTTGCCAGGATGTCCTCTGTCTGGTCAACCAGCACTACTGTGTGGCCAGTTGCTGCAGCAACCTAGAACAAAAAGAATAATTTTTTAAAACCAAAAAAAAGTAAGTATTTTTGAAAATTTTAAAATACTAAACAGTATGGAAGTTTCACATTCCACATGAACTGTTCCACCATCCCATCTCAAACTGATGAGTTAGCATAACAGGCTGTTATTTAGTACCATTGAGTCAGTGCAGACTCACGGCTACCCTGTATAGCATTTCCAAGGAGCTGCTGCTGGGTTTGAACCAATGACCGTGTGGTTAGCAGCCTAGTGCTCGCCCTACAGCAGCACACCAGGACTCCATGATACAATGGTGGTGGTTAGTGTACCTTGGAGTCAATTCTGACTCACAGCGACCCTGTACAGGGTTTCCGAGGCTGTCAATCTTTACAGGAGCAGAAAGCCTCAACTTTCTCCCACAGAACAGCTGGTAGTTTCGAACTGCTAACCATGAGATCAGCAGCCCAACCGGTAACCATACACTACCAGAACGCCTTCCATAATATAACAGCTAACAATACTTTAACTAAATACACTCTGTTCTTGTGGGACACTGTTCTAAGCCCTTTACGTGAATTAGAACAAATTCCCAAAACAGTTACCTAAAGTTATGAAGCTCTTCATGGTGGTGGTGTTTGTTATCAGGTGCCTTTAGGTACCGACTCATAGAGACCCTGTATGGGGTTGATAAAGAGCAGCTGGTGAATTTGAACTGCCAACTTTGCAGTTCAAACAACCTTTCAGTCCAGTACTTATCCTGGAGCACCACACAAGGACCCCTCCCTTGGTCACACACTGAAATGTCAGTCAAGGTAGTCCTGCTCTGCAGCCCACACTGTCACACAGAGGAGCCAGCAGCCATATGTAGCTATGTAAATTCACTGACATTAAGTAAAATGAAGAATCTAGTTTCTGAGTCATTTTAAGTGCTCAACAGCCCATCCACAGAGTGGCCACTCCGCAATGCACTGTCCTCAGAGCTGGAGCATTGTGGCAAAGACTCCAGTCAGCAAGGACTATTTAGTGACAAGCCTCTCACAAAGTAAAGTGTTAGGCAGTTCCTCTTGCTTTGGCCCACCTGCTCTGACTTGAGACAAGAGCCCTGGGGGATAGGACACATTTAAAGACGCTGCCACAAGCAGAGAACCAACTTAGTTCAGCCACAGTCAGTGACAAGTAAATCCCTACTGCATCCCAGGTTGCTACTAGTGTTGGCAAAAAAAATGTGGACTAGATAGCGTGGATAAAAATAGGCACACAGGTCAGTTTACAGGCAGGATGATATAAGTACATCAGTTCATGCCAGGGGCAAGAGGACACAGGTGGCCAGACTCAAATATAAATGATGCAAGCAGCCAGCACAACAAGAGCCTCCTTAGATTCCCTCCTCCACCCCACCCCGGAACCACTGCTGCATGACCTCTAAGGTGCCAACAGTGGAGAGAAGAGGGGCTGGTTAGCTGGAAAAGGAACCTACCCAATGAGAAGCAAGATGGTGATGAACAGAAAACAGCCCTAACCCATCAATCATCAAAAGGTGAAATTTTTTAAGCCAGGAAAAGAAACAAAAACTGAAGCTCAAAACTCAAAGGTAAAGAGGTTTCAAATCCAAAAGTAAGATTTCCTAGGAAAACATTTCAAAAAACACAGGTTTTAAAAGGAAATTAATTACAAAGGTACCTTTCTACTCAACCTCTCCCTCCCGTGGTTTCTTTCCAGAGGGGCACACAGGGGCCTCAGGTCTGAGCCAGCATCTAGACTGCCCCAAGGCCCACCTGCAAACAAGAAAAAGGACCCTCTGACATCAGGGAAAGAGCTCTGGTGGCACTGTGGGTTAGGCATTGAGCTGCTAACCCAAAAATCGGTGGTTCAACCCACCAGCCACTCCATGGGAGAAAGATGAGGCTGTCTGCTCCCATAAAGATTCAGAGTCTTGTAAACCGTATATGTTGTAATTGTTAAATGCCATCAAGTCAGTTCTGAGGAGCAGATGCTGAGTTGGAAGCACCAATTTTGCAGTTAGCAGTCCAGTACTTATTCCACAGTGTCACAGGGTTGCTATAAGTCACTGCTATGAGAGAAGGCCTGAAGGGAGGGTCTGACAGTCAGGGCAGGACAGTGTGAATTACTCTGATTAAACAAGAGCAAGCAGCAGACCTGTCAGGTCAGGAGAAACATTTCACAGGCTGCAGGCAGTCAAAATCACTGCGTGGAAAAGTAAAACACCTACTAACTCTGCCCATTATTTCTCCTTATACGCCAACAGACTACGTCCATCTAACTGGTGCCTCAAATAAGGACACAAATCTGAACTTCCAGTAAACTTAAAGTAAAAAAACAAGCAAATTTAGAAACTGTGTAGAAAAGAATTAGCATAGAAGGCCTCGACTATCAGCCTTAGAAACCCTTGCTTGTAGGGTTGGCCCTTGGTTGGTGTTTAGAAACTTGGATTTTGGAAGGGTTCTCACTACTCCAGGATACGAATACCTCACTGTGCGTGACGTGATTGTGCAAAAAATATGGTTTACAGCTGAGCACTTCTGAAGTCTGAGATATGGGTACACTGCACACATAGAACGAGCAGCCTTCAATAAAAACCTTAGGCATCGAGTCTTCTGAGCATTTCCTCAGGAAACATTTCACAAGTGTTTTCACAGCTCATTGCTGGGGAAAACGTAGGACCAGCACTGGACTGGGAACTACAAGGTCAGTAGTTCAAATCTACTAGCTGCTCCTTGGAAACCCTATACAGGGTCGATATGAGTCGTAACCTAACCAATGGCACTTAACAAGTTTGACTCCACTGGGAGAGGACTCTTGTCTTGAAAGCTTGCACTCAGTTTGACTTCATTCATGTGCCTTTTCCATTTGCTGATTTTGCTTTGTGTCCTTTCCAGTAACCAGTCAGAGCTGTGAGTGTGGCTAGCTGCTGAGTCCTATGAGTTCTCCAAACAATCCAGCCCTTATAATCAGTCCTGATAACAATTATTCGCTATTGTATCGCAGGTCTGCATGAGACCTAGCCGCATCTTCTTTCATCAGCCCTGACTAGGCAGAATGGATACTACTCAGTAGAGATACTACCTTGCTCCACGCCCTTTGGATCTAGGTTCCCTCTTGGAAGCCAGTCACTTCTTGCCTCTGTAGCGCCCCCATTCTGAGTAGCCAATGTCCAAGTTGCCCATTCCTGTCCTCTCTGCGTGCGGAGGAGGTGGGAATGATCCTCACTGTGAAGATGATTTGTTCATTCTTTTGAGCTATTGCTTCCATAGGTGTTTGTCAAGTTCATCAAATTGTATCAGATTATTCTTTTTTCCCTCTTCTTTCTTCTTCTGTTTGAGCTCTGATCCTCCAGCCAATGAAGCCGGTCAAGTGGGTGTTATCTGCAAGTGTGGGTATACTTATACATGTGCCCTCTCTTCTTATCAGCTGGATGCTTCACTCTCCATTCTAGTCCTCTGTGGCTATGTCGCTGACTCTGGGTACAAGAGTTCCCTGGACTTGGCACACTGCTGGCCCACCACGTCTCCATCTGGGTTCACAGGAGTCTATTGAGTGTTGTAGGGCTTAGCTCACATCTTCATTGCTGTTTTTCCCTCACTTCCCCTTATCGGTGGCAGACATGGTCACCAATCAGAGCATGCATTCCCATTGAGCCTTAGTCTTAGAAGGGGGTATGCCTTGAGGGGGACCTGACCACTTGCCTTGATGTCTCCTGGGTGAGCCACTTGTTTGTTATTGTAGTAATCAGTTGGCCTGCCTATATTGTTTTGTATTTTTCTTGTCAGTCTTTCTTTCAGGACGTATCTTCTGTTCTTCTGGCGACTCCAGGCTGGCCTAATTGTCCTTTCAAGTGGACCTTTACCCTCAGAAGATTCTAGATGCTGTTCAGGATTCCATCTATGGTCTTGTGTAATGCAAGGACAGGAAGCCTCCTTCGCTGGGCACGTTGTATCCCTATTTTAGGTATTCCAATCAGTTATAGGCAGAAGACAGACTTACAAGCTTTCTATCGTGGTATTTCTGGCTATTCCTTTCTCTCCCCCTCCAGTGTCTATTTTATAATGGTATGCCAGGGGGAAGCAAGACTCAATAGACAGCCAAGCATCTTAACATTATTCCCCCCTTTCCCCCATTCAAATCATGTCTCAATCTCTGTATCCCAGAGCCCTGTTGTTCCAAGGTTTTACATACATCATTATTTGCCTCTGTCCCACTTCAGTTTCACATTCACCCTATCCTATTTAATTTCATTGCAATGCTTAAAATCCCCTCCGTGTCTCATCAAATAACCAAAGGATACACCCCACAGCCACCCCCCCCTCCATTTTGGGTCTGGGTAGTTTCCTGCCCCACCCCCACACACACACCAAGGTATTCCAGTTAGTTATAGGCTGGATCCGGGCCCACGTGTTTTCTGTTGTGATGCTTCTGGCTGTCTCCGCACCCGCAAGTGTCTACTGCACAATGGTAGGCAAGGGAGTCCAAGATTCAAAAGACAGCCAAGCATCCTAACATTATTCCCCTCTTTTCCCTCTTTCAAGCCATGCCTCAATCCCTGTATCCTGAAGTACTGTTATTCCAGGGTTGTGCATACCTCATCATTTAGCTCTGTCTCACCTAGCCCATGGGAACCTGCCCAACCGTTCTGTCTGCTGTGTTCTTCTTTTTCCCCTCCCCCTTCTTGTGTATTGCCAACCTCCCACCACCACCCCACTCCCAGGCTCTCCTGTGTCTATTCCCTACCCTGTGCTCTTTATTCCCTCCATCCCCACCTCTCATCCCATACATACTGGTGATCAGCACTTGTATTTTTAGATTTCTTTGTTTTTCCCCTCTCTTTGGGGTAGGTTCTTTTTCTTAGTCTTTTACAATAATAGTCTTATACAGTATATCTCCTTTAGTGACTGACTAATTTCACTCAGCATAATGTACTCAATGTTCATCCATGTTATGTGGTGGCTTGCAGCTTCCTTGTTCTTCAAAGTAGCGTAGAATTCCACCGTATGTACCATGGTTTGTTTATCCATTCTTCAACTGATGGGCAATTTGGTTGTCTCCATTTTTTTTTTTTTTTTTTTTTTGTATTGTAAACAGTGCTGCTATGAACACTGATGTGCATATATCTACTCATGTTATGGCTCGTATTTCTTGTGGGTAAAAATACCAAGTAGAGGAATTGTTGGACCATAAGGTATTTCTATTTCAAACCTTCTGAGGATGTGCCATACTGCTTTTCAGAGTGGATGGATCATTTAGCATTCTCACCAACAATGTAGGAGGGTCCCAGTCTTTCCACATCCTCGCCAGCATTTGTTGTCCTCTGCTTTTTTGATCTTTGCTGTTATTGCTGGTGTGAGATGATATCTCATTGTTGTTTTGATTTACATCTCTCTAATGGCTAGTGATCGTGAACATTTCTTCATATGTTTGTTGGCTGCCCGGATCTCCTCCTTGGTGAAGTGTCTGTTCATGTCCTGTGCCCATTTTTTAATTGGGTTATTTGTCTTTTTCTTGTAGAGGTGTTGTAGTTTCCTATATATTTTAGAATGAGTCCCTTATCTGATGTGTCGTTGCAAAATATTTTTTACCAGTCTGTGGGTTCTCTTTTTACTCTTTTGGTGAAGTCTTTTGATGCACATAAGTTTTTAATTTTTACTATGTCCCACTCATCTATTTTGTCTATTTTTGTTTGTGTACTTTTCAAAATGTGTGGTAGTCTATACATACCCTGAATTAAGAGTTCTCACATTTGTCCCTATTTTTTCATTGATGACCTTCATAATTTTGGGATTCACATTTAGATCTTTAATCCATGCTGAGTTCGTTTTTGTATATGGAGTGAGGCAAAGGTCTTGTTTCAGTCTTTTACATATCGCTTTCCAGTTTTGCCAGCACCATTTGTTTAAGAGACTGTCTCCTCCCCATGCAATATGCCTAGGCACTTTGTCGAGAATCATTTGGCTGTA
>NW_006408647.1:5873481-5888077 GCF_000296735.1 Chrysochloris asiatica
GGTTCACAGAAGTCTATTGAACGTTGTAGGGCTTAGCTCACCGCTTCATTGCTGTTTTTCCCTCACTTCCCCTTATCGGTGTCCATCAACTGATTTTTGTATGTTGATCTCATACCCTGCCACTTTGCTGAATCTTTTGATGAGGTCTAGTAGTTTTTTTACTGAGTCTTTGGGGTTTTCTATGTATAGGATCATAACATCTGAAAGTAAGGAGAGTTATGCTTCCTCTTTGCCAATTTGGATGCCTTTCATTTCTCTATCATACTGTATAGCTCTGATGAAAACTTCCAGCATAATACTGAATAGGAGTGGAGATAAAGGGCATCCTTGTCTGGTTCCCCTTCGCAGAGGGAAGGCTTTCAGTTTCTCTCCATTGAGAGTGATGTAGGCTCTTGGTTTTGTATATATGCTCTTGATTATGTTGAGGAATTTTCCTTAAATTTCTACTTTGTTGAGTGTTTTTATTGGGAATAGATGTTGGATTTTGTCAAATGCCTTTTCTGCTTCAATCGATATGATCATGTTTTATTATTTATATGATGGATTACAGTGATTGTTTTTCTGATGTTGAACCATCCTTGCATCCCTTTTATGAAACTCACTTGGTCATGATGTATTATTTTTTGATGTGCTGTTGGATTCTGTTGGTTAGGATTTTGTTGAGAATTTTTATGTCTATGTTCATGAGGGATATTGTTCCATAGTTTTCTTTTTTAGTGATGTCCTTCCCTGGTTTTCGTATGAGGGTTATGCTTGCTTCATAAAAAGTATTATGGAGTTTTCCATCCTCTTCTATATTCTGGAATAATTTGAGTAGAATTGGTGACAGTTCTTCTCTGAATGCTTGGTAGAACTCACCTGTGAAGCCATCTGGGGCTGGACTTTTGTTGGTTGGAAGTTTTTTGATGACCTGGTCAAGTTCTTGTTTTGTTATGGGTTTGTTCAAGTTTTCTACTTCATTCTAAGTTTAGGTAGGTTGTGTTTTTCTAGAAATATATCCATGTCATCTAAGTTTTCGAATTTGTTGGAGTACAGCTCTTCATAGTATTCTGTTATTATCTTTTCGATTTTGTTTGGTTCTGTTGTGACTTCACCCATATGGTTTCTAATGTGATTTATTTGTGTCCTCTTCCTCTTTTCTTTTGTTAGTTTTGCCAATGGTTTGTCAATTTTATAAATCCTTTCAAAGAACTAGCTTCTTGTCCTGTTAATTCTCTCTATAGTTTTTCTGTTCTCCATCTCGTTTATATCTCCTCTTATCTTTATTATTTCCTTTCTTTTGGTGACTGTAGGTCCCCTCTGCTGGTCTGCTTCTAATTGTTGAAGATGCTGTGTTAATGTGTTGATTTTGGTTCTTTCCTCTTTTTGGATGTGCACATTTATCACAATAAATTGTCCTCTTAGCACTGCTTTTGCCGTGTCCCAAAGATTTTAGTATGTTGTATTTTCATTCTCGTTTGTTTCTAGGAACATCGTGAATTCACATTTAGTTTCTTATTTCACCCAGTCACTTTTCAGCAGGGTGTTGTTCAGTTTCCATGTATACGACTTTATTGCCTTGGTCTTCTTATTGTTGATTTCTAGTTTTATAGCATTGTGGTCTGAGAAGATGCTCTGTAGAATTTTATGGAGTAACTTTATGGAGGCTTGCTTTGTGACCTAACACATGGTCAATTCTGGAAAATGCTCCATACGCACTGGAGAAGAATGTAATTGTGCTGTTGTTGGATTGAATACTCTGTATACATCTATAAGGCCAAGTTGGTTGATTGTGTTGTTTAGTTCCTCTGTAACTTTGTCGAGTTTCTTTTTGGTTGTTCTGTTCCTTTTCGAGAGTGGTGTGTTAAAATCTCCCACTATAATTGTATATTTATCTATTTCTTTCATCAGTTCCAGTAACGTTTGCTTCATGTATCTTGGTGCTCTTTCATTGGGAGCACAGATATTTATTATGGTTATGTTGTCTAACTCAATTGACCCTCTGATCAAGAGATAGTGTCCTTCTTTGTCTCTTATTCTGGTTTTTATCTTAAAGTTTACTTTGTCAGAGATTAGTATTGCCACTCCTGCTTGTTTATTGTTGCAGTTAGCTTGGTAAATTTTTTTCCATCCTTTAACTTTTAGTCTGTTTTTGTCTTTGTGTGTAAGGTATGTCTCTTGCAGGCAGCATATTGAAGGGTCTTGTTTTCTTATCCATTCTACCACTCTCTGCCTCTTCACTGGTGCAGTCAATCCATTGACATTCAATGTAATTACTGATAGGTATGAATTAATTGCTGCCATTATGTTACTTTTTTGGTGGTGCTGTTCGTTCATTTGTTCTGCATTCCTTCTTGTGTTGGGTTTGTGGTTGTTGTGCTATTTCTTGCTGGTTTCTTTTTAGTTTTCATGTTTGCTTGTTCTGCTTAGAAATTCATTTTTCTGATAAATTGTGAAATATTAACTTTCTTTGGGGTTACCTTGTAGTCTACTAACGTTTCTTTCCATTTAAGATAATCCATTGTATCCTGTAATTCACCAGGCATCCTCACCACCTGGGTCTCTGTTGCTATGTTTGTCCCTTCTTTGACAATGATATAATTTTGATCGTCATTGACCTCCCAGCTTCTTTGAGTTTGTTGTTGTAGTCTTGTTCTGTTCTGGACTCTGCTATCTGTTGACTGAGTTCCAGGTGGTGTTGCCATGCCTATCAATCTCTGTTTGTTGTCTGTTCTTGTTGGTTTTCAGTCCACAGAACTGCCTTTAGGATTTGAAGTGCTGGGTTGGTTTTGATAAAATCTCTCAGATTCTGTTTATCCTGGAATGTCTTGATCGCACCATCATATTTGATTGATAGTTTTGTTGGATAGACGATTCTCAGATTTTTTAAATCCTTTTATCAGCTTGCTCTTCTATCTTAGCTGTATTGAGAGATTTGTCTTCCAGCTCGCTAGTTCTAGCTTCCATCTCTTCTAATCTGCTCCTTTCCCCTCTCAGCGTATTGTTCATTTCTGATATCTTATTATTGATCATCTGGACATCTTTTTGCAGGTTTTGAATTGTTTCCAATGCTGTATCAATCTTATTTGATTGCTCCTGTAGTACTTTCCTGACTTCTTTCAGAGCATTTGAATTTGTTTCCATATCATTCTTCTGAATTCTTTCTCAGGCATATCCAAAACCTGCTCATACTCCTCTATAAAGCCTTTGTCTGTCTACAGCTCATTTGCATCAGCTACTACTCTCTTCTGTTTTTGGACGTGTTTCAATAAGGTTTGTTGCTTTCATTTGGTATGATAATTATTTTATTTATTTATTTATTTTACGCTTCAGTGAATGCTTAAATATTTGTTGTTTGCTTACTGGGTGTCTCCTGGTGAATATAATCAGGAGATGTTGTTGTTGTTGTTATGTGCTGTGGAGTTGGTTCCAACTCATAACTATCCTGTACAGGGCTTCTGAGGCTGTAAATTTTTACAGGAGCAGAAAACCTCATCTTTCTCCCACGGAACAGATGGAAGTTTCGAACTGCTGACCATGAGATTCGCAGCCCAATTCATAACCACTACACTGTTGTTGTTGTTAAGTGCCGTCGAGTTGGTTCCGACCCATAGCGACCCTGTACAGGGTTTCCGAGGGTGTAAATCTTTAAGGGAGTAGAAAGCCTCATCTTTCTCCCGCGGAGCAGCTGGTAGTTTCGAACCGCTGACCTTAAAGTTCACAGCCCGATTCGTAACCACTACGCTACCAGAGCTCCTAACCACTACACTAGGCTTCCCTTTTTGCATGTAATGCTTAGCGGGTGTTGTTGGGTCTTGTCTCAGTGGTGGAATATTATGGGGTATGCTTATAGCTTGGCCATATGTTCATGATTGCTGTCTCTTCTTGGGTAATGCAGGGAAAAAAAGGTCCCAACTCCGGAAAGATGTATGATCAAAAGGACCAAAAGCAAAAGTAATATAAATGCATAGACAAAAATCACCACTTTGGAACAGAAATGAAGCTTGTGGTGAACTGTCCAGAGCTACACTGTCAGTATGAGTGCAATTAGAAGCCTCCAGCAGGGGGTGGAGGTAACCACTCTCTCCGGCCCCTCCTCTGGTCACTATAGTAGAGGTGCACAGGTAGATATTGGGGAGTTAATGGGAGAAAGATTGTCCACTATTTTTATCTCTAATGGTCAGTTAGGTATCTGCGTGTGCACAGCGTATTCTCGGGATGGTTGAGTCCTGTTATGCTGGGCTTTTATGGGTTGTTTTGAATTAGTCCTGCGCAGCGAGCTCAGGCAGCGCAGTGACCGCGGACCGGAAGGAAAGCAGCTTGAGACCACAGCCGCTACTCAGGAGAAAGGCAGGGCTCTTTGTTCCTGCTCAGACCCACAGCCTCAGAACCCTGCACAGGGTCGCCTGCAGTGGGAAACTACTCCAAGGTGCACTGATTCGAGGGGTCCAGCTGGGAAATTTTTGGATCTGTGACTCTGCGGGTGACGTCATTTATTGCCGCCAAGCTCCCTCTCTCTGTACAGTGGGACAACTGTCCCACCTGATGTCCGGGCTGAGCAATGAAGGTGGGACAGGGAGATAGAGAGGGAGAAATGTGTAGTCTCCCATGTCTCTTTTTTTTTTGCAGTGCTTCTGCACCGTTTTAGCACCATTTTCTGAGCTGGAATGGCTTTAGCCCTGCCCTCTAAACTATGCCAGGGTTGGGTAGTCGCCAAGGGAGTCGGTCTCCAGATTCCTAACTCACCCATAGTTTCCTTAATATCGTGATTTTTCACTTGCGAGTGTGAAAACTGACATCCTGGATCTTATGATAGATCCCAGAGCTCTGGAGTTGTTCTATGAGTGCTTCCTTCGTGAGATCCCCCCACCTTCGGAACCCTGGAGCATACCCTACCTGGTTTCCGTGGCTATAGCCCCAACTGGAAGTCCTATATTTTTTTAACCATACTTATTTATTTTTAACCATACTTATTCAACCTGTGTGCTAAGCACATAATCTCAGAAGCTGGATTATCTGAAGAATATGATATCAGGATTGAAGCAAGACTCATTAATAGCCCCCAGTATGGGGTATGGAGATGAGATAACCTTGCTTGCTGGAAGAAAAGACTTGAAGTATGTGCTGATGACAAACAATGGGTTTTCAGTATGGGTTGCCTTCAGTACAGATTGCACCGCAATGTAAAGAAAACCAGAATCCTCACAACTGGACCAATAAATAATATCATGATCATTGGAGAAAAGACTGAAGTTGTCAAAGACTTCATTTTTCTTGGAACTACAATCAAAATTCAATGAAAGCAGCAGTCAAGAAATCAAGTGATATATTGCATTAGGCAAACATGCTGCACAAGACCTCTTGAAAGTAGTCAAGAGAAATGATACCAGTTTGAGGATTAAGATGTGTCTGACCCAAGCCATGCTATTTTCAATAACTTCATATGCATGTGAATGTTGGAAAATGAATAAAGACCATAGAATAATTGATGCATTTGAATTATGGTGTTGGAGAAGAACAGGAAAAGTACCATGAACTACAAGATGAATAAACAAATCTGTCTTTGATGAAGTACAGCCAGAATGTTCCTTAGGAACCAAGATGGCAAGACTTCGTCACTCATACTTTGGACATGTTATCAGGGGTGACCCTGGAAGACATCATGCTTAGTAAAGTGGAGGGTCAGCAAAAAGATGAAGACCTGCAATGGATGGACTGGGACAGTACAACAGCAATGACTGAAGTGTAACAACAATTGTGAGGATGGAGCAGTGTTTCATTCTGTTGTGCAAAGTGTAGCAATGAGTCAGAACAGACTCGACG
This sequence comes from Chrysochloris asiatica, assembly GCF_000296735.1. Lineage (NCBI taxonomy): Eukaryota > Metazoa > Chordata > Mammalia > Afrosoricida > Chrysochloridae > Chrysochloris > Chrysochloris asiatica. Next base: position 5,879,284 of record NW_006408647.1, read on the forward strand.
ACACCTAACAACCACAGCAAACAAAAGCTATAAGCAAAACAAATCTAGAAATGAAGCACCCTCAAATATTCAATAAAAAAAATACTCATTTATCAAACATTAAAATTTAACTAGAAAAACTACAGCCCAAAAGCCCTTTCAGCCAAAACGCTGACTCTGCCCTTAACCAAAGTCCTCAGATAATGTGGAAGATTCTGGGCCAATTCAGCCACAGCTTTCCTTAACCCTGGCATCTGCACAAGTGCACCAGAGTCAACACAATAAAGGCTGACAGGGGCCAAAACAAGACAATTAAATCAAGGCTCTCTAAACAATATTACAAGAGAGCAAAGGGTATGTGTAAAATGACCTGTCAAAGAGACCAAGTGTATAAAATGTTTGTTTATTTTCCCATTTTAACTAGAAGATACTAGAGGTGCAAGGAGGGGCCGAACCCAAGAGATGAAATAAATAACTTCTCTGCGACACTTCCCTTAGCCACTTGCTACCTCATCCCTGTGAAAGCAGCTACATCTCTAACAGGAACCTCGACTCCATTGTTCTCTCTACTTCAGTCAAGTGACTGGAACATTTTCTACAACTCTCAACCTGGATCCAAAGTGCCTAAACCTGCATTTCTTGTCGAATAAGAGGCAATAATTGTATTTTCTAAATGGTCGTCTGTGGCAGATTTTTTGTTTTTTTTAAAGTTTTTATTGTGAATTATGTGGGTTTACATGGGAGATTATCAGTTTTACATTCATCCTATCGTATTTCATTTCATTGCAATGATTATAATCCCCTCCATGCATCATCAAACCAAAGGGTACACCCAACAGCACCCCGCCCCTCCACAATCATCAGCATACAGCCCCTCTCCCTCCCTGAGTCCAGGGTCCCCAGCCACTCCATCTGTCCATGTCATCGTCTCTGTCTCCATGCCTGGCATCACTGCCTCCTGAGTAGGGTCACACTCTTCACTCTTCTCATTTGATGGTCCCAGGGACCTCCGTTCCCGGGCTGCAAAATCAATCACTCCTTTTGTCAAAAAACATCTCTACATTTCCAATCCTCACAGTCACTCCTGATGGCAATTATTTATTCACTATTGTACCACAAGAGTCTTACCCTGATTTCATGTTGCCAGCCCGGTCCCAACAGATTGGAAATCATTAACTAGAGGTTCTACCTACTCCTGCCCAGTCTGGAACTAGGCTCCCTCCTGAAAGCCCGTAAACCAGTCACTTCTTGCCTTCTAGCCATGTCCCCCCATTCTGGGTAGGCAGTGTCAAAGCTGCCCATCCCTGTCAACACTGTGTACTGAGGGGGTGGGAGTGATCCTTGCTGTAAAGATTTGTTCCCTTTTTTGAGCTACAACATCCATAACTATAGATAAAGTTCATCAAATTGTTGTGGGTTACTCTTTTTTTGTTGTTGTTTCTTCCCTCTTCTTTCTTCTAGTCCAGTTATGATCATCCAGCCATTGAAGCCAGGTCAAGTGGGTACTATCTGCAAGTATGGGTATTCTTGTGCACCTCCCCTCACTTCATATCAGCTGGATGCTTCACACTCTGCTCTAGTCCTATGTGGCCATGTCACTGCCTCTGGACCCAGGAGTCCCCGGATCTTGCCATACTGCTGGCCATCCAGGTCTCCACCTGGGTTCACAGGAGTCTGTTGAATGTGGTCGGACTCAGATCCCAACTTCATTGCTGTTTTTTCCCCTTCCCCTTATTGGTGACCAATGTGGTCACCAGCTAGACCACATGCCTGCTCGTGTATTCCCCTTGAGTCCCACTCTTGGAAGGGAGGGGACTCATCTATTTGCCTTGATGATTCCTGGGTGAACAGATTACTTGTTCTTGTAGTAATCAATCAGATTGCCGTTATTGTTTTGGATTTTTCCTGCTGGTCTTTCTTCACGAAGTATCTTCTGTTCTTCTAGCTGCTCCAGGCTGGTCTATTCATCTTTTCCAGTGGAAATTTTCCCACCTAAGACAATTCTGGATGGAGTTCTGCTTTCCACCTATGGTCTTACACAATGCAAAAGCTCCACAGGAGGCTTCTTTCACTGGGCAACTTCTAGCCCCCTTTAAGTTATTCCAATCAGTTATAGGCTGAAGATGGACTTATAAGCTTTCTATTGTGATGTTTCTGGCTATTTCTCCACCCCCACCCCAAGTGTCTATTTCACAATGGTAGGCAAAGAAAACCAAGATTCAAAAGGCAGCCAGGCATCTTAACATTATTCCCCTCTTTTACCCATTCAAACCGTGACTCAATTCCTGTATCCCAAAGCCCTGTTGTTCCAAGGTTGTGCATTTACCTCTGTCCCACTTAGCCCATTCAAGCCTGCCTAATTGTTCTCCCATCCACCTTGTTCTTCCATTCCCCTCCTTCTTTTGTATTGCCAAACCACACACCCCTGACACTCACGCTATCCTGTCTGTTCCCTACCCTGTGCTCTAAGTTCCCCTCGCTCCCTCCCCTCCTCTCATCCCATATATCCTGGTAATTAGCAATTATATGTATATAATTTTTTTTCTCCTTTTTAGGGTGGGTTCTTTTTTTAGCCTTTTACAATAATGGTCCTATGCGATATTTCTTCTTTTGCGACTGACTAATTTCACTCAGCATAATGTCCTCAAAGTTTATCCATGTTATGCAGTGGCTTGCAGCTTCCTTGTTGTTCTTCAAGGTAGCATAGTATTCCATTGTGTGTATGTACCACAGTTTGTGTATCCATTCTTCAATTGAAGGGCATTTAGGCTGTCTCCATCTTTTTGCTGTTGTAAATAGTGCTGCTATGAACATTGGTGTGCATATATCTACTCGTCTTATGGCTTGTATTTCTTGTGGGTAAACACCAACTAGAGGAATTTCTGGACCATAAGGTATTTCTATTTCAAACCTTCTGAGGAAGTGCCACATTGCTTTCCAGAGTGGTTGGACCACTTTGTAATCCCACCAACAATGTAGGAGGGTCCCAGTCTCTCTGCATCCTCGCCAGCATTTATTGTCCTCTGCTTTTTTAATCTTTGCTGTTATTGTTGGTGTGAGATGGTATCTCATTGTTGTTTTGATTTACATCTCTCTGATGGCTAGTGATCATAAACATTTCTTCATATGTTTGTTGGCTGCCCGGATCTCCTTCTTAGTGAAGTGTCTGTTCATGTCCTGTGCCCATTTTTTAATTGGGTTATTTGTCTTTTTCTTGTAGAGGTGTTGTAGTTTCCTATATATTTTAGAAATGAGTCCCTTATCTGATGTGTCATTGCAAAAGATTTTTTCCCATTCTGTGGGTTCCCTTTTTACTCTTTTTATGCATATAAGTTTTTAATTTTTAGTATGTCCCAATCATCTATTTTGTCTACTTTTGTTTGTGTAATTTTCAAAATGTTTGGTAGTCTGTGTATACCCTGAATTAGAGCCCTCACATTTGTCCCAATTTTTTCATTGATGACCTTCTTAATTTTGGGATTCATATTTAGGTCTTTAATCCATGCTGAGTTTGCTTTTGTACAGGGTGTGAGGTAAAGGTCTTGGTTCAATCTTTTGCATATCCCTTTCTAGTTCTGACAGCACCATCTGTTAAAGAGACTATCTCCTCCCCATGCAATATACCTAGGCACTTTGTTGAAAATCATTTGGCTGTATGTGGGTCAGTTAATTTCTGAATTCTCAATTCTGTTCCATTGATCAATGTATCTTTCATTGTACCAGTATCAGGCTATTTTGACCACTGTAGCCATGTAGTAAAGTTTGAAATTGGAGCGTGAGAGGCCTCCAACCTTGTAGTTCTTCTTAAGCAGTTCTTTGCTTATCCTGGGTCTCTTTCCTTTCCACATAAAGTTTTAACTATTTTTTCCATCTCTTTGAAGAATGTTGGTGGAATCTGGATTGGGATTGCATTACATGTGTAAATTGCTTTGGGCAGTATTGATAGTTTCATGATTTTGTCTTCCTATCCAGGATCATGGTATATTATTCCATTTCTGTAAGTCTCTTTTGGTTTCTTGTAGTAGTGTTTTGTAATTTTCTTTGTATTGGTCCTTTGTGTCTCTGGTTATGTTTATTCCTAAATATTTCATCCTGTGTGTGGCTATTGTAAATGGTTATTGCTTTCCTAATGTCCTTTTCAGTGCGGTCACTTACTATAGAGGAATCCAACTGACTTTTGTATGTTGATCTTTTACCCTGCCACTGTGCTGAATCTACCAATGTCTAGCAGCTTTTTTACTGAGTCCTGGGGTTTTCTATGTATAGGATCATATCGTCTGCAAATAGAGTTTTATTTATTCTTTGCCAATTTGGATGCCTTTAATTTCCTTATCTTGCCGTATAGCTCTGGTTAAGACTTCCAAAACAATATTGAATAGGAGTGGTGACAAAGGGCATCCTTGTCTGGCTCCCTTTTGCAGAGGGAAGGCTTTAGGTTTCTCTCCATTGAGAGTGTTGTAGGCTGTTGGTTTTGTATATATGCTCTTGATTATGTTGAGGAATTTCCCTTCAATTCCTACCTTGTTGAGTGTTTTTATCAGAAATAGATGTTGGATTTTGTCAAATGCCTTTTATGCATCAATCGTTATGAGCATGTGGTTCTTTTCGTTTTCTTATTTATATGGTGGAGACAGATTTTTAAATACCTTTTTTAAACAACACTTTCGACTTTGGACAACCAATGAATACATTTTAAGGAAAATAAAAAAATAATCTTATGTACTCATACAAAAAGGGAAAAAAAGTTCTCTGTTGGTTATGTGGAAGCAGGAGGAAAGAGACGATAAAGCACAGATTAGGGGATCGACACATCATAGTTCAGGTGTTGGGGAGGGCGATACATAAGAAGGGGGAGGGGTAGAAGAACAAGATATATAGGGAATACCGGGGCAGGTTTGCATGGGCTATATTTATATTGTTGTTAAGTGCCATCGAGTCGGTTCCGACCCATAGCGACCCTGTACAGGGTTTCCGAGGGTGTAAATCTTTACGGGAGTAGAAAGCCTCATCTTTCTCCCACGGAGCGGCTGGTAGTTTCGAACCGCTGACCCTAAGGTTCGCAGCCCAATTTGTAACCACTACGCTACCAGAGCTCCTTAGACAGAGATAAATAGTGATGCATGTTCAGCCTTGGAACAATAGGGTTCTGGATACAAGAATCAAGGCACATAGTTTGAATGGGTAAAAGAGGGGAAATAATGTTAAGATGCTTCACTGTCTTCTGAATATTGGTTTCCCTTGTCTACTATGGTAAAACAGACACTTGAGTGGGATAGAAAGGAATATTAGGAAACATGATTACAGAAAGCTTGTAAGCCCATCTTCAGGCTATAATTGATTGGAATACCTAAAAGGGGTTCTAGAACTTGCCCAGTAAAATAGGATTCTTGTGGATCCTTTGTAGTGTAAAGGATGTTTGTTGGAATCCTGAGCCCCTTCCAGAACCTTCTGAGGTGGGACACTCCCACTTGAAAGGACAAGCAGACCAGCCTGGAGCAGCAAGAGGAACAGAGGATACTTCTTGAAAGAAAGACCAGCAGGAAAATTCCAAAACAAAAATGGCAGTCTGATTGGCTACTACAAGAACAAGCACGTTGTTTGTTGGGGAGCCATCAAGGCAAGCAATCAAGTCCCTTCAGCACAAACCTCCCTCCAAGACTGAAATTCAAAGCATGTAAGCTTACTGGAGATCATATATGTTTACTGGTGAGTGGAAGAGGGGGAAAGGCAGCAATGAAAATATGGGATGAGTTCAATCATGTACCATAGACTCCTGCTGACCTGGAGATGATAGAGAGAAGAGGAAGGGCTGGTTGGTCTGAAGTGTGGTGCGACCTGGGGACTCCTGAGCCCATAAACAAGGACATAGGCACAGAGGGCTAAAGCTGAGAGTGAAGCATCCAGCTAATATAAAGTGAGGGAGATGCACGAGAAAACCCAAACTTGCAGATAGTACCCATTTGACCTACCCTTGATGGCTTGATGATCAGAACTCGACTAAAGGAAGATAAAAAAAAAATTTTTGATAAAGGAAACAAGTATAAATTGCCACAATTTGATGAATGTGCCCTATATTTATAGATGTAGTAGCTCAAAATACCAACTGAGAGGGAGGGAGTCTTCACATCAAGTATCAATCCTATCCCCTCTGTATACAGGGTTGATAGAGATGGGCAACTTAGACACTGGCTAACTAAAATGGGGGGCTATAAAGGCAAAAAGTGACAGGCTTACAAGTTTTCAAGAGGGAGTTTAGTTTCAGAGTGTGCGGGGGAAGGTAGAATCCTCTCTGAATAGTTTTCATCTTGTCTAGATGAGTCTGGTGGAAGGAGATGGGGTAAGGGTCTTGTGATTCAATAGTGAATAACTTATCATGACTAATTGCGACTGTCACAACTGTAAAGGTAGAAGTTTTGTAATGGAAAGGGGGGAGTAGTTAATCTTACAGTCCAGGAACAGAGGACAATCAAGGGAGAAGAGCATGAGTAAAATGTGGGACCCTATCCAGAGAAGCAGCTACACCAGAGATGGAGGCAGCGAAGAGGACATGGAGAGATAGAACAGCTGAGGACTCTAGTTAGACTCATGCAAAGAGGCTGTGTGCTGGCGGCCAGGAGGCAGGCTTGCAGAATATGCACTTTGGTTGTTTAAGTGATTATATATGTACATCCCCCAAAAAAACAAACAATGGGAATAGAAGCAAATACTGTTGAATGATGATATATGGAGGAGACTGTAACCACTGCAATGAAATGATCAGTGTAAAACTGATGCTCTCCCATGGAAACTATCACTCAATTCACAATAAAAACTTAAAGACCGAAAAAAAAAAAGTGTATAGATAATGATGGAGTATATGCTGAGAAACATTAGGTTCACATTTTGGTAATTTTGGTCAATAAAGTTTCCCATGACTTAAAAAAAAAAAAGTAATCTTATGATGTGAACATTCCACAGACATGCAGAAAAGAACGACACTCTTGTCTAAACCCAAAGTAAATGAAAAAATTACAGGTGATGAAGAGAAGTTTTAATACTCCTTGAAATCAGTTTTTATGGAAAAGCTCTGTGGTGCAGGTCACAATTTTATTACATACCAAGTTTTGGTGTGGTGCTGTAGGATAAGTATTAGACTGCAACCCAAAAGGTCCAGCAGTTCAAATCCACCAGCTGGTCATCAGAAACCCTATACATGGTCACTGAGTCGGAACTGACTTGACAACACTTACCAGCAACAGCAAACTAATGTTACAGCAAGACTCCAAATGATTTCAAGTGATACCAGCATTTTCATGTTACTCATCTGCAGAAAACAACCCTAAGTTCTCAAATTCCTTGTACTATATTTTGAGGGCACAACCATGATCTGTTCATCTTATAAACCCCACAAGTAGGCATTCAGTGCATCTTCTTGAATAGCTCAATGAATGAATGAGTCATACCTAGGCAACTGCCTGGTTAGTATTATATGCTCAATAAAATAATCACAGGATTACTGGTGCAATGTTCTCTTATTCTATTCATCTGTTCTAAATGCTCTCTTACTGCATTGCTCTCTTACTGGTATGTCTAAACAGGTCCCAGAACTCCATAGAGGCAGTCTGTCCCTTGTCCCATGCATTCCACGCCAGACCTAAAAGTTGCATTGGCTCTCATCCCAGACTGCCGTGATAAGCTAGGGCAGCTACAGCATACCTAGGTAGCCACAGCGTACTGAGAGCCTGCAGTTTCTTTCTGAATTACTAATGAACTTTTCTTATTTCTTCTATGAGATCCCTGAGAGCCAGGAGAGCTTATGGATGTAGCAGTCTCTACCTTCAAGGTCAACATTAACAGAAAGAAAGAAGCCAAAAACAGCAAAAGGGATGTCATGCCATGTACTGAGCATTGAGTTTGTACCATGCACGTAATTTGCACTTCCCAAAACAATTTCTGAACAACTCAACAATCTTCTTGCAGTGTAATAAATCATTTCCATATGATTGTTCCAGGCACTGTCTTATAACTCCCACAAAATGACTGGTTGAGCCACAATCTTGCAAGGAATTGTTGTTAGGTGCCGTAGAGTCAGTTCAGACTCATAGCAACCCTATGCACAACAGAATGAAATACTGCCTGGTCGTGTGCCATCCTCACAATTGTTGTTACACTTGAGTCCACTGGTTGCCACTGTGCCAATCCATCTCGTTTGGGGGTCTTCCTCTTTTTTGCTGGCCCTTCACTTTACCAAGCATGATGTCTTCTCCAGGGATTGAGCATTCTGGCCACACTTCTTTCAAGACAAATTGATTTGTTCTTCTGGTAGTCCATGCTTTTTGGATAAAATGTTTTTTTGTGAATTATGTGATAGTTTGCATGGGAGAATATTAGTTTTACATTCATCCTATCGTATATCATTTCATTGCCATGGTTACAATCCCCTCCATGCATCATCAACCAACCAAAGGGTATACCCTGCAAGCCTGCCCGCCCACCCCCTCCCCCAGTCCCTCTCCCTCTCTTGATCTAAAGTCCCCAGCTGCTCCATCGCTCCATGTCATTGTCTCTGCCTCCATCTCAGGCATCACTGCTTCTCTGGGTATGGTCCTGCTCTATGCTCTTCTCCCTTGATGGTCCCAGGGACCTCCGCTCCAAGGCTGAAGAGTTAATCACTCCCCTCCTTGCTACAAAACGTCTACCTTTACATTTCCAACCCTCACAATCAGTCCTGATAACAGTTATTCACTATTGTATCACAAGAGATCTATCTGCATTTCGTTTCATCAGCCTCACCTAGACAGATTGGATACTACTCAGTGGAGATTCTACCTTCCTC
>NW_006408647.1:5888312-5892796 GCF_000296735.1 Chrysochloris asiatica
TTTCCTCTTCTTTCTTCTTCTGGTTGAGCTCTGATCATCCAGTCATTGAAGCCAGGTCAAGTGGGTATTATCTGCAAGTGTGGGTGTTCTTGTGCATATGGTCTCTCTTATCAGCTGGATGCTTCACTCTCCACTCTGGTCCTCTGTGGCTATGTCACTGAAGTCCATGGTATTTTTCAAGTCTTCTCTAACACCATTAACTCAAATGCATCAATTCTTCTATGGTTCCTTATTCACTGCCCAACTTCCACATGTACACAAGGCTACTGAAAATACCATGGCTTGGGTCAGGTACACCTTAGTCCTCAAACTGGAATCACTGCTTTTGACCACTTTAAAGGGGCCTTGTGCAGCAGATTTACCTAATGCAATACATTGTTTGATTTCTTGACTGCTGCTTCCATGAGTGTTTATTATAGATCCTAGCAAAAGAATTTTTTGATAACTTCAATCTTTCCTCTATTAATCGTGATGTTATTTATTGGTCCAGTTGTCAGGATTTTCGTTTTCTTTATATTGCAGTATAATCCATACTGAAGACAAAGCATTAGTCAACTATTATGTAAATACTGATTTGAAAATCCACCCTAAAGGACTGACTGACTTGTGATTCATTGAAGGGATGAGTCACTTTATGGTAATGCTTGCTAGCTGCTACTCTATTCATTGACCTAGTGTTCCAGTTTATCCTGAGTCATTCAATTCCTTAACCCTACTGATCTGGCTTCCTCCATCCCCACTACTATATAAAATTACAAATTACTGATTAATGATCTTCTAATTGTTAAAGCCAATGCTTGTTCTTTGGCTTCACCTTATACAACAAACAAAAATAATATGAGTCGATTCCAACTCATAGTGACCCTTCAGGCCACAGAACTGCTCCCTAAGGGTTTCCGGGGCTGTGAAACCTTACAGGAGCAGACTGCATCATCCTTTTCACTCGGAGTAGCTGGGGACCTTGCAGTTAGCAGCCTAGCACATAACCTACTCCGCCACCACAGCTCCTGTCACCTTATACAAAGAGGCTTCCAAAAGTCTGTAGAATACTTCTATTAACTTTTAATTCTAGTGTTTTTTGTTTGTTTTTCCACAAACTTTGTTAAGTCCCCTCATATTTCTCCACAGACCTGTTCGGTGCTAAATACGGCTTCCTTTCTGAAAGTCACTCTTCAATTTCTAATCTGAGTGTTCCCTTTCAGCTATAAATTAATTGATTTTCTTGATGGTCTCTGCAACTAAATAAGGGTATCCTTTACAGTTCTGCTTTTAATACTCTTTTATTTCTATATCCCTTTCTCCTGGAATCTCAACTACAGCCATAATTCAAACTGTGCCTGAAACCAGTACATTCTGTGCTAAAACCAATCACCCTGACCTTCATTAATGGCCAGCATTATTCTCTGGGCCATACATTTTTGCTGGAAAACATTTTCCTCAACCCAAATCCTTAATTACTGTCCAAAGACACTCTAGTCATTCTTCAAGGCCCATTTCAAATGCTACCTTCTCCATGAAGCCTTTTTCCAAGTGAATGTCCTGTTTTGAAACTTCACAGAGCTAGCTCTTTATTGTTCATTATACTACTACTTACACCAGAGCAAACTATCCTTTGATTACTTGTCCACAGTTATGTGAGATGAAGTCTCCTCATCCTCACCTTTAAGGGGAATTCTGGCTGTACTCCTTCTAAGGCAGATTTAATTGTTTTTCTGGCAGCCAGTGGTACTTTCAATATTCTTCAGCCAAGACCACAATTCAAATCCATCGATTTTTCTCCATTCTTCCTTATTCATTATCCAGCTTTCACATGCATATGAGGTGACTGAAAATACCATGACCTGAGTCAGACACAGTCCTCAAAATAATATCTTTGTCCTTTAACATTTAAATAGTTCTTCTGCAGTAGATATGAATAATGCAATATGTTGTTTGATTTCTTGACTGCTGCTTTTATGAGCACTGATTGTGGAGACAACCATAATGAAATCATTGACAGCTTAAATCTTCTCTCCTTTTATCATGATGCTGTTTGTTGGTCCAGTTTTCAGGATTTTTGTATTCTTTACACTGAGTTATAATCCATACTGAAAGGCTGTATTCTTTGTTCTTCCTCAGCCAAGTGCTTTATGTCCTATTCTCTTTCAGCAAGCAAAGTTATGTCATCTGTATATCTCAGGTTATTAATTAGCCTTCCGCCACTACTGATGGCACATTCTTCTTCATATAGTCTGGCTTCTCAGATTATTTGCTCAATACAGAGTTTGAACAGTATATATGGTGAAAGGATACAATGCTGGAACATACCTTTCCTAATTTTAAATAGGCAGCATCCCCTTGTTCTATTCCAACAACTGCCTCCTGGTCTCTGTACAGGTTCTGCATGAGCATAATCAAGTGTTCTGGAATTCCCATCCTTCACACTGTTATCTACATAGCTTGTTATGATCAACACAGTTGAATCCTTTGCATAGTCAATAAAATACAACTAAACATCTTTATGGTATTCACTGATGTCACACATTTTACAAACCATTTGTGGTGCTTTGAATTTACTTGATAGAACTTTTCTATAAAAGTCCTAATTCACACCCAGTAATTGGGTGTGACCGTGCAAATAAGTTGTCAAGGACTTCATTCTTCTTGGATCAACTATCAACACTCATGGAAGCAGCAGTCAAGAAATCAAACGATGTATTGCATTAGGCAGATCTGCTGCACAAGACCTTTTTCAAGTGCTGAAGAGCAAAAATGTCAGCTTGAGGACTAAGGTGCACCTGACCCAAGCAAGGGTATTTTCAATAACTTCATATGCATGCAAAAGCTGGACAGTGAATAAGGAAGACCGTAGAAGAATTGATGCTTTTGAGTTATGATGATGGAGGAGAATATTGAAAAGTTCCATGGGCTGCCGAAAGAACAAACTGATCTGTGTTGGAAGAAGTGTAGCCAGAGTGTTCCTTGGAGGCCAGGATGACCAAACTTCATCTCTCATTCTTCGGACATATTGTCAGAAGGGACCAGTCGCTGGAGCAGAATATCATGTTTGGTAAGGTGGAGGTCAGAAAAAATGAGGAAGATCTGCGAGATGGACTGGCAATATGGCAGCATCAATGGGCTCAAGTGTGGCAACAATTGTGAGGTTGGCCCAGGACTGGGCAGTGTTTCGTTCTGTTGTGCATAGGGTCGTTATGAGGAGGTACTGACTCAATGTCACCTAACAACAACAACAAGAGGACTGGAATTGGTTAGTTTTGCCCTCTAACTAGGTTTAAAAGGAGCCATCTCAGAAGAAGAGACAGAAGAGTTCAGGACCATGAAGAAGGAAAAGCATGAGTGTAGCATGAGACAAGAAGTAAAGGCAAAGAGGCGAGAGCAGAGATGATGGCAGAGACCAAATCAGAGGTGGTGGCATGGAGATGGAACAACATCCATAAGCCTAGAGCTGGCTAAGGGCCTACAACAGGAAAGTGGCCTGCAAAATGTGACCTTTGGGCATTCACAGCCTTGCTGAAAGAACCCGGTATCCCTTGCTGGAGCAGGGCAGACATCAAGGGACCACATGACATGGTTGAGAGACCGTAGGCAGGAGTGAGGTGTGCCTGCAATATGGCAGACAAGACATGTTCCTGACTTTAGAACTGTGTCCTGAGTTGGTTTTGATCCTGAATTGTACCGTGTTCACTTCCCTAATAAACCGCATAATCATGAGTATTGTTATGAGTTCTGTGTGCCCATTGCCATGGATTATCGAGCCCACATGTGAAGCAGAGAGCGCTTTGAGATCGATGGTTGGCGTTAGAATAGGGTAAAGATTGCAGGGTGGAAGTATATCTGACTTCAGCTTCAGAGGAATCTGATTTTGAAGCCATGGTCCCCACATGGTTTTTGCACCATTAAATCATTATGTAGAAGACAGTTAACTAACCTTTATTTATAAGAAATTCAAGAAGTACAATAATGAATGATAAATCAGAAATGGGAACACTGAACCAGACCAACTTCTGATGATGAAACTAAAACACAGAGAGACCTTTTAAAAACATGTACTGCATGATTGTCTCTTCAGTATCTGCACTTGTTGTTACACAAATCACAACACATGGAGTTTCTGACACACCCCTACCTGCAGTTTAACCAGAATTTCCAGTACATAACAAGTTCTATATACATATATGTAGTTTAATACATATATCTTCTTTCTTAATGTGTGGTTTTTTTTTCTTTACTATGATAAAATACTGTGTGGCACTGTAGGACAAGCACTGGACTGCTAACCACAAGGCTGGCTGTTTAAATCCACAAGCCACTCCTTGGAAACTTTATACAGGGTCACTATGTGTCCTGTATAAAGAGACAGTATAGACATATATCCAAACGGCCACCACTCGTCTGTCTGTCGTGCTGTGGTGGTTTGAGTTGCTGTGATTCTGAGAGCTATGCCACCGGTGTTTTAAATAACCAGCAGGGTCACCCATGGTGGA
>NW_006408647.1:5895740-5907528 GCF_000296735.1 Chrysochloris asiatica
CAAGTGTGGCAGCGGTAGTGAGGTTGGCCCAGGATCGGACATTGTTTCGTTCTGCTGTGCATGGGGTCGCTATGAGTCGGTTCCGACTCGATGGATAGCACCTGACAACAACAACGTGTCAGAACCGACTTGACAGCACTTAACATATGTCAGACTAGGGGGCTTCAAAACGCTCGTGGAAAACTTTCACTATCTTTTCATTTCACTTTTCCATGAACATTTTGAAGCTCCCTCATATAATACCTTGGAGTTCTGGTGTCTTAATGAGTCCTGAAGGTTAATCTGCCAGACTGCAAAGCTGTTTGAACTGCAAGGTTGGCATTACAAGCTCACCAGCTGCATCTCAGAAACTCTATACAGGGGTCGCTACGGGTCAGAACTGACTTGATGGCACTTAACAACATCAACATATAATACCTTAAGTGTTTACAAGCCTCCCCTTTTTCAAATATGTGTCGTAACTTTAAGGTATTTAAACTATTCAAAGTTTCACCTGTATCAGGCTAAATCCCAGATTTGACAGACAGACAATCTGTGTCTTCATTACAATTAGCTGTTCATACTTTGTAATTCTTCTTCTGGCCCAGTGCTAGGCACACAGGAGATACTTCTTGTTGTGTGCTGTCAAGTACAATCCAATTTATAACAATTCCTTATGACATAGTAGAAACACCCCACAGAGTTTTCTATCATGGTACCCTCCATACAACAGATTGAAACATTGCCTAGTATTGTACCAAACTCAATTTGAGCTCATTGTTGTACTCACTGTGTTAATCCATCTTGTTGAGGGTTTTCCTCTTTTTCTCTGACACTCTACCTTACAAAGCATGATGTCCTTTCAGGGAAACAGTATTCATGAAATACATGCTACACATATGTGATGGATTTAATTATGTCCTCCATAAATATGTTTTGTAAATCATAGCCCTTATTCTTGTGCCGCTCCTAGAAAACCCTACACAGAGTTGCTATGGGTCAGGACCCACTCAAAGGCACCTAGCAACAACACCATAATCTCATTTGGGAATAGGTTGTCTGTGTGATGCTAATAAAACAGGATTTTTTAATTTATTTAATTTATTTTATTTTATTTTTATTAGGGTATATTTTGAGTCAATCTCTTTTGAGATATAAAAGAGATTATAAACAAGCAAGCAGAAAGAGATGGATTAAGAGACATTCCAAGGCACATGGAGATCTCCAGAGCCCAGAGACAGAGAAAGCCTTCCCCTTGAGTTGGCGTTCTGAATTTGGACTTCAGGTCTATTAAACTATAAGACAGTACACATTCTGTTTTTTAAAGCCACCCACTTGTGGGTTTTCTATTATAGCAGCCCTAGATAACTAAGAAAACATTTTAAATTACTTCAGAAATAAATCCTTAGGAAATAACTATTTTGCTGCTAGAAACATTATAACAAACTTTATGCGACCTTCAAGTTATTTTAGAATTATGAAAAATTACATTAGTATCTGAAAAGGATGGTAAGGGAAAAAAGAGCTAATAACCAGTGTCTTGTTGTTGTTAACTGTCATCATGGCAGTTCTGACTCATAGCGAACTTGTATAGCGTTTCTGAAGAGCCACTGGTTGATTTGAACTGCCGACCTTGCAGTTTAAACTGACGCTGCATTCGAGTGCTTACCCTACAATGACATACCAGGACTCTTGTCAATGTCTTTAGTGAGTTAAAATAAAAAGCAAACCAAATCTGTTGCCATCCAGTAGATTCTGACTCATGGTGATTCTACAGGACAGAGTAGTATTGTCCCACCATGGGGTTTCCAGGTATTTAATCATTACGGACGTCGACTGCCCCATCTTTCTCCTGTGGAGTAGCTGGTCTGTTTGAACCACACACATATCAGTTAGCAGTTGAGCACTTAAACACTGTGCCACCAAAGATCCTTTTTTGTCAATTGTTGTTAGGTGCCATCAAGTCACCTAACTCATAGCAACCCCATGCACAACAGAATGAAACACTGCCCGGTCCTGGGTCAACCTCACAATTGTTGCCACACTTGAGCCCACTGATGCTGCCACTTTACCAATCCATCTCGCTGGGGGTCTTCCTCTTTTTCTCTGACCCTCCACCTTACCAAACATGATATCCTTCTCCAGCGACTGGTCACTTCTGACAATATGTTTGACCATCCTGGCCTCCAAGAAGCACGCTGGCTGCATTTCTTCCAACACAGCTCTATTTGGTTTTTAGCAGCCCATGGCACTTTTAGTATTCTCCTGCAACACCATAACTCAAAAGCATCAATTCTTCTACGGTCTTCCTTATTCATTGTCCAGTTTTCACATGCATATGAGGTTACTGAAAATACCATTGCTTGGGTCAGGTGCACCTTAGTCCTCAAGCTGACATCTTTGCTCTTCAACACTTTTAAAAAGGTCTTGTGCAGCAGATCTGCCTAATGCAATACATCGTTTTGATTTCTTGACTGCTGCTTCTGTGAGTGTTGATAGTTGATCCAAGAAGAATGAAGTCCTTGACAACTTCAATCTTTTCTCCATTGATAAGAATGTTGTTTATTGGTCCAGTGGTGAGGATTTTTATTTTCTTTACATTGAGATGCAATCTATATTGAAGACTGTGCTCTTTGATCTTCATCAGTAAATATTTTTAAGTCCTCTTCACTTTCAGCAAGAAAGGTTGTATCATCTGCATATTGCAGGTTGTTAATGAGTCTTCCTCTAATCCTGATTGACACGTTTTTCTTCATATAACCCAGTTTCTCAGATTATTTGCTCAGCATACAGGTTGAATTAGTATGGTGAAAGAATACAACCTTGTTGCACACTTTTCTTAATTTTAAACCACTCAGTGTTCCCATGTTCTGTTTGAACAACTGCCTCTTGGTCCATGTACAGATTCCTCATGGGCACAGTTAAGTGTGCCAGAATACTCATACTTCTCAATGTTGTCCATAGCTTGTCATGATCCACACAATCAAAAGCCTTTGCATAGTCAATAAAGCACAGGTAAACATCTTTCTGATATTCTCTGTTTTCAGCCAAGATCCATCGAACATCAGCAATGATATCCCTTATTCCACGGCCTCTTCTGAATCCAGCTTGAACCTCTACAAGTTCTCTGTCAATGTATAATTGTAGCCATTTCTGTATTACCTTTAGCAAAACTTTATTTGCATGGGATATCAAAGATATTGTCTGATGATTTCCACATTCCATTGGGTTTCCTCTCTTGAAAATGGGCACAAATTGGATCCTTTCCAATCAGTTGGCCAATTGTTGTCTTCCAAATTTCTTGGTATAAATGAGTGAGTGCCTACTGTGGTGCCTTACTTTCTTGAAAGATTTCAATTTTTATTCCACCAATTCCTGGTGCCTCATTCTTTGTCAATTTCTTCAATGCACCCTGGACTTCTTCCTTCAGTATTTTAGTATTTTACTCAATTACTAAGTGAAAAAAAGGGAGGGAGAGAGACTACGAAAGAAGTCTTTTTTTATTGAGAGATCGGGTTAACTGGTTTCTGGCACAGGTGGCTAAAACACTTGGTAAAAGGGGAACTGGAAGGTGATGGCTGTGTGCTGCCTAAGAAAAATGCGGTACAGGATCAGCATTCTTCATGCTGCATGACCACTCCTTAGGGTTCAGAAGTGGATTTCTGTTTCATTTATCTCAGCACGTGGTGGTGTTTGTACCTTCTGTCAAAGGGACTGAGGGCAAAGTCAGAGGTGGGCAGTCCCTGTACCTGAGCCCCTCAGTCAACAACACAAACACACAAGCTCACGTACCACCATTACTCTGGGGAAACGGAGGTGGTTTACTTTTTCAACAACTATATAGTAAAAAATAAGCAAAGGCACTTATTGTTCAAGTCGATTAGCTACAGATAATAAGGATCATCAATCTGTGTAACAGGTAGATATGCAGAGATTATTCAGGTTTCAAATTGTTTAGGCACAAAATCCTTCCTCAGAGGACTGCATACAGAAGATCAATATATAAAACAGAGGCTGAAGAAGGTGGTGTTTGGGAACCACAAAGGAGACTGACTCATGGAACCTCTAAAGTCCATCAGACTACAGGGTAAAAACCTCTAATCCAACACCTTCATTTTACTGAGAAAAGAAAGAACGAGAGCAGAAAAATGATTCACCCAAAATCACATCAGGCACTCAAGTACTCTATATAAAATGTAATTTTGAGGAAGGTACTTCTTCCTATATTACCTGAATCTGTCAAATGGCCACATTTGGTCACAGAATAAAGCCCACACATGGCACAGGGAAGGCACTTCCTTCATAATTGGATTTGTCTCCTCTCCAGTCCCACCACAAGGCCGGCAGATCCCAGTACCTCCTGCTCCCTCTCCCCTGCAGGTCTTTACTCCCCATCCTCACCTCTTTTTCTGAGCATGGGTATCATTTCCCGAAGGAACCCCCAAGGCCCTTTCAGTGCATGCTAGGTGTCACCCCGCCTTCAGCTCCTGGAATACCCATGTGTGCCTTTTCCACTGCACCAATCACACCATTGCGATCATCCGGTTATGTGCCGATACATGTGTCACTCAGTGTTATTTATCTGTATGCAGAGTTTCCTGCTGGGCTGGGCTGGGGCCTAAAGAAATGTTGACTGTATTTATTCAGTCAAATGTGGACATATGTTTGCAAAAATATATAAATCCAGCCATGTTCCACTTGGCATGTTAAAGCTGAGAAAAGAACAGCTCATCTAAGGTCCAGGGCTCTTTCCATCAGTTAATAACCCTATCAGCATAGCTGAAGGGCTCCCTAATCATATGAAAAGAATTTAGAAAAAGACTTTTTTATTTAGAGAAAGTATACCAGGCTCTGATAGTGTAGTGGTTACGAATTGGGCTGTGAACCGCAAGGTCAGTAGTTCGAAACTACCAGCTGTTGCACAGGAGAAAGATGAGGCTTTCTGCTCCCATAAAGATTTACACCCTTGGAAACCCTGTACAGGGTCGCTATGAGTCAGAACCCACTCCACAGCACATAACCACCACCACCAATTTAGAAAAGAATTTTTTTTATGTTTTAGATGCAAGGGAATCAATCATACTCACTACTTTCAATCCTGCTATGTCCTGGTGTGCACTGTAGAATACGCACTGGACTGCTAACAGCAAGGTTGGCGGTTCAAACCCACCAGACCTGCTCCTCAGAAACCCTGCACAGGGTTATTATGAGTAGGAACCAACTCAATGGCACAACAAGTACTCAAGTTACTCCCAACTTTCTGCGAAGGAGAAAGTAGTGGAGGAGGGAAACACAAAAGAAAAAAGGCTTTTTTCTCCTCCCATAGACATCTGTTATTTTTACAATAAATACAGAAGATTTTTCCTGGTCCTTAAGCTTGAGTGATCATAATTGAAGCCAACGCATTAAGAACTCCTGTTTTACACTATAGCGAGCCACACACTGCTAGACCCTGAGGACAAGAACTCTGTAATGGAAAATAATGTATTTGAAGACTATGTCCCCAGCTCCACAACTTTTCTAGGCTTGGTGGAAGGCAGGAAGGCAGGTTTAGTCAGAGAGGAAATATTTTTAGACAAGCGTGCTTCAGAGCTATAAAAATAGTCTGATGGAATAGCACACTTGTCAAAGGCTCTGAGTACTCTGGCCACACAACCAAGTTATCGTGCCAAGCAGAAGCATGCTGGATTTATATAGTTTTGCAAGCGTTATGACCACATTTGAAGCAATTCCTCTGAAGCATAAGTGGGGTAAGTGAATTTGTGAGAATTATATCACCCAGTACAGTGATTGGTCTTTCCCTCTCATTTCCTTTTCAACACAGTTCCAGGGGTGGAAGGAGATATTGCACTAACTCTGCATTATAGGAAAATGGCATTTCATCAATATTGCTATCTCTCTGAAAAGTTCCAATGTTGTGCATTCCACCTACCACTGAACTTGGACTTCCTCCATATCCCCAGTATAAGCCCTCTCCCTCAGCTGACTGCGCCAAGAGGCTACTGTGCTTTTACATGAAGTGTTCGCAACATTTCATCCACAGTGTAAGAGTCATAAATCAGCTGGCTCTCTGAGAGCTGGCAATTTTGGGTTTATGATTATCTCTGGTCATGAAATACTTTGAATTCTGTCATCAGTATAAGCTGTATTCACTAACATCAACAATCAGAAGAGGGCATTCTGTGGAGAATTTCAACCATTACCATCACGGCCAGCTAGTTTGTTCTTAGAAAAAGTCATATTCATTGGCTGGCCTCTGTTTCTGGACTTAGATTTTTATTACTTTACAAAAGTATGTCTAAAAAGCCAGGAAAATGTGCCTCCATTTTGAGATGAAAAGTCTGTTAAATACTCATTTAATAAAGAGAATTCAATAAGCATCCAGAGTTGGCAATGTGGAGGAAATAAACTCTCTGTCTCCCAGGACTCCTCCCTCCTTTCTCCTAGAAATTCTGGAAAGGGAACACATGTCAACAACACCTCAACCAAGTATTAGTTATCTTAAGAATCCCTGAAAGATGTTCCCCAAAAGACACTTTCTGGATAGTACAAACCCAAACTGCTCTCCTGAAGATTAACATGTCAAGGTTTGTTAGAATGAATGGGATTTCTGTTCTAATGTTTGATGCAAGTACCAATTAGGAGGCTCTCATGGTTCAGGTAGCAGGGCCAGGTCCAGGAAATACGAAGGAAGAAGAAGAAAGAGTCCTCTGAGACAGAAAAGCTACAAAGCTTTTCTAGGATTAGCAAAAGATGGCAGCAGAGTATTCTGATGGAGATGACCAACAGGTGACTCGAATTTTGAGGCTAGAGCTTAAAAGAGACTCCCGCTCCATGTCTGTTGATTCCACAGACCCACAGACTTCCCTCCTGGCCCACTAGTAACACACTTCTCCCCACCAGACCAGGGTCCAGAAGTACAGGCAGATCTCAGCCTCAGGGATCTTAAGTCAGCAGATCAGGATTTGAAAGAGTTTCAGCCCCAGCCCTACCTCTGACCCTTGACCCCAAGCATCATCTCTTTAAGGATAGTTATAACAATGGTTACATTAGATAGCAAATGCCCAAGGGCTTTGAATAGAACTAAGTGTCATATATGTCGATTTTAAAATGCCAAGCTCTGCTCTAAATGAATTATGTGGATGAACTTGTCATATCCAAAAACCAGTGAGTGGGGCACAGAGTATCTGTCTCAACAACCCACAAAATTAGTTGTAAAAAGTTTAGAAATGTTTGAAATTTCTCACAGCTCCCTATCAAATATCCTAAAAAACAGTTAAGAGAATCTAAAATAAGAGAAACCATCACCGGATTAGATTTGGTGGATCTATTTTTAAAAAAGCAGCAACATTTATTGAACAGTTACTGGTAACAGCAAGTACTATTCTAAGCACTTTTACATATATTGTTGTTGTGAAGTGCTATCAAGTCGATCCTCACTCATAGCAACTCTGTATAGGGTTTCCAAGGAGCAGCTGGTGGGTTTGAACTGTCGACCTTGTAGTTCGAAGTCCAGTGCAGATCCTACAGCACCACACCTCATGATACTTTAAGGCTAGTATCATGATGCCAGAAAGGAAAGAGGCAGAGGGCTGAAGTGACGTGTATAAGGTTCATAAAGGTAGAAGACACAGGGCTGAAACTCAGGCATTGGGACCTCAGAGCCTATACTGTCAAGCTAGCTCTTCCTGCTTCTCTACGTTAGATCCCTCACTAGAACCCATCACATCATTAGTATAATCCAGGTGGCAGTGCTGTTCCAAGTGCTATGACTATGTTGATAGAAAATGATTTTACTGCCTCAGTACATCAATAAAGATCAGAAAACTACAAGTTAAGTATTTAGCAACAATCTAGGAAACAAGGAAGAGTAGCCTGACAAATAGATGCATCTCCCATACCTTGAGCGGTGGTGGTGGTATACCATGGAGTCGGTTCCGACTCATAGTGACCCTGCATAGCATTTCCAAGGCCGTAAACCCTTACAGGAGCAGAAAGCCTCATCTTCCTCCCGCAGAGCAGCTGGCAGTTTCGAACCGCTGATTTTGAGGTTTGCAGCCCCACTTGTAACCACTATGCTACCAGAGTTCCTTGAGTAGGAAGTTAATATCCAGAAATTAAAATATTCCCTCCAAAGAACCGTCAAATGGAGAGCTTCCATTTAGGTGAATGTGCCTGTTTCCTGTGATCCTGAAACTTCCTCCAGGCCACTACACTGGTTTTTAAGCAAACATAAATCTTCAACTCACAGTTGTTGTTAAGTGCCCTTGAGTTGGTTCTGACTCAGCAACACTGTACAGGGCTTCCAAGGAGCAGCTGGTGGGTTTGAACCACCGACCTTGCAGTTAGCAGTCCAGTGCTTGTCCTACAGCGCCACACCAGGACTCCTCATACAAAAGGATAGAGTCAAAATATACACACAAATCAAAAAACCCAAAACAAAGCAACTCTGATCATTTTTATTCATCAGAAATTTCAGAGTTCAGGGTAGGGAGAAGAAATAGGTGAACGTGTTCAGAAGCTTCAGGAAGCCTTTAGGCCACTTTAGTCCTCATCAAACACTGCAGAGGAACAGGAATCGAGCTTGGATTACCCCCAACCCCTTTTGCATTAACAGACTAAGGTGCTCTCCTCAGAAGAAACGTCAACTTTTTACTTTGTAAGAGAGATGCACACACACAAAAAATAGTGTTGTATGAGGAAAACCAGGGCCATGCCCCTTGAAGATATAAACTTCTTCCAAGTAGAGTGAACTAAAAGGCAAATTTTACCGGTGAGCTATCAAGGCCCTGGAATAACATTCCCAGGGAGTCTACTCCCTCCTCACTACTGCATGACTCAATGAGAGTTCTCAAGGATTGTGACAGTCAAGGTTTTGTGGGTCAGGATTCTCAGTGGTTTGGAAATTAAGCATCAGTTATCACCTTCTGGTAGTGCAGTGGTTACGAATTGGGCTGCGAACCGCAAGGTCAGCAGTTCGAAACTACCAGCTGCTCCGTGGAGAAAGATGAGGCTTTCTGCTCCTGTTAAGATTTACAGCCTCAGAAACCCTGTACAGGGTCGTTATGAGTCGGAACCAACTCCACGGCACATAACAACGATCACCTCCATGATGAGATTTAGTATCATACAATCAACCCCATGATATGACCTGAAGTGATCCATCCTATTAATCCTAATCTCATGTGATTGTATGTAATCTCATGTGTTGTAAATCCTTACTTCTAAAATGTTAATGAGGTCAGGTGATGGATATTATCTCTGTAGATTGTACCTAGATTGTAGGTTGTACCTTGAGTTAATCTTTTGAGACGTAAAAGAAGAGAGGAGTGAACATAGAAAGAGGGACCTATTCTCACCAAGAAAGAAGGGCTAAGAGTGGAGTGTGTCCTTTGGACTGGGAGGCTGTGCACTGGGAAACTCCTAGGTCCAGGGGAAGATTGACGCTAAGATGTATGGAGAGCTCCAAGGAATACTGGGTCCACAGATGTTGAAAAGAGACAAGGACCTTTCTCCAGGACCAACAAAGAGAAACCCTTCCCCTAGAGTCAGCACCCTGAATGTGGACTTCTCCCTTCCTAAACAACACATTTCTGGTTGTGGGATTTCTGTTACAGCAACATTAGATAACTAAAACAAGGCTCTTTATATATAAAAAGAAAACGGAGGCGGTAAAGCTTATAAGTCAGTGACATTTAACAACAACAGCAACAACAAAAATCAGAGAAAAAGGCTTTATAAAACATAAAAACCATTCAAGGGTCACTGAATCTCTCATAGTTAAGTTTCTGGCTGAAGATAAATTGGCAATCAGAACCAAGTCAGGAGTGTCTAACAGGCAAACACATAAAACAAGTTAGCCTTACTTAAATATTAACCTGCAACCTAAGGGTTTTGTTGTGATTTTAAATTTAAAACTAACAAAAAATGACAGGCACAGTCATTTAGCAAATACAAATGTACAGATGGTCCGTGCTCCAATCAAATATAATTAAGTGGGTACCTTGCTTGTCTAAAACTGCTTAATTCCTTGATAAATGGAGCTATCAGGCACCAAAAAGCTGCTTGACTGTTTTTTTCACCTTGCTCAGCATGAACTAGAACACATGACAAAAAAAATGTTTGAAAGATTAAAACGATGAACAAAATCGCATCCCAACTAAAATTAAAACCACTTCAACAAGAGCTTGAAAGAGTAAAGATAAATGTGAATTAGTAGTGCAATCTGTGGTTGTGTTTTTAAAGCTTTACTCAGGTTTTTAACAATAAAATGAAAGGTATATGAGAATTCTTTCAGAGGTACCTGAACTAACTGCAACATCAAATTTAAGTCAGCTGCAACAAGAAAAGGATGCCAGGTATTCTTCACCTAGATATCAAGGGCCTACCTCAGTAGCAACAATCAAGGATAGAAGTAGATAAGAGGCTAGAAGGCCAACAGGACAAGGAAAACAGCAAGGAAGCTAATACTCATATAAGCAGCTGATACTCCTGAAATCTTACTAGGTGCCACATCCTGTGCTAAGCATTTTGTAGGACTTTATTCAGCAATCCTGTTCACACCCCTCAGGATACTAGTATTAGTCCTACTTTGTTGTTGCTGTTGTCAAGTGCCATTGAGCAGACATTCAGGCAAAGTAGATACAACTGGAGAAAGCTGTTATTGGTGTTAAGTGTTGTTGAGATGGTTCTGACTCATAGTGATCTTGTTGTATAGGGTTTCCCAGGAGCAGCAGCTTGTGAGTTTGAACTGCTCACCATGTGGTTCAAATCGGCTTTATGGTCAAGTGCTTATTCTACCATACCACACCAGGACTCCAGTACAAATGTACATATGGCCCAAACTCACAACTGTTACCCTAAACTGGAGCCAATTTGCACATAAAACATAACAATTAGTCAGTGGCATTCAATAAACAAAACAGATGCAGCGTGCCCCAAAAGCTACAAAGAAGCATAAAGAATTAAAGCATTGCTAAAACCAACCAAAGGAGCTCTGGTAGCATAGTGGTTTCAAGTCAGGCTGCCAACCTCAAGGTCAGCAGTTCAAAACTACCGGTGGTTCCGGGCGAGAAAGATGAAGCGTTGTGCTCCCGTAAAGATTTAAAGCCTCAGAAACCCTGTGCAGGGTCACTGTGAATCAGAACTGACTCCACGGTACTTAACAACAACAACAAAAACCAACCAACAAGCAGAGTGACACAGAAATGTTTTGCAGTAAAGCATGCTTCCCTTCCACAGGATTATTTATGGCTGTAACCTAAAGTGTCTGCTGTTGATGTTCTCTGATATCCTGGAGTCAACTGAGGGCATCGATCTTTTTCTTGCACTAAAGGTGGGTTAGAACGACTCGACGGCACTTAACAACAACAACAAAGGTGGGTTAAATTTACCTACATATTCGATTTAAAGACAGAGTAGGGAAGAGATCTCATTCATAACCTGGGTACTGCCTGCCAGACTGTAAGACAATTAAGGAACCCTGAAGGGCTAATGCATCAGACTGCAAAGTCGTTTGAACTGCAAGGTCAGTGGTTCAAGCTCACCAACTGCTCCTCAGAAACCCTACACAGGGTCGCTATGGGTTGGAATCGACTCGATGGCACTTCACAACAACAATGGCGAAGTGGGTTACACATTGGGCTGCTAACCATAATGTCAGCAGTTCGAGTCCTCCGACCACTCCTTAGGAGAACGATGACATTTTCTGCTCCCCTAAGCTCTGGTAGCGTAGTGGTTACGAATCGGGCTGCGAACCTTAAGGTCAGCGGTTCGAAACTACCAGCCGCTCCGCGGGAGAAAGATGAGG
>NW_006408647.1:5907628-5931789 GCF_000296735.1 Chrysochloris asiatica
TCACGCTGCTAACTTCAAGATCGACAGTTCAAAACTACCAGCTGTTCTGCGGGAGAAAGATGAGATTTTCTGCTCCCGTAAAGATTTGCAGCCTCGGAAACCCTGTGCAGGGTCACTATGAGTCGGAACTGACTCCACGGTACTTAACAACAACAACAAAAATTTATAGCCTTGGAAACCCTATATAGGGTCACTATGAGTCAGAACCAATTAGACAGCAAGCAATCAGCCAACCTATAACAATTAAATATTTACTTAAAAAGCATGCATAAAAGTGAGCCCTTGGTTGGAAACATGCTGAAAAATTAAACTGATGCACCTGTAGATAACAGAATTTAAGGCCCTTCTCTCAAGAAAAATTAGCTCCTCTTGCTCAACAATCTAAATTGTAAACGGTTGAAATACTAAATAGTAGGATGTAGTTATTAAAAATACACACAATGCAAGTACTACATAATCCCAGGTAATCAATTACACAACAGACTCTGGATCACAGCCAGTCCTGAAGAAGTACAATAATATCCCTATAAGGCAGAAGGCTGGTCTACAGCTTTATCTCCCCCTCCTAGTCTCCCCAGCATGAGCCTCACAGTTCTCTGTACAAAGAGCACCAGGTTAAAGGTCAAACTTGCTCCAAGCTGCAGTCAAAGGAATCCAGAAACAGCAAACTCAGATTAAGTGACATTTGCAAAAGCTACCAAAACGATGGTTATTGTTTCTTTGTAACAAGAAAAAGAAAGTAGTGGGAGGTAGTAAAGGAGAGCAGGTAAATTGTTTTAACATTTTAAAAACTCATAAAACTTAAAAACATTTTAAAAACTTTTAAAATTCCCGTTTGAACGGAGCAAGCAGGAAACACATTATGGGAGCACACATAGTATCATCTTTTCTCTGCACAAGAATCTCGGCTCAAAGAGTCAACCACCAACCTTTCCATGGAAGAAACAGGTGGCAATGTGCTTCCATAAAGAATACACCTTGGAAACCCTATGGGGCAGTTCCAGCCGATGCTCTCGGATCGCAGTGTGTCATGTTGGAATCAATTGTATGGAAACGAGTTTGGTTTGGTTTGGGGTTCTCAAGCACCGCCCCAAGATGCTTTCACCAACACTCTCCACTGAGCCTCATCGGCCACAGAGGCAGCTGGACTTTTCTAAATTGAGGGCCCTTAACTTTTGGGGAAGTGGATGGAGGCTGTTGAGCCTTCAGAGGCCCTGACTGAAATATTTCCAGTACACCTAGTAGGAGGGACAGCCTGAGCCAACGCCCCCACCGGTCGCTGCCAGCACTGGGTGGCCAGTAAAGCGAGCGGGATGCGCTACCCGCGCGCGGGACGCCTCACCTGGGCGATACCGGCCCCCATAAGTCCGCTGCCGATGACTGTCACATGCTTGAAGACGATTTTCTTCGCAGAGGCCGAGGCGGTGGAAGAGGAGGACACGGAGCGCACGAACTGCCTGGTCACGAAAGCCATAGTGCGGCAGCAACAGCGATAATGACAAGCCCTAGGCAGCGAAGAACTAGCAGTGAGTTGATTTCTGGGTGCCAAGACGCAAAAGGCAGCACCTCCCCGCGCGCCGGGGGAGACTGAGACGTCACCTCCTGATGGGGCGGGGACTCGCGGTCCGCTGTGCCCAATGGTCGAGGGCGCTGAAGATGGCGTTCGAACGTAGGAGCGTTCCTTCCAGCCCACGTGAGCCGGTCCAGGCCACGGTCTTTAGCTGCGCTGGGTGTGAGGGGCGGGCTGGAGCTTAAGTTTTGTGACCTGACCTTGGAGCTGGGATGCTCGCGTTGCTGTGTTGGGCTGAGTTCAAACGTTCTTTGTAAAAAGTCATGGGCTCCTTCTGTAATGAAGTGCACTGTGTTGATTTGTAAGCTGCTTGTGCATTCCTAAAGGAGTCCTGGTGGCGCTGGAGAAGCACTGGACTGCGAACCGCAAGGTCAGAAGTTCAAATCCACCAACCACTGCGAAGGAGACAGCTGAGACTACCTGCTCCCGTGAAAATTTCCAGCCCCAGGAACCTCTGATAGGGTCTTATGAGTCGGAAGCAACTCGAGAGCAGTGGAGTTTTTTTTTTGTTTTTTTTTTTTAGTACATTCCTAAAAGAGCCCTGGTGGCCCTGTGGGGTTGGTGGTGGGCAGCTAACCTCAAGTTGTTCAAACCCAACAGCTTCTCCAGGGCAGAAAGATGAGGCTATCTGCTCATGTAAAGATTTAGGCTTAGAAACATTGAGCTCGTTCAACTCTGATGCCATGTAGGGTTATTATGAGTCAGAACCGACTTCTTAGCGTTGGATTGGTTTGTTTTGTTATTTGATTTTGTGCCTTCCTAAACCTGCTCTGGTAGCCTAGTGGTTACGAATCAGGCTGCGAACCGCAAGGTCAGCAGTTCGAAACAACCAGCTAGCTATTCCACAGGAGAAAGAGGAGGCTTTCTGCTCCCCTAAAGATTTACAGCCTCGGAAACCCTGTGTACAGGGTGGCTATGAGTCGGAACCGACTCCACAGCACATAACAACAACAACAAACCTGAATAAATATTTGCTGTATGGCTCTTTGGATAGTGGAATACAAAATGTGTGCTGTGTGGCTCTTGTCCAGTGGTTACGGATTGTTTTTGCTAATACAGAAGGAAACTTCAGCTGTTCTTATCCAGAACAATTATCTAAAGAGAGTGTGTTTCAGTATTAACCCATGAGTGCCAATGCAAGGCTGGGAAGGGAAAGTTAGCCTTTAGTTCCACTTTGTAGCTAGGAGAAGATCAATATAGTGAACAGGTGGACTGACTAAGATCAAAGAACATTGTTTATAGAGTGTCTCATGTTAAGTGCCCTCAGACAGTTCTAACTCAGCAACCCCTGTATAGATTTCTGAGGCTGTAAAATTTCACAGGACCAGAATGCCTCATCTTTCTTCTGCTGTTAGTGGACTCCCAACTGCTGACCTACACTAACACCATGGCTCCATTTTTTTTTTTTCTTTCTTTCTGTATATCATGGCCCAGTTGTGGAATGGGCATTCAGGTAGCTGCCTTTCAAAGTTCTTGGCATAGTCAGGAGCCCCTCCACTGCTGCATCAGTTTGTTGAAACATTTCAGTTATATCCTGTCAACTCCTGGAGCCTTGTTTTCCACTAATGCCTTCAGTGAACCTTATACTACTTCCTTCAGTACCACTTAGTTCTTGATTATACGGTACCTTGTGAAATGGTTGAACATAAACCAATTCTTTTTGGTACATAACTCTGTATTCCTTCCATTTTCTCTCACTTCTTTCTTTAGCATTGAATATTTTGCCAAAAGAACCCTTCAATATTACAGCCTGGGCTTGAATTTTTTTCTCAATTCTTCCAGCTTGAGAAATTCACAGCATTTCAGCACACTGAAGCCTTTTGTTTCTTTGAACATTTCATTATAATACTTTACTTGGGTTCTCAATCTGCCCTTTGAAGTTTTCTGTTCAGTCTTTTACATCTTTTCTATCAGGTCCTGGAGCGTCTCTATGCACAAGTGTAAGTTTCAGAATCTCTTCTGACATCCATTTTGGTCTTTTCTTTCTTGTCTTTTTAGTAACCTTTTGCTTTCTTCATAGATGATGTTTGATGTCATCTCACAATTCTTCTGGCCATGGTCATTAGTGTCTAATATCTGTTCTTGAAATGGTATTTAAATTCAGGTGGGATATATTCAAGGTCATATTTGGGCTCTAATTGGAGTTGCTTTATTTTTTTTCATCTTCAGCCTGAACTTGTGTATGAGCAATTGATGGTGTCTTCCACAGTTGGCCCCTGTCCTTGTTTTGGCTGATGATACTGAGCATCTCAGTTGTCTCTTCCTACAGATGTGGTCAATTTGGTTCTTGTAGAGTCCATCTGGTATACTCCAGGTGTATGTTGTTGTTGTTGTTAAGTGCTGTCACGTTGGTTCCAACTCATAGTGACCCTGTATTGGGTTTCTGAGGAGCAGCTGGTAAGCTTGAACCGCTGACCTTGCGGTTCAAACTGACTTTATAGTCCAGTGCATTAACCCACGGCGCCACACCAGGACTCCCCAGGTGTGTATAGTAGCCATTTATGTTGTTGAAAAAAAGGCATTTATAATGAAAAAATAATTTGTCTAGCAGAATTTTATCATGGGATCTCCAGCATCATTTCTATCACCAAGACCATATTTTCCAACTACTGATCCTTTCTTTTGTCTCTGACTTTCACATTCCAATCACCAGTAATTATCAATGCACCTTGGTTGCATGTGTGATCAATTTCAAACTGAAGATGCTAGTAAAATTCTTCTTAATTACTGGCTTTAGTGGTTGATATGTTCATTTGAATAACAGTTGTACTAATTGGTCTTCCTTGTAGGCATATCACAGAGATCATTTTACTTTAAGATAGATATTTAAATTTTTTTTTTTCCTTTGTCTTTTCTGGCATAGTAAACCATAAGATTATCCAATTTGAATGGTCAGTACTAGTCCATTTCAGCTCATTAATGCCCAGGATCTACCACTCCTCTGTCAGTTTATCATACTGTGGTTATTTGCATGTTGCTGTGATTCTGGAAGCTATTCTACAGGTATTTTAAATACCAACCAGCTTACCTATGGTGGACAGGTTTCAGCTGAGCTTCCAGACTAAGACAGACTATTAAGGAGAGACAGCCTATTTCCGAATGTTTAGCCACTGATAACTTTATGAATAACAATGGGACACTGTAAGCACCAGAATATTGAATATTGAAACACAATGAAGAGCACCAGAAGATGAGCTCCTCAGGTTGGAGGTAGAGACGGGGACATGGAGAGAGGGAGCAGCTGAGGACTCTAGATTCATGGAAAGAGAGGGACTGAGAGCTGGCAGCCAGGAGGCAGACTAGCAGAATGTGCCCTTTGGTGGTGTAAATTGTTATATAAGCCTCAGTGTTAAAAAAACAAAAAAACAAAAAAGAGCTGAAATGAATAGAGAGAAAAACTGTTATCCGATGGTAAACGGAGGGGATTATAATCATTGTAATGAAACAAGGTGTATGATTTGTTTAATGTAAAACTGATGATCTGCCCTGTAATTTTCACTCAATCCACAATAAAAACCAAAAAAAAAAAAGTACATTAACAGGAAACAGCCAGAGGTTAAAGCTGGATTCAGGCAAGGATATGGAACAAAGGATATTATTGTTTACGTCAGATGGATCTTGGTTAAAAGCAGAGAATACCAGAAAGATGCTTACCTGCACTTTATTGACTATGCAAAGGCTTTTGATTATGTGGATCATGACAAACAATGGACAACATTGTGGAGAATTGGTAATCTGGAACACTTAATTGAACGTGAGAAACCTGTACATAGAGCCAAGAGGTAGTCATCGAACAGAACAAGGGGACATTGAATGGTTTAAAATCAGGAAAGGTGTGGGCCAGCGTTGTAGTTTTCACCAATTTTGTTCAGTCTGTATGATGAGCAAATAATCTGAGAAACTGGATTATATGAAGAAGACAATGGCATCAGGATTTGACGAAGATTCATTAACAAACTGTGACATGCAGCTGATAAGCCTTGATTGCCAAAAGCAAATTTGTACTTACTGATGCCAAAAGCAGTAAATACTTACTGATGAAGATCAAAGATCATAGCCTTCTGTATAGCCTGCACCTCAGAGTAAAGAAGACACAACTCCTCACCACTGGACCAATAAATAACATCATGATAAATGGAGAACGGATTTCAATTGACAAATACGTCATTTTCCTTGGATCCACTATCAAATACTCACAGAAGCAGCAGTCAAGAAATCAAACGACAAATTGCATTAGGCAAATCTGCACAAGACCTCTTCATAGTGTTCAAAAGCAAAGATGTCAGTTTGAGGACTAAGGTATGCCTGACCCAACCCATGGTATTTTCAATAGCCTCATATGCATGTGAAAGTTGGACAGTGAATAAATCCATAGGAGAATTGATGCATTTGAGTTAGGTTGTTGGAGAAGACTGTGAAAAGTACCATGAACTACCAGAAGAACAAACAAATCTGTGTTGGTAGAAGTACAGCCAGAATGCTCCTTGGAGGTCAGGATGGCCAAACTTTGTCTCTCATACTTTGGACTTATTATCAGAAGGGACCAGTCCTTAGAAAAGGACATCATGCTTGGTAAAGTAGAGGGTCAGCGAAAAAGAGGAAGACCCCCAACAAGATGGATTGGCACAGTGGCAGCTGCAATGGACTTGATCATAACTGAGGGTCAGGTTTGTGCAGGACTGGGCAGTGTTTCCTTCTGTTGTGCATAAAGTAGCTATGAGTTGGAACTGGCTCAACGGCATCTAAAAACAACAACAACAATGCTTAGGATATTGATTTTGATGCGTTCTGTTTCAATTTTGATGACTTCTAATTTTCCTATAATCATACTTCATAACATTCCATGTTCCAATTAAAAATAGATGTTTGCAGTTGTGTATTCTCATTTTGAGTTGTGTCACATCATCAAATGAAAGTCCCAGAAGATTTGCTTCAGTCACATCATTAAGATCAACTCCAATTGAGGAGGCCACTCTTATCCAGTCATATTTTGAGTGTCTTCCAACCTGAGGGACTCATCTTCTGGCACTATGTCTAACAATGTTCCACTACTATTCATGAGGTTTTCGGTGGAGTTCTGGTAGCGTAGTGGTTACGAATTGGGCTGCGAACCTTAAGATCAGCAGTTCGAAACTACCAGCCGCTCCGCGGGAGAAAGATGAGGCTTTCTACTCCTGTAAAGATTTATACCCTCGGAAACTCTGTACAGGGTCTCTATGGGTCAGAACCGACTCGATAGCACTTAACAATAATCACTCAGAAGTGGTCCATCTATCTTTCTTTCTAGTCTTAGTTTAGAAGTGCTGAACTGAGACCTGTCTGCTATGGGTGACCCTGCTGAAATTTAAATACTGACGGCATAGCTTCCATCATGGCAGCAACACACAAACCACCACAATACCACAAACTGACAGACTAGTGCTGTGGTTTTACCTATAGAATCCTTTACTATTGCAACCCAAGGCTTGAAATTTTTTTCAGTCTTTCAACTTAAGAAATGCTGAGCAAGGTCAGGGGCGGGATAAGCGGAGGGACTCAGTAAAGTCTCTTCAGTGGAGGCATGGAAAAACGCTTTGCGGGGACAGTCCCAGAGCTCTAAATTTAATATAAAGTAGGGGAAAATAGTTTCGGGGGCCTACTGGAGGATAAATCTTAGAGGCAATAGTAAAGAAAGCAGTGTTTCAATTAGACAACTGAAGGTGAGCTGCCTTGGCGGAGGGCGGAGGATGGGGCCACAAGGAGTGGACTACAGCACAAAAACCACCAAGTGACTTCTAGAAAAAGAGGTGTGAAGGTTTTTTCTTTCTTTTTTATCTTCCACTCTTGTGCTCTCCTGTCACACCCTCTCTGCCCAGCCCAGCTGTCGTCATGTGGGTGAGAGTGCACCCCCAAAAGGGTCTAGCGTTGCACCTACAGGGTACAATTGACACTGTCACCCTGAGCTGCTTAGACGAAGTATCTTCCCACTGCACATAGAGGAAGTGGCTGAAGGTCCCAATTGGCACCATTGGCTAATCCTCCAGACTGCTTTTATGAATTTTGGATTTAGCCCTGAAGTTGGCCCTCGTACTTGGGCAGGAGTTTTTAATCCTGCCTTACCTAACAAAGGACAGCAGCTCTGGCCATACAGCCAAACCACATTTGCAACCTTTAAAACTCCAACATAAAAGGCACAAGGCAACACTAGCTACTATATACAACAACAGTGTATTAAGCCAACATCTTTTTAAAACACACTAAAGGGAGCAGCAAATATGCCACAGGACAGAAATCCCATCACAGAGATAAAGATGCAAGCAGTTTTTTCATCCTCCCATTTCCCTTTCTCTCTCTGCACACCACCACTTCAGTGACTAAAGAGAGGGCCTGGGCTAACGGATACCCCTCCCACCCCCACTCACGAATCTGCTCAGCTGTGAACTTTCTCCCACTAGGAGAAAAACCTAGACTAACTTGCATGGTTCCCTCCACTTTTCTTGCCCCCCTTTTAAAGTAAAGTGGGTTCTTTCCCTATGCTACACAAGAAGAGACAGCAATTGCAGTTATATAGATAAGCTACAATAACACCCTATAAAATCCCACCATCCAGGCAAGAGCCAATACCAGCTTCTATACAGAGAGCCAACACCTGCTATAGTTACTCTGAGTTGAGTAATAAGAAAAGTGAAAAGGGAAGCCCATGTCCTAATCACATCTACCTGGAGACAATCAGAAAGCATAATAATACATCAACACACATTCATCTAAGTATTTAAATCACACCTAATTATTGAAGATGCCCAAGAGACAGCAGACCACATTGGCACATGTCCAGAAACAAGATAGGATAGAGTAACTGAGACAAATGAGTTGGAGGTAGACCTACACCTCACATTGGAAGAAGGGCAGGCTTTGGAAGTGCTTGAGAAGGAATTCAGGAGAACGATATTGAGATGCATTCAAACACTGCATAGAGGGGTTGAGAAAAACAAGAAGTCAGGAAGTGCTACAGTGCCAATCAAATAAGATATAAATAGCATTGGAAATAATTCAAAACCTGCAAAATGAGGTCCAAACGATTAATAATAAAATATCAGAAATGGACAATACACTGAAAGGGCAAAGGAGTAGAATTCAACAGATGGAATCCAGGACCAGCGAGCTGGAAAAGAAATGAAATATCTCAATACTGCTAAGATAGAAAAGCAAGCATAAGAAAGGATAAAAAAAATCTGAAGAAATTCTAAGGTTCATGTTGGACAACATGAAGAGGAATAACGTAAAAACTATTGTCATTCCAGAGCAGAAAGAATCACACAAGTCCACAGAGAAGATAGCTGAAGAGCTTCTGAAAGAAAATTTCCCTAACATCCTGAAAAATGAAAAGATAAGCATTCAAAAAACCCAACGAACCCCAGAAAGAATAGACCCCCCAAAAGAAAATCACCAAGACATATCATAATCAAGCTCTCCAAAATAAAAAACAAGGAGAGAATCATGAAAGCTGTTAGGGAAAAAGAGAAGTGTTACATACAAAGGCAAGCAAATCAGGTTAAGCTCTGATCTCTCAGCAGAAACCATGCAGGCAAGAAGACAATCAGGAGACGTACATAGAACCCGGAAATAAAAAAATTGCCAACCAAAAATTGTCTACCCAGCAAAGCTGTCAATCAAATATGATGGTGTAATAAGTATATTCCCACATAAACAGAAGCTAAGGAATCTTGTCAAAGCCAACCGAGCACTTCAAAACATCCTAAAGGGAGTTGTTTGGACTGAAAACCAACAAGAACAGACAACAACCAGAGATTGACATACGTGACAACATCACCTGGAACTCAGTCAACAGAAGGAAGAGTCTAGAACAGAAGAAAGCTGTAAGAACAAAGTCAGAGGATCTGGGAGGTCAGTCTACGATCAAAATAATGACATTGTGAAAGAAAGTAGGAACAGAGATCCAAGTGGTGAGGAGGTCAGGTAGATTGCAGGATAAAATAGACTGTTTTAAATGGAGGAAAAAGTTAATAAAATATAGGTTAACCTCAAAGAAAACTAATACTTCACAACATACCAAGAAAATGAAAATCCAAGAACATGTAAACACTAAAACTATGAAGAAACTGACAAGAAAGAACACAAAAAACATGAACTCAGCACAGGAAAGACAAAGAAACCAGCACTAACACACACACACACACACACACAACATTATGACAGCAATTAACTCATATCTATTGATAGTTACACTAACTGCCAATGGATTAAATACACCAGTTAAGAGACAAGAGAGTGGCAGGATGGATAAGAAAATATGCTGTCTGCAAAAGACACACCTTACACACAAAGACAAAAACAGACTAAAAGTTAAAGGGTGGAAAAATATACCAAGCTAATTGCAATAAAAAACGAGAAGGTGTGGCAATAATCATCTCTGATAAAATAAACTTTAAGGCAAAAACCAGCATAATAGATGAAGATGGGCACTATCTCATGATTAAAGGGTCATTGAACAGGATGACATAACCATAATAAATATCTATGCTCCCAATGAAAGAGCACCAAAATATATAAAGCAAACTCTAATAGATTTGAAAGGAGCTCTGGTAGCGTAGTGGTCACAAATCACGCTGCTAACTTCAAGATCGACAGTTCAAAACTACCAGCTGTTCTGCGGGAGAAAGATGAGATTTTCTGCTCCCGTAAAGATTTGCAGCCTTGGAAACCCTGTGCAGGGTCACTATGAGTCGGAACTGACTCCACGGTACTTAACAACAACAAAGACAACAATAGAGTTGAAGAAAGAAATAAACAATCTAAAGTAATAGTGGGAGATTTTAATATACCACTTTCAAAAAAGGATAGAACAACCAGAAAGAAACTCAACAAAGACACAGAGGAACTAAACAACACAATCAGCCAACTTGACCTCATAGATGCGTGCAGAGCATTCAACCTAACAATAGCACAATACACATGCTTTTCCAGTGCACATGTAACATTCTCAAGAAATGCTGAGCATGTTCTTCTTCCCTTTGGTCTTCTAACTCCAGGTCTTTGCACATTTCATTGTATTACTTTGTCTTCTCAAGCTGCCTTTTGAACTTTTCTGTTAAGTTCTTTTACTTCATCATTTCTTCTAGTTACTGTATCTTCTCCACATTCAAGAGCAAGTTTCAGAGTCTCTTTTGACATCCATTTTGATCTTTTCTATCTTTTTAATGACCTTTTTCTTCATGTATGGCATTCTTAATGTCATCTTACAACCCTTCTGGTCTTTGGTCATTAGTGCATCATGTCTGTTCTTGTGATGATATTTCATTCAGGTGGGATATATTCAAGATCATATTTTGGCTCTCTACTTGTTTTAATTTTGTTCAGCTTCAGCCTAAACTTGCATATGTCTCTTCCACAGTCATCTCCTAACATTGTTGTGGCTGATGAAATTGAGCTTCTCCATCAACTCTTTCCACAGATGTAGTCGATTCGATTCCTGTTTATTCCATCTGGTGAGATCAACATGCACAGCTGCCATTTATGTCGTGAAAAGGGTATTTGTAATGAATAATTAGTTTCTCTTGCAAAGTCTGTCATTTGATCCCCAGTATAATTTCTATCACAAAGGCCATATTTCCCAACTACTGATTTTTCCTCTTTGTTCACAACCTTTTAACTCCAGTCCCCAGTAATAATAAATGCAATTTGGTTCCATGTTTGTTGTTCCATGAATTTACTTGATATTGCTTTTCTATCCAAAACCTTGTAATTCCCTCCAAGTGATTGGATGGGACCCTACAAATAGGGTATACAGGACTCTAAGATTAGGATTCCTTAGTTTTGCCCTCCAGCTAGGCTTAAAGGAATACCCATACTTGCAGATAGTACCCATTTGACTTAGCTTCAATGGCTTGATAATCAGAACTCGACTAGAGGAAAATGAATAAAATAATAATAATTTTTGATAAAGGAAACAAGGGTAAATTGCCACAATTTGATGAACCTGACATAGACTAATGGATATAGTAGCTCAAAATACCAACAGAGAGGCAAGGAGTCTTCACATCAAGTATCAATGCTATCCCTTCTGTATACAGGGTCGATAGGGACGGGCAACTCAGACATTGGCTACTTAAAATGAGGGGGCGATAAAGGCAGGAAGCAACTGGCTTACAACGTTTCAAGAGGGAGTATAGTTTAAAAGTGTGCAGGAAAAGATAGAGTCCCCCTCTGAATAGTTTGTCTAGATAGCTCTGGTGAAAAGAGATGGGGATAAGATTCTTATGATTCAATAGTGAGTAATTGTTATCATGACTTACTGTGACTGTCACAACTGTAAAGGTAAAAGTTTTGTAACAAAAACAGGGGAGTGGTTAATCTTATAGTCCAGAAACAGAGGACCCTAGGACTATCAAGGGAGAAGAGCACAAGCGGAATGTGGGACCTTATCCAGAGAAGCAGTGACATCAGAGATGGAGGGAGAGATGGGGACACGGAGAGAGGGAGCAGCTGAGGACTCTAGATTCATGGAATTAGAAGGACTGAGAGCTGGTGGCCAGGAGGCAGGCTCACAGAACATGCATTTTTGGTGGTTTAAATTATTATATATGCCTGAGTGTTTTTTTTAAAAAACCAAAGAGCTAAAATGAATAGAAATACCATTAACTGATGGTACATGGAGATTATAATCATTGTAATGAAACAAAGTATATGATTTGTTGAATGTAAAATTGATGATCTGCCCTGTAAACTTTCATTCAATTCACAATAAAAACTTTTTAATAACCCTCTCCCCCTCCAAAGAGTCATTTCAGAAGCAGAGCTGGAAGATCCCAGGACCATCAAGAAGGAAGAGCATGAATGGAATGTGAGATTCCCTACCTAGAAATGTAGCAACAGCAGAGGCAAAGGCAGAGGTGGTGGGCATGAAGAGCTACAACTGCTGTGGGCTCTAGACCCATGGACTGAGACAGTGGCCAAGGAGCCACATGGCTGAGAGGAGAACAGCTGCATCCTGAGTTGGTGTTGATCCTGAATTGTACCCTGTTCACTTCCCTAATAAACTCCATAATCATGAGTATTATGAGTTCTGTGTGGCCATTGCAATGGATTTTCAAACCCAGATGTGAGTAGAGAGTGCTGTGGGAGGGATGGTTGGTGTCAGAATTGGGTAAAGAAGGTTGTAGGGTTGGAAGCATATCTAACCTTCACTTCATAGCATTGGGCTGATTTTGATTTTGATTATCTTTTCCCCTTGTGAAACCAGGGGAAGTCAGACATGACTCCCACATGGCTTTTCCAATGTTTGATCAATTTCAGACTGAGGAAGTTGGTAGAATGTTTAAATCTCATCATCACTGGCTTTAATAGTTCATGCACACATTTGAATGATGGTGGTATAAACTGGTCTTCTTTGTAAGCATATGGATATTATACTGTTACAGACCATAGTTTACTTCAAGATAAATCTTGAAATGCTCTTTTGAAGAATGAATGTGAAGCATTCCTCTTCAATTTGTCATTCCCATTAGAATCATCTGATTCTAAATGGCCAATATCAGTCCATTTCAGCTCACTAATGCCTAGAACATTGGTCTTTATGGATTCCATTTCTTTTTTGATAACGTCCAATTTTCCTAGATTCATACTTCACTCATTCCATGTTCTGATTGTTAATGGATATTTGCAACTGTTGCGCAGATCACTTCTCATTTTGTGCTGTTCCAATTAGCAAATGAAGATTGAAAACTGTTACTCCATCCATGTCATTAAGGTTACCTATACTTTGACGAGGCTGCTCTTTCTCAGTTTTATTTGAATGTTTTCCAATCTGAGGGTCTCATCTTCCAGCACTGTATCAAATAGTTTTCTGCTGCTATTCATAAGGCTTTGAGATGCTGTAGGATAAGCAATGGACTGGTAAGTGCAATGTTGCCAGTTCAAACCCACCAGCCCCTTGCAGAAATCCTATACATAGTTGCTGTGAGTCTGAAGTGGCTTGATAGCACACAACAACCTTTCAGAGATTATATGCCTCTCCTTCTTCCTAGTCTGTCTTTGCTGGAAGCTTTGCTGAAACCTATCCACCATGGGTGATTCCGTCAGTATTTAAAATACCGGTGGCTTAACTTCTAACAGCATACAAACCACCATAGTAAGACAGACTGACAGATGATTGCTGGTACTGTATCTTATAGATATAAACTTTTTATTAATTTATTTATACAGACTTAATGAGCTCCCACAAACCTACCATCCAAACATCAGTTGACCGCCTCTACCAGAAGTAACTACCGTAGTGAATTCTGTGGTCTGCACGCCTTTGATTTAACCTTTGATATTTCTACAGGAATATAAAGAAACCCTGTAGTTGAGTTCCTTCCTAGGCTCAGGACAATACTAAGGCTATCACTACTCATTGGAGAAAGAGCATTATATCCAAATAAATAAATTCTGTTAACTGCTGGAATCTAGCTCATAATCACCCCAAAAATCCTGTGGGAATAAAAATTTAAAAGGAAAATTATTCAGAAAACCTAGTCACTTAAGGAATGAGTACATTTATAAAGAAAATCATTTGGGACAGAAGAAGAAGTATGAGAAAAGGCAGAAACCTGAGAAAACATTGCAGTTTTGGAAAGGGTGAGAAGTTAGGTATCTTTAGAGTTAGGAAGGTAGATGAGGAGAAACAAGCATAATGCTTGTTTCAGTGGGGGTTTCCTTTAGTTCTTATTTATAAGAGTCATTTAATACAAAAGGAGGGTTATGTATTAGGCTGGTAACTGCACAGTTTCCAGTTCTAACCCACCAGCTGCTTCATGGGAGAAAGATTAGACTGTCTGCTCCCATAAAGATTTACAGTCTCAGAAACTCTAGGAGGCACTTAATTCTACTCTATCTTATAAGGTCGCTATTAGTCAGAATGAATTCCATGGCACTGAATTGAGTATCTGATACAAGGCCAAATACATACTAATTACAATTTTATGATATCACTTTTTTTTTAAATGACGTTTGTGTTTAAGCAAAACATATTGCTTGAATATGATACATTTTTATATTTGTCACTTCTTTTCCTCAGAAAGAAAAAATAACCACAGCAGGATTTTCTAGTCATTTTCAAATCTGAGGTAGTAA
Source organism: Chrysochloris asiatica (assembly GCF_000296735.1). NCBI lineage: Eukaryota > Metazoa > Chordata > Mammalia > Afrosoricida > Chrysochloridae > Chrysochloris > Chrysochloris asiatica. The sequence goes on from NW_006408647.1 coordinate 5,922,309, forward strand.
AGATGTGATGTAAAGAAAGGAGCCCTGGCTTGTCACTAGTGTATTGTTTGACCTGTTTCTACTTGACACCCACACGTCTCAGTGCCCTTGTCTGCTGAAAAAAAAGTAATTTCCTAAGAGTTTAACTCCTGTTTACAGTCTTCTGAAGCAAGAGGCCCAGTCTTGCCTTTTCTTCTGCCCAGAACTGGCCAGATTACAGTTACAAGAGAATCATTCTTCTTTTGCCAGTTCTGCAAGCTTTTTCCAAGTGTGTCCTTGGGCTTTTGGGAGCCTAGTAAGAATGTGTATTGGCCCTGATTTGCACCTTCACCCTGTTCTAGGGGTGTCTCATTTCTCTCTGCAGGAAGTGTGACTTCATGAGAAGCATGACCTTGACCACTGAACCAATCCAGACACAGCAAATGCTTTAGCAAAGAAAAGGGCTGGCACAGAAAATGGAGTAAATAATGATTGCTTTGATATGATTTGTAAAACTGAAAAAAATAGCTATCAAAGAAGCATTATTTGAAAACGTGCCTGGTGGTGGGTCTCTAAGGACAGTAGAAGCATAGAACACAGTAGATCTTTGCCTCCAATAAAGCACTAGTGGACAGAAAAAATATTAAAGTCCCATGTTTCAGACCTTCTAGAATTAGGAGTACCATAGGCCTCTATAACCAAGAAAATATTTTTTCAAGAAGGGGAAAAATGTAGGTGGAAAGCAGGTTATATTGAGAGGAATTCCGGCATGACAGAAAAGCCAAGAAATATATCTAAAGGTTCCTTTGCAGTTTCAAGAAGTTAAACATATTTGTAAAGATGCTGATAATAAGTGTTATATAAGTCATTCCGAGGGCATAATTTAGTTGGATATACAAATATATAACTGGGCTCTTCTCATACTCACATCTTCATTATGTAAACCAAATGATTATTTTCTTGAGAACACTGCTGATAATAGCGGCAATGCCACCCCTCAGTAATGTTGCAGTAGCTTAGCTTTCAGTTGAAATTTCTGGGCTTTACTGTTGTGTTACTGAGCAGCCATAGCTTTGGGTTATCCATCATACGAAGTCTAAAAATTGCTCAACCGCACAGGAGACGACACAGCACTTACTTTTCACTCTCTCCCCAGTAAGCCAGAAATGATCATTCATTTCCCAGAAATGGAAAATTCCAATTTACTCAATGAGCCCTGCCCCCTATTAATGCTCCTGACTGTTAGCACATCCTGTTAGACATTCAATTTATAACCAAAAGGTTGGGAATTAGAACCCACACAGAGGTGCCTTCCAAAAGGCCACAGTCTTGAAAGTCTTATGGAGCACAGTTCTTCTCTGCAACATGAGACAGCTGCAAAATTTTCATAGAAAATCCCATTATCTTCTAATTATATTTTTCCATGAAGTGTTCGAAGCCCTCCCCTACATGGAGTCTCCATGAACAGAAATTGACTTGATGGCACCTACTTTGATTTTGGAGTCCTGGTGTGGTGTTGTGTGCTAATGCGTCAGACTGCAAAGCCATTTGAACTGCAAGGTCAATGGTTCAAGCTCACCAGCTGCTCCTCAGAAACCCTATAGAGGGTCGCTATGGGTCGGAATCGACAGCACTTAACAACAACAACAATTTTGATTTTGGTCTTAGTTTCTTGGTGTTTCTACAGCAGAAATACAAGCTGTTGTTGTTGTTAAGTGCTGCTGAGTCAGTTCCAATTCATAGCGACCCTGGATAGGGTTTCCCAGGAGTGGCTGGTAAGTTTGAACCACCAACCTTGTCGTTCAAACCAACCTTGAGGTCCAGTGTTTATTCTACAGTGCCATACCTGTATTCCTAGAAATACAAATGGGTGGCTTTAGAAATTAGAAAATGATTTTTACAAAGTCCCAAGGCTAAAAGTCCAAATCAGAGTTTCAGCAATGTCAAGTCCTTCCTTGGCAGTAGCCCTGGATGTGTTTATGGGTCCTTGGCTTGTAGATGACCCTCATATAGCTTCTACTTTCCCCAGTTTTTGCTGTGCTTGCATGTCCCTGTTCTAGGCTACTCTTTAGATAACCCAGAAGAGATTGGGTTTAGGATCCACCTTACACTTTTTTCAACCTCAACTAATAGATTACATTACACTGTATTATGAAAAGATGATTATACTACATTACATTAGATGGCATTGCCATGGGCCTTATCCTACTCTCATTATTCCACTCTGTCTGGCTTTCTGTCCAGCTTCTACGCCTTTGAGTCAATACTGCTCACCACCAGCTTAATTTCTGGTCCCTTAACAGTTTCTTAAGGAGCTCTGCTAACGTAGTGGTTACGAATCGGGCTGCTAACCTCAAGGTTGGCAGTTCGAAACTACCAGCTGCTCCGCGGGAGAGAGACTTTCTACTCCCATAAAGATTTGCAGCCTTGGAAATCCTGTGCAGGGTCACTATGAGTCAGAACCGACTCTACGGTACTTAACAAAAACAACAAAGAGTTTCTTGGGAGCTCAGTTGTTCCATACAATAAGCAATAGACCCCGAACCTCAAGGTCCACGGTTCGAGACCACTACCTGCTCCATGGGAGAAAGATGAGGCTCTCTACTCTTGCAAAGATTTAAAGCCTCAGAAACCCTATACAGGGTCGCTGTGGGTCGGAATAGCAACCTCTGCAGTGGCATGTTTGTTGTTGTTAAGTGCCCTCGAGTCAGTTCCGGCTCATAGCGACCCTGTATAGGGTTTTTGAGGAGCGGCTGGAGGATTTGAACTGCCGACCTTGTGGTTCACAGTCCAGTGCTGATCCTGCAGTGCCACACCAGGTATATCTAGAAATAATTGCCAAGAGTCGAAAGAGAACTGGACAGGAGGACAGCTCGGCTCCTGCAACTGCCTCTCTGGGTCGACAAGAATTCCTTTGTACAAATACGTCCACCTTCCTCATGATATGATTCCTAAAATGAACCAGAATCTATAGTTTTCCTTAAAATCACATTTCTCATTAATGGGCTCATACAAGCAAATGGTACTGACCCAATCCCACGCCCTAAGGGGAAAATATCTTGTAAACTCTGCTGTAACTTTTGCCTTTAAATTTTTTGATAGAGAAATCTTTTTTCTTCCACAAGAGAGCAGCAAAGAGCTTTTTCAAGACACAGGTCGTACTCTTACTAGGTATCCGCCTTTCTTGCGAACAAAACACACAGGGAAGTAAATGCCACTCAACACACGCCGATTTCATTTCCACAATCTGGTAGCGTAGTGGTTACGAATCGGCCTGTGAACCGCAAGCCCAGCAGTTCGAAACTATCAGCTGTTCCGCGGGAGAAAGATGAGGCGTTCTGCCTCCCGTAAACAGGGTCACTATGAGTCGGAACCGACTCCACCGCACAAAACAAAAACAACATGGTAGGGCAATGGTAAAGGGCTCAGCTGCTAACAGAAATGTTGGTGGTTGGGGCCCACTCTGGCTCCGTGGGCGAAAAGATTTGGCGATCTGCTCCCATAAAGATTACGGCCTAAAAACCCGATGGAGGAATTCTGCTCTGTCATATTTGGGTCACTATGAAGGCACCTAATAGTAAAACCAACAACAACAGGGCTTCACATTGGCTCATTTAGGCTGACCCCTGCTGACAAATGCTTTTCCGCCCCAGATATACTAAATCAGAATTTACAGTTTAACAAGATCTTCAGGTGTTTATTATGTTGTTAAATGTCATCAAGTCTGAACCACGTGCAGGGCTCTTAACAACCTCTACAGTGGTACGTTGTTGTTAAGTCGATTCCAACTCATCGTGACCCTCTATAGTTTTTCTGAGGAGCAGCTGGTCGGTTTGAACCACCGACCTTGCAATTTAAACTGACTTTGCAGTTCAGCGCATAAACCTATAGAACCACAGCAGGACTCCAAATGGTTAAAAGGTGCCAAGATTGGTACTTGGATGAAAAACTATGCTTATAGTATTTTCCAGGGCTTCAAACCAGTTAATACCAGTTCTGGTGCTGCTAAGAATTTGCATTTCCACTTTGTCTCTCATACTTCAGATGTGTTATCAGGAGGGACCAGTCCCTGGAGAAGGACATCATACTTGGTAAAGTGGAGGGTCAGAGAAAAAGAGGAAGACTGTCAATGAGATGGATTGTCACAGCGGCAGTAGCAATGGGCTCGAACGTAACAACAATTACGAAGATGTCACAGGATCAGACTGTTTCATTCTCTTGTGCTGGGTTGCTGTGAATTGGCACAGACTCAACGGCACCTAACAACAACAACAACAAACTAATCAGGCTATCTGTGATTTGAGATCACAGTCATAACTCAATTCGTTACATGTGAGCAATATATAAGCTGTTAGTTCTTTTCTTTTTTAAGGAATAGCTATTCATTATAAACAATAGAAAAGAATGAAGAAGTAAATAAAATCAGTCATCATTTTACTTACTAAAGTCCTGCCAGTCTAGAATTGTTTTTAGAAAATGCAATCATAATATATTGCCCTCCATAAAAATATTTATTATAGTATTTGAAGGAGCTCTGGTAGCGTAGTGGTTACGAATTGGGCTGCGAACCTTAAGGTCAGCGGTTCAAAACTACCAACCGCTCCGCGGGAGAAAGATGAGGCTTTCTACTCCCGTAAAGATTTACACCTTCGGAAACCCTGTACAGGGTCGCTATGGGTCGGAACCGACTCAATGGCACTTAACAACAACAACATAGTATTTGAGCATTTTGACATATTATAACTAATATTATGTAAATGTTGAACAATAGTCTTATGATCCCATCATTGCCCCTTTCTACTATCCACAACACAATACCTAAGGCAGATCATGTGTCTTCTCTCCAGTGACTTGCATCTCACTCAGATAGAACCAGTCCTTAAGGTTCACCATCCCTACTTTTACCTCTCTCATTTCCTCTCTTACTATCTTCTTTTGCTCACTTTGCTCCAGATATTCTGTTTCCCTTCCGCTCCTGGGACATTTCAAACACACTCCTTCTTGGAGCCATTGGCTTGCTGTTCTCTCTGCCTAGAATGATTTCCCCCCAGAGAAACAAGAAAGCAAGACTCAATAAGCTTTGATTGTCTTCACTCAAAAATCATCTCTTCAATCAAGTTTTCTCTGGCTTCCCTACCAATAATGGCAATTTCTCCCTGATAATTCACATCCTCTTCTTACTTTATATTTTTTTTCCTTAATGATTATCACTAGTATGCTGCATATTTTGTTTGTCTCATTGTTTTTTCCTCCTTCTTGAAAATTAAGCCCCTCATGATAAGGATCCTTATTTTGTTTACTGTTATGTTCCAACATCTAGAACAATTCTCATAATTATTTTATGTATGAAGAATATGGCCATTGCATGGTCCATAGTTTTGAGCACTTGGATTGTTTTCTTTATTCTTTCCTTTCCTTTTCTCTTTTGCTATCAAATATTTATCACTGCAATGAGTAACTTATCTAAAACTATTTTAATTTTTGATGATTTCTCATAGCTAATATCTTACAGGAGCTCTGGTAGCGTAGTGGTTACGAATCGGGCTGCAAACCTTAAGGTCAGTGGTTCGAAACTACCAGTTGCTCCACGGGAGAAAGATGAGGCTTTCTACTCCGGTAAAGATTTACACCCTCGGAAACCCTGTACAGGGTCGCTATGGGTCGGAACCGACTCGACGGCACTTAACAACAACAACAACAATATCTTACAAGGAGAATTTGGACAAATATATGTTTTAGGCTTTTGTATGATGTTGGGTTTTCAGAAACATTACAAAGATAGTGCAGAGTTTTAATACTCACCCAGCTTCCTCTAATGTTAGCGTATTAAGTATCATTATATATCTGTCAAATCTAAGAAGTTAACTTTAGCACAATACTTTTAACTAAATTGCAATCTTTACTTGGATGTTAGCAATTTTCCCATTAATATCAATATTCTGATCCAAGGTCCAATCTAGGATACCACATTGCATTTAACAATGGTGGTGGTGGTTGTGTGACACCAAGTTGGTTCTGACTCATAGTGACTCTCTGTAGGGTTTCCGAGACTGTAAATATTTATAGGAGCAGAAAGCCTAATCTTTCTCCCATGAATTGACTGGTAGATTTGAACTATAGACCTTGTGGTTAGCAGCCTAGCTCATAATCTACTATGCTACCAGGGCTCCTTACATTTAAGAATTGTTGTTGTTAAGTACCGTGGAGTCGGTTCCAACTCATAGTGACCCTGCACAGGGTTTCCGAGGCTGTAAATCTTTACGAGAGTAGAATGCCTCATTTTTCTCACGCGGAACCGCTAGTAGTTTTGAACTGCTGACCTTGGGGTTCGCAGCCTGACTTGTAATTGTATTTTTAATTTTTTTCCAGAAAAATGGTTGCAGTTGATATTGTTAATGGGGTGCTGGTGGTGGTGTGCCATGGAGTCGGTTCTGACTCATAGTGACCCTGAATAGGGTTTCCAAGGTCATAAATCTTTACAGTTATAGAAAGCCTCATCTTTGTCCCCCAGAACAGCTGGTAGATTTGAACTGCTGATCTTGCAGTGAACAGCCCAACTTGTAACCCACTGTGCTACCAGAGCTCCATACTATACTATGTTGTTGTTGTTGTTTAGTGCTGTCAAGTCACATCTATATCTACATTTACATGTACATCTATCTACATTAACACTAGTGTGGTGCTGTAGAATAAGCACTGGACTGGTAACTGCAAGGTTGGCAATTGAAACCCAATGGCCACTCTTGGAAACCCAGGGTCACTATGAGTCACAACTGACTCAGTAACACACAACATGGTTCAAACCACCTTGGAAATCCTATACAGGGTTGCTATTAGTTAGAACTGACTCAAAGGCTCACATTTGCTAACTCAGCATTTTTTACATGTATAATTCTGTGACACCAAATACATTCATCATGTTGTGTAACTATCACCAGTATCCATCGTCAAGTTTTTTTTATCACTATAAACAGAAACTCAAGGCTTCCTAAAAAATGACTTCCCCTTTCCCTCTCCCTCCCAGTGCTGGTAACCATTAGTAAACTTTGGTCTCTATGAATTTGCTTATTCTAGACATATCATATACATGTGACTATTCAGTAGTTTTTTATTTGTAATTAACTTACTTCACTCAGCACAATGTTTGTAAGATACATTTATGTTCCCAGCTGTATTTTCTGAAGATCTCTTTCTGTTCCTTCATAGAGCGATGTCACTTATATCTACTCCAAAGGATTAATGCTCTCACTTTCGTTTCATAAGTGCTTCTGCATATTCTGGTATTTGTAGAACACTATTAAGCTATTTATTATTTTAAAAGATAATATCACTGTATCTATAGAATGACTGGTCAATAAATAGTATGATTCATAAATAAGCAATTCTGAGATGGGGCTAAAAATAAGGTAAGCTAAATGGGTTTGTACTGAAGGATATCAAGTTTACACGTATGTTTCTGCTGTTTAAACTTGGAAACAGAAATGGTTTAAGGTGTAAATAGGAATTAAGTTTCAAGAATAATAACTTGAAATCATCTCAAGAACAGATCTGATGCATTAGACACCAATGACCATATACCAGAAGAGTTGTGCAATTATATGAAGAACATCATAGAGCAAGAAAGCAAAAGATCATTATGAAGACAAGAAAGAAGGAAAAGATCAAAAATGGTTGGCAGAAGAGACTCTGAAACTTGCTTTCCAGCCTACAGATGCTAAAGCAAATGGGAGAAATGAGGAAGTAAAAGAACTGGACAGAAAATTGCAAAGCGCAGCTTGAGAAGAAAGTCAAGTATTATAAGGAAAAGTGCAGAGACCTGGAGGTAGAAAACCAAAAGGGAAGAACACTTTCAACATTTCTCAAGCTGAAAGAACTAAAAGAAAAATTCAAACCTTGATTTCTAATATTGGAGGATTCTATGGACAAAATCTCGAATGATGCAGAAAGTGTCAAAAGAAGTTGAAGGGATACACAAAGTCTCTGTACCAAAATGAAATAGATGATGTTGAAACATTTCAAGAGATAGCATATGATCAAAAACCAATGGTTACGGAATGAAAGTCCAAGGTATACTGAAGGCATTGGCAAAGAACAAGGTACTTGGGAATTGAAGGAATACAAATTGGTATCTTTCACCAAACTGAGACAGCACTGGAGGCACTCGTTCATCTATGCCAAGAAATTTGGAAGGTAGCTACCTGGCCATCTGACTGGAAGAGATTCATATTTGTGCAGATTCCAAAGAGAAGTGACCCAACAGAATAAGGAAGTCATTGAGCAGTGCTATTAATCACATGCAAGTAAAATTTTGCTAAACATATACATATGTATATGTGTATATATATATATTTTAAATTAATTAATTAATTAATTTTTAAAAAATACATTTTCAGGGAACTGCTCAAGGTTCAAGCCAGATTTATAAGAGGAAGTAGAAAGAGTGATAGCATTGCTGATGGTATCAGCATCAAATGGATCTTAGATGAAAGTAGAGCATCCCAGAAAGGTGTTTACTAGTACTTTATTGAATATGCAAAAGCTATTGAGTCCTGGTCTCTTCCGCAGTCTGCCCCTGGCCTTCTTTTGACTGATGATATAGAGCTTTTCCATCGTGTCTTTCCACAGATGTAGTCAATTTGATTTCTGTGTATTTCATCTGGTGAGGTCCATGTGTATAATTGTCTCTTATGCTGTTTAAAGAAGGTATTTGACATGAACAAATCATTGATTTTCCAGAATTCTATCATGTGATCTCCAGCATCATTTCTATCACCAAGGCCATGTTTTCCAACTACTGATCCTTTCTCTTTATTCCCAACCTTTGCATTCCAATCACCAATAATGTATCTTGATTGCATGTTTGATCAATCTCAGGTTGAAAAAATTGGTAGAATTCTTCTATTTCATCCTCACTGGCTTTAGTGGTTGGTGTGCAAATATGAATGATAGTGGTATTAACTGGCAAATTCAAACTGAAGCTGAAGAAAATGAAAACAAGTCCACAAGAGCCAAGATATGACCTTGAATATATCCCACCTGAATTTAGAGATTTGAAGAATAGATTTGATACATTAAGCATTAAAAAACGAAGACCAGAAGAGTTGTGGAAGACATAAGGACCATACATGAAGAGAGCAAAAAGTCATTAAGAAGACAAGAAAAATGGAAAAGATCAAAATGGATGTCAGAAGAGACACTGAAACATGCTCTCCTGTGCAGAGATGCTAAAGCAAATGGAAGAAATGAAGAGGTACAAGAGTTGAACAGAAAATTTCAAAGGTCAGCTCAAGAAGACAAGTCAAAGATTACAACAAAATGTGCAAAGATCTGGAGTCAGATAACCAAAAAGGAAGAACACGCTTAGCATTTCTCAAGCTGGGGGAACTGAAAAAACAAAAAACAAATTTAAGCCTCAACTTTCCATTACTGAAGGATTCTCTGTGCAAATTATTGATACAGAAAACATCAAAAGAAGATGGAAGGAATATACAGAGTCACTGTACCAAAAGGAAATAGTTGATGT
>NW_006408647.1:5932879-5981054 GCF_000296735.1 Chrysochloris asiatica
GTTATGGTGTTGGAGGAGAATGTTGAAAGTGCCATGGGCTGCCAAAAGAACCAACTGGAAGAAGTGCAGCCAGAGTGCTTCTTGGGGGCCAGGATGGCCAAACTTCGTCTCTCATATTTCAGACATAAGGACCAGTCGCTGGAGAAGGATATCATGTTTGATAAGGTGGAGGGTCAGAGAAAAATCCAGCGAGATGGATTGACCAAGTGGCAGCATCAATGGGCTCAAGCGTGGCAACAATAGTGAGTTTGACCCAGGACTGGGTAGTGTTTTGTTCTGTTGGAACCAACTTGATGGCACCTGACAACAACAACAACCTTGAGTCCTGGTGTGGCACTCTGGGTTAATGCACTGGACTGCAAAGTTGTTTTGAATTGCTCACCAGCCGCTCCTCGGAAACCCTATGGTGATAGTGGTATGCTGTGGAGTTGGTTCCTACTGACAGCGTCCCTGCATAGGGTTTCTGAGACTGTAAATCTTTATGGGAGCAAAAAGCCTTATCCTTCTTCCATGAAAAGATTGGTAGATTCAAATTGCTGACTTTGAGGTTAGAAGTCCGACTCATAACCACTATGCTACCAGAGCTCCTTTGGAAATCCTATGCAGGTTTGTTATGGGTCAGAACTGACTTGAAGGCACTTAACAACAACAACAGCAACAACAATTGACTTTATGAAACATGAGGAACCTGTATATAGACCAAGTGGCAGTCATTCGAATAGAACAAGGGAATGCTGAATGGTTTAAAACTAAGAAATATGTGCACCAGGTTTGTATTCTTTCACCGTGCTTATTCAGTCTTTACACTGAGTAAATAATCTGAGAAGATGGATTACAAGAAGAAGAACATGGCATCAGGACTGGGGAAGACTCATTAACAGCCTGTGATATGCAGATGACAAAACTTGATTTCTAAAAGTAAAAGGGCTTAAAATACTTACTGATTAAGATCAAAGATCATAACCTTCAGTATAGAGTTCACCACAATGTAAAGAAAGCAAAAATCCTTACATCTGGAGCAATAAATAACATCATAATAAATGGAGAAAAGACTGAAGTTATCAAAGACTTCATTTTGCTTTGAGTCACATCAATATCAAGAAATCAAATGATGTATTGCATTAGGCAAATATGCTGTATAAGACCTTTTTCAAGTGCTCAAAAGCAAAGATGTCAGTTTGAAGACTATGGTATGCTTGATCCAACCCATATATTTTCAATAACTTCATATGCATGTGAAAGTTGGACTGTAAATAAGGAAGACTGTAGAAGAACTGATGCATTTGAGTTATGGAGTTGGAGAAGAATATTAACAGTACCATGGACTGCTAGAAGAACAAACAAATCTGTATTGGATAAAGTACAGCCAGAATGCTCCTCAGAAGCCAGAATTGCTAGACTTTGTCTCTCATACTTTGGGCATGTTAACAGAGGGAACCAGTCCCTGGAGAAGCACATCATGCTAGGTAAAGTGGAATGTTAGCAAAAAAGAGGAAGATCCCCCCACCCCCACCCCCGCCAAGAGTTGGATTGACACAGTGGCAGCAGCAATGTGCTCAAGCTTAATGCTTTTGAGGATGTCACAGGACTGGGCAGTGTTTCTTTCTGTTGTGCATAAAGTCGCTATGAATTGGAACCTATTCAATGGCACCTAACAACAACAACAACAACTTGAATATGGAGTCACTGTGTGTTGAAAATGGTTAATTTACTCAGCTACTAACCAAAAGTTTGGAAGTTTGAGTCCATTCAGAGGCACCTTGGCAGAAAGGGCTGGTGATATACATCAGAAAACCCAACCATGGAAAACCCTATTGAGTACTGCTGAGTTGTCCACACATGGAACTGAAACTCGAGTATGTCCTCAAACATCTCTAAATGTTCTCATCTCCAAAAATCAGCTAAAGATTTCTAATAAAGAGCCCATAACTTATATTTCAAGCATCCTGGTGTGGTTGTTGGATACGTACTGGACCACGAGGTCAGTTTGAACCACATGGTTGGTGGTTCAAACTCATCAGCCACTCCTTGGAAACCATATACAGGATTGCTATGAGTCGGAACTGACTAGGTAACACTTAACAACAACAACAAGCAGCTTATAGTTCAGGAGTCCTGGTGTGGCACTGCAGGATAATGTGCTGGACCACGAGCTCAGTTTGAGCCGCAAGGTCGGTGGTTCAAACCCACCAGCTGCTTCTTGGAAACCCTATACAGGGTTGCTGTGAGTCAGCACTTAACTGACTCAATGGCACTTAACAAAAACAAGTTTATACTTCATGGAGAAAGTAGGTACTGATGGAGAGGTTCCCCCAGGGGAACTTCTAGGACATTTATTAGGTTCTCTTGCTTGAGTTCAGTATTGCTTACACACGTGTGTTTATTTGTGAAAATTCATCTAGATATATATTACATGTCAAAAAAAAAAAAAAAAAGATTCCTGAAAGAAAAGCATGCCTCTTTATAACACACAAGTCTTGGTCTTATTGATGTAAGTGCCATTGAGTTGGTTTCGACCCATAGTGACCCTGTATAGGGTTTCCAAGGAGTGACTGGTGAGCTTGAACTGCCGACACTGCAGTTCAAATGGCTTTCTAGTCTGGCACATTAACCCACAGCGCCACACCAGTGAACCCTAATAAAAATACGTGGGCCCAGTTTCAGGACAATGGTTTCCTGTGTGCTGGGAGAACTACTTGGGCTCCTTGAATAACTAGTAGTTATATTTACTTGGAGTTTACTTCAAGAATTGGGATCCTGAGCATCACATAAGGAAGGCATCGAATCAAGCTTTAAATATTTCAAAATGCTAGAATTATTATTATGACTCAGGATGACCAAATATATTTCTATTAAAGCCATTTGACATGCTTACTTTTCTAAGAGCCCCAAATGTATATATATGAAGCATAAATGATTTTATTTATAGAGCATTTTTTTCTGAAAATCGAAGAGCCTGAATTTTCTATGGGACCTTTAAAGTTACTTCCTAGGTTTACAGATAATATTGATCATAAAGCTAGCAAGATGACCTCAAAGATGATCTTTCCACCGGTTTCTAATAAAAATGTTTTTAAACTGATAATCTGTAAACTGCAGCTATTATATATTATTATTCTTGTTACATGCCATCGAGTTGGTTCCAACTCACAGTAATCCTAAATGCAACAAAACAAAACATTGTCTGGTCCTGCACCATCCTCACAATTATTACTGTTTGAGGCTATTGTTACAGCCGCTGTGTGAATCCATCTCTTGTAGGTCTTAGGTCTTTTTCACTGACCCTCTACTTCACAAGCATGATCTCCTTCTCTAGGGACTGGTTCCTCCTCATAACATGCCTATAGGACATGAGATAATGTATCACTATATTTTCTTCTAAAGAACATTCTGCCTGTACTTTTTCCAAGACAAATTTATTTGTTCCTCTAGCACTCTACAGTTATATTTATGATTCAATAACATCATAATTCAAATTCATCAACTCTTTAGTTTTACTTACTCACTGTCCAGCTTTTGAATGCATATGAAGTGGTTGAAAATACCACGGCTTTGGTCAGATGTATCTTTGTCCTCAAAATATCATCTTTGCTTTTTTTTTTTTTTAATAAATGTTTTATTGTGAATTGTGTGATAGTCTACATGGGAGAACATTAGTTTTACATTCATTCTATCATACATTGTTTCGTTGGCATAGTTACCATCCCGTCCATGCATCCTCACCCAACCAAAGGGTGTACCCTGTAAGCCTGCACACCCCCACCACAGTCCTCAGCCCCTTTCCCTCTCTGTATCCCAAGTCCCCAGCCTCCATCTCTTCACGTCGTCTTCTTTGCCTCCATCTCAGGCCTCACTGCTTCTCTGGGTATGGTCCTGCTCTACGCTCTTCTCCATTGATGGTTCCAGGGTCCTCCGCTCCTAGACTGAAAAGTTAATCACTCCCCCCTTGCTACAAAATGTCCACCTTTAGATTTCCAACCCTCACAATCAGTCCTGATAACAATTATTCACTATCGCATCACAAGAGACCCATCTGTATTTCATTTCATCAGCCCTTCCTGGACAGTCTGGATACCATTCACTGGAGACTCTACCTTCCTCCATGTCCTTTGTATCTAGGTTCCCTCTTGAAAGCTTGTAAGCCAGTCACGTCTTACCTTTGTATCCCTCCCCTCATTTTGGGTAGCCAATGTCCAAGTTGCCCATCCCTGACTACCCTTTGTGTGGAGGGGTGGGAATAGTTCTTGCAGCAGGGATTTGTTTCCTCTTTTGAGCTACTGCATTTATAGGTGTAGGTCAGGTTTATTGAATTGTATCAGATGACACTTTTTTCCTCTTCTTTCTTCTTCGGGTTGAGCTCTGTTCATCCAGTCATTGAAGCCAGGTTAAGTGGGTATCATCTGCAAGTGTGGGTGTTCTTGCGTCTGTCTGCCCTCTTTTTATTGGCTGGCCGCCCCGCTCTCCATTCTAGTCCTCTGTGGCTGTGTCATTGACTCTGAGCCCATGAGTTCCCAGGTCTTGCCTTGCTGCTGGCCGACCAGGTCTCCACCCAGGTTCACAGTAGTTTGCTGAACGATGTAGGGGTTAGCTCGCCACTTCATTGATGTTCTTTGGTCACTTCCCCTTCTGGGTGATGTGCGCATCTTTGTTTTTTAATACTTTAAAGTAGTCTCTTGCAGTAGATTTGCTCAGTGCAATACCTCATTTGAGTTCTTGACTGCTGATAATCTGGGCATTGTTGTAGATCCAAATAAAATGAAATCCTCACAACTTTAATATTTTTCTCTGTCATGATGTTGCTTATTAACCTAGTTGTGAGGATTTTTGGTTTCATGTTGAGTTGTAATCCATATTGAAGACTGTAGTCATTAATCTTCATCAGTAAGTGCTTCAAGCCCTCTTCATTATTAGCAAGTAAGGTTGTGTCATCTATATTTCACAGGTTGTTGATGAGTCTTCCCCCAATTATGGTACTATGTCCTTCTTTATATAGTAAAGCTTCTCAGATTATTTGGCAGCATAAAGATAGAATAAATATGGTAAAATGATACAACCATGGTACATACCTTCCCTAATTTTAAACCATTCAGTATCCCCTTGTTCTGTTCAAATGAGCACCATGAAGTATTCTGTAATTCTATTCTTTGTAGTAATGTTATCTATAATTTTTCACGATCTGTATAGTTAAATGTACCATAAATAAAGCACAAGTAGACATCTTTCTGGTATTCTCTTCTTTCGGACAAGATCCAGCTGACATCAGCAATGATATTTCTGGTTCCTCTTCTAAATCTGCTTGAATTTCTAGCAGTTCGTGTCAATGTAGTGCTACAACCATTTTTTTAAATTCTCTTTAGTATAATTTTACTTGTGTGTCATATTATAGTTTGATAGTTTCCACATTCCATTTGATCACCTTTCTTTGGAATGGGCACAAATATGGATCTCTTCTAGTTAGTTGGCCAAGTAGCTGTCTTCCAAATTTCTTAGCATAGACAAGTAAGTACTTTCTAACTTTGCATATGCTTATTGAAACATCTCAGTTAGTATTCCACTGATTTCTGGAGCCTTGTTTTTCACTGATGTCTTCAGTGTAATATTGACTTTTTCTTTCAGTAACATCAGTTCTTGATTATATTGTTGTTGCTGTTGTTAGGTGTCATTGAGTCAGTACTGACTCACAGCGACCTTATGCACAGCAGAACGAAACACTGCCCGATCCTGGGCCAACCTCACTACTGTTGCCACGCTTGAGCCCATTGATGCTGCTACTTTGCCAATCCATCTCTCTAGGTGTCTTCCTCTTTTTCTCTGACCCTTCACCTTACCAAACATGATATCCTTCTCAAGTGACTGTTCCCTTCTGACAATATGTCCAAAGTATGAGAGACAAAGTTTGGCCATCTTGGCCTCTAAGGAGCACTCTGGCTGCTCTTCTTCCAAAACAGATCTATTGGTTCTTTTGGCAGCCCGTGGCAGTTTCAATATTCTCCAACACCATAGCTCAAATGCATCAATTCTTCTACGGGCTTCCTTATTCACTGTCCAACTTTTGCATGCATATGAGGTTATTGAAAATCATATTAACAACATTGCCTCTAAACAAAAGAATCTTGGGCATCTTGCTGTATGTAATCCTTGACTAAATAGATGAAGAACTTAATTGTACCCTGTTTAATTAGTCCAATCCTTTAATAAAGGCAATCTTGGTGGTGCAATGGTTAAATAACACAGCTGCCATGTGAGAGGTTAGTGGTTCAAACCCACCACTGTTCTGAAGAAGCAAGATGTGGCATTCTGCTTCCTTAAAGATTTTTATCCTTGGAAACCCTATGGACAGTTCTATTCTGTGCTATAGGATCTCTTGGAGAATCAGCTCAGCAACAATGTTATTTTTTTTATTATCTCTTAGGAAAAGGAGCCCTGGTGGGGAAATGGGTAAGTATTTTTCTGCTAACTGAAAGGTTGACAGTTCAAACCCACCCAGCAGCTTTGTGAGAGGTAGACCTGGCAGTGTGCTTTTGTAAAGATTACAGCCAAGAAAAACCCTTTAAAACAGTTCTACTCAAGTCACCTAAGGTCACTATCAGGTAAAAACCAACTTGATGGCATCCAGCAACAACATCCATTAATTAACATGAAGCATTCACATTCTCATACAAAGGGGAGAACTAATTTGAATACAACACTATCATTTCCATTATGATAAGTATTAGCCATTTAACCTGGTGTGATGTTGTGGGTTAATGTGCTGGGCTGCAAAGTCGGTTTGAATCACTAGGTCAGTGGTTCAAGCTCACCAGTTGCTCCTTGGAAACCCTATACAGGGTCGCTATGGGTCAGAACTGACTGGACGGCACTTAACAACATTTTACTAATGAACAAATACCTCACTTATATTAGCACGGTTTCTAAATGAACACGACAAAAGCTGAAGTAGATTTGAGGCTGTCACATTATTGCATTCTGTTTCCCTAATACCAATTCTGCTGTTTCCACTGAAATACATGCTCTGGTGTCAGAATCAAGAGCACAGAGGAGAAAAACAGGAAGCAGTGACAGGTTCACCGGTGTCAACCTCTTTCTAGCTTCAGAGTTCTCCGACAGTGGCTTTAGCATTTCATTTCTCATTGCTCCAACTTACTGTATGACTCTTCAGTGGGAGGCTCAGTGCTGGGCCAACTGGTTATTTGTTGTTAAGTGCTGTCGAGTCAGTTCTGACTCATAGGGACCCTGCATAGGGTTTCCAAGGTGCAGCTGGTGAGCTTGAACCACCGACCTTTCAGTTCAGACAGTTTTGGAGTCTGGCGCATTAACCCACAGCACCACCAGTTATACCCACCACTAATATATATATAGATCCCGACTATACATAAGGTAAGGAGCTCTGGAAGCGTAGTGGTTACAAATTGGGCTGTTAACCTCACGGTCAGCAGTTCGAAACTACCAGCTGTTCTGCAGGAGAAAGATGAGGCATTCAGCTCCTGTAAAGAATTATAGCCTTGGAAACCCTGAGCAGGGTCACTATGAGTCAGAACCAACTCCACGGTACTTAACAACAACAACAATATATAAGGTAAGGACCTCTGTTAGCGTAGTAGTTACAAATCAGGCTGCTAATCTCACGGTCAGCAGTTCCAAACTACTAGCTGTTCCACGGGAGAAAGATGAGGCTTTCTGCTCCCATAAAGATTTATAGCCTTGGAAACCCTGAGCAGGGTCACTATGAGTCAGAACCAACTCCACGGCACATAACAACAACAACAACAAGTATTAGGTGTCTATAGTCGTGGTGTGGTGCTGTAGGATAAGCACTGGACTACAAGGTTTGGTTAGAACCAGCGGCTCCTCAAAAACCCAACATAGGGTCACTATGAGTCAGAATCCACTCAGTGGTACTTAACAACAACAACAGTTGTGGACTAGAGCTTGGAGAAATGATGGGAAAAGGACTTACATGAACAAGGGAAATGTAGATAGTGATGAGAACTGTGAAGGAAGGAAGTTGGGTGAAAAGTTTAGGGAGTTGTATGGAGAGGCCAGCTAGATAGGGTCTCATTGGAACGACTTGGAGTTGTCTCCTGTAGGAGAGGGAGTGGGCCGTGGGAATAGCCAGCAGAGGGCTTGTCCATAGGCATAAAACGGGTTTAGGAACTAAAAAACTCTTCTTAGTGAGCTGTGTAAGAAAGACTCACATTTCATACTTGGTCACAATGGACTTGTGTAGCCTCATCCCTTCCTCGTTGTTGGTTTCTGACTCACAACGACCCTGTATAGGGTTTCTGAGGCTGTAAATCTTTACAGGAGCAGAAAGCTTCATCTTTCTCCCGAGGAACAGCTGGTAGTTTCGAACTGCTGACCACGAGGTTCGCAGCCACTACGTAACCACTACGATTCGTAACCACTATGCCCTTAAATAGTGTGAAATAAAAAGCTTAAGTGATGATACAGTCCTGTGAATAACTGGACTCTGAAGAATTTTTTTTTTTTAATCTCATCCTTTAGCCTAATGACTATGTTTTATGAGAGGACTTCAAAATTTTAATGGAAAATGAAATTGAAAGATAATTGAATTTTCCCATGAAATTTTTGAAGTCCCGTTGTACATTATATTGTGGTTATCTCTTTTTTACTGCAACCCACCTGTCAGTTTGTTGTATTGTGGTGATTGTGTTGCTGTGATGCTTGAAGCCATGCCACCAGTATTTGAAAGACTTTTAGGATAACCCACAGTGGGTATGTTTCAGTGGGGCTTTCAGTCTAAGGTAGACTAGGAAGAAGGGCTTGATAGTCTATTTAGGAAAATCAGTCAATGGAAACCCTATGCATCACAACAAACATTATCTGATATAGTGCTGGAAGACGAATTTCTAAGTTGGAAGGTGCTCAGGTACACAATAACTTCCTGCGGTGCAGTGAATCATTTCATAGAGCCTTTCCAGTCATCCATCATCTTTGTAGCTCCCACCAAATGACTGGCTGGGGCAATGCAGATTGGGTGTATTTCCTCTTTTCCTAATGGATCTGGGTAAGAGAAGGTGGGGAAACACTCTGACAAGATTACAGAATTGTTGAAAGTGATTGATAACAAGATTAATTGTGATTGTAAAAACTTGGAACCCTAACAAGGGGATTGGTCAATTTTGCCATCCTGCTGGGATTAAATTAGCCTTCTCAGAAGCAGGAGTGGGGATCTCATTACCAACACAGAAGATGACCAGGGGTGAAGCATGTCCTTTGGAACCTAAGATCCCTGTACACTGAACCTCCCTTGATCCAGGGACAGAAAGCAAGAGCTGAGTGACAGAGGAGCAACAGCAGAACCAATAGCCAGAGAATGCAATTGAGCAATGGACTTCCTGGCGTAGAGAGCCTGTAAAACCGAGTGTCTTTGTACAGGAGACTCCCTTTCAGATGGGGTATCTGCAACATCTTAATTGGGGAGCTAGGTTTGCTGATCCACCGAGCTAGAGCTGAGCAACCTTGGACTGAGCCTATGGCAAAGGGGAGTGCCCTTTGTGCATTCATTTATTAGCAGTGCTAAACGAGCCTTGTTACATTGCCTCAACAGTAGCCAAGGCCAAGCACGGCAGAGGGGAGACTGTCCTAACCAAAGAACTGTCTCCTGAGCATTGCTGATCTTGAATTGTTGAATTTCTTAATGGGAGCACGGTGGCTCTGTATGATTAGAATTGGATTGTGAACCATAAGCTCAGCAGTTTGAGCCCACCAGCTGCTCCACAGGAGAAAGATGTGGCTTTCTGCTCCCACAAAGATTCACAGCCACAGAAACTCAATACAAGGTGGCTATGTGAGAACAAACTTGATGACACTGAACAACAACTTCCTTAGTAAACTCTATAATTGTGAGTATTGTCTGTGAGTTCTACATGGCCACTGAAATGAATTACTGACCTGAGATGAAAAAAGTAAAGCATGCCATGGAAGGGGTAGTTGGTGTCAGATTTGATAAGGAGGGTGAAGGGTGGAGGTCTGTTTCACCTC
Organism: Chrysochloris asiatica; assembly: GCF_000296735.1. NCBI lineage: Eukaryota > Metazoa > Chordata > Mammalia > Afrosoricida > Chrysochloridae > Chrysochloris > Chrysochloris asiatica. The sequence continues at coordinate 5,942,885 of NW_006408647.1, forward strand.
AGCCACCTCAGGAATCAGCCTTGGGCTGTTACTGATGGTGAGTCTCCTCCTCCCACTGTAAAGATTTACAGCCTTGGAAACCCTGTACAAGGTCACTATGAGTTGGAACTGACTCTACGGCACATCACAACAACAACAACAACTAACTACAAGGTTGGTGGTTCAAACCTACAAGCCACTCCTTGGAAACCCTAGACAGGGTCAATATGAGTTGGAACTGACTCGATGGTAGTTAATAACAGCAATAAAAACAATATCTGTTTTGAGAGGTCAACTTACTTTTCCATATTCCAACTTGATATCTGATTAAATGTTGTTTAGCAATTTTAAAAAAATTCCAAAAACTAGCCATGATACATTCTATTAAAAAAGTTTAATAAAAGCATCAAAATTATGTTGAAGATAAGGACTAACAATTAGATATTAGGCAGATTCATAAACAAAGCACAATTATTTTCACATTTCAAGTAAACCAGAAAAAGCAAAATTATAAAATGCTAACATGTGAGAGGAAAGCAGTAACAGCCCTTTTTAGCGATTTATCATACAGAGGTGTTTTTTTTTTTAAGTGCTACAGTTTGAGACATTACATGGGAAAGTTTAATACAAATCAGTATAATCTCACAGAAAGCAGAGGTTTTTCTCAAGTAAGTAAAAAGCTCTTTGGTTACTTCAAACTCACTGCCATCGAGTTGATCCCAACGCATTGTGACAAACATAGGACAGAGTAGAACTGCCATGAAGGGTTTTCAAGGCTGTAAGTCCTCAATGGAAGCTGGCTGCCACATTTTTCTCCTGTGGGACAGCTCATGGGCTTGAACTGCCAACCTTTCGCTAGCATATGAGTGCTTTAACACTATAACATTTTAACACTTTGTTTAGGAATGCTGAAAATGCAAGTATACATTGTTGTTGTTGTTAAGTGCCGTCGAGTCGGTTCCGACCCATAGCGACCCTGTACAGGGTAGTTTCGAACCGCTGACCTTAAGGTTCACAGCCGGATTCATAACTACTACGCTACCAGAGCTCCTTAGAATAATAAATACTGAGTCTTCAATGCAATTCGGAAGTATATGAAATCACACATTAGAAATAAACTCATCTGCCCATGATGTACTGTCATCCATACACAAGAGGGGCCTTCAGAAAGTTTGTGGGAAAATGGAATTAAAGAGAATGGAATTTTCCCACAACCTTTCTGAAGCTCCCTCATACATTATCTCATCTAAAGTCTACACAACTACCTCTCCGATCACTTTCAGTTCTTCTGCATTTAGTCTTGTAGTTTATGTTTATAAACAATAAAAATCCTCAAGGCACCTAGATATTAGCCCATGCTTCAATTATTCTTTATTGAAAATACTTAATAACATTTATAAAAAGGAAAAGAGAAATGCAGTAGATAATATTTTTTTTAAATGTTGAGTAAAAAAAATCAATTGTTTTACTTATATAACATTTAGGTCTCTTCTTCCTCCTATTTTTTTTTTTTTTAAATTTTATTTAATCAGACATTATTTTTATTCCTTGGGCATGCAGTATTAAGTCTGCTGAGACATGTTCTAAATTAAAGGGACAACTCAGTGTAGTACTCACATTCCCCTGGACTACACTAAGAAGATTTGGTTGTCCAAAGTGTGGAAAATGACCAATGCAGAAGTCAGAGGTTTGGGAGCTCTTCCCCTTAACTGGACTGGACAATTGGCACCGAACTGAGGCTGATTCACAGGAGGTCTTACTAACCAAAGTGCTCCAGTTCAGAGCTGCATCTTTCCCTTAGTCCTCAAAGTCCCAACCACTCTAAAGCTTGTATTCCTTCTTCCACAGCAGTAGGTACAGCATTAGTTACTACCCTGTAAAGAAAGTCAACAAGAGGCCCCTGAATGTGGCCTTGTCTCCAGCTGCTAAGAGCTTGTTATATTTAAACTGTCAAGGCATCATTCTAAGCTTGCTTAAAATAGTTGTTTTAAATGATGAACAAAAGTCCATCCATACAAAAGAAAAAGAAAAAGCAAATAACAAACTGGCTTTAATTGACATTAACAAAAAAAAAAAAAAATACATTGATTTTTGTTATCTTTAAGCAACAAAAATTACCTTCAGTTATTCAAAATAGAGTGAGATTCTCCCCTCCCCCTAAAATACACATCTTAACAAAGAACCCTGGTGACTCAACAGCTAAGTGCTCTGCTAGTAGCTGAAAGGTTGGTGGTACCAACCAACCAGCAGCTCCTTGTGAGAAATATCTGACAGTCTACTTCCTTAAAGACTACAGCCAAGCAGGTCCTATAGAGCATTACTACTGTGTCATGCATAAGGCCACAAAATGAGTTGGAATCAACTCAATGGCACTCAACAACAACAACACTTTTTAATAGTCATTCACATGTTGACTGGGCACCCTCAGAGAGCAAGGCATTGTAAAGGGAGCCAACAACATGGATCCCCAACTCAAGGAGCTCAGTCTGGGATGAAGATGGATCCACATGGCTACACAGTGAGGCAGAAGTGTTGACTGATATGGGATTGAGTGGTGGCAGCATGGAGACATGGTTCAGAAAGAGCTCCCCAGTCACAAAGACTGGTAGATTTGAAACCTAGTGGTGGTACCTTTAAACTAAGTGCCTTCATATCTCTAAGCTTCAGTTTCATCAGCTGCAAAATAACATTTTCTTACTAGGGTTCCTATAAGAATTGAAAATCAAAGTCCAAGTAAAGCGGTGAGCATGGTACAAGGATGAAGGAGAGGTCAACACAGGGTACTCATATTATTACCAGGATTCGGTCTATGTAAGGACAAGTACAGGAAAGGACTAGTCATTTTCTGGAGCATGACTTTTCTAGAGGGGAAATAATGACATACAGAGCCGGGTAAGTCTTCATTGCACAAGACTGCTTTGATGGTGCAGGCCATTTATCATCCTTGCCCTCACAGCATCAAAATGCCAGGAGCATCCCCATCATTGTGATTACCAGAAAATGCACCCAAATATTTCCAGTCACCTTCTTAAGGGAGTTAATATCCCTGTTGAAAAAAATAATCTTTTATAGGGATCTGAAAAAAACAACAACCAGAATTTAGTTCCAGTAATAAACAGTAAAAATGTCTTTCTTTCTTGGAAAGTATTCAAGGATGAGATACACTAAGTATAATGAATGGTAGGAAGGTAGGAAGAATGGAAAAGATATAGTCAGTACAGTTTGAAAGAAGAATACTTTTCTGATGAATACCATTATTCACCATTCAGGATTCAAGCCAAAAGGTAAAGCTATAACACTGCAAGTCAAGTCAGCAGAAAGGAATTCTGACCTAAAGTCACTTCTCTAGACAGGTTCACTGTCCATGTAGTTGAAATAGAAGGTAGCCATATAAATTTCAATAACAACTTTATGGGAAGATAATTATTAATCCTAATTGTTTCCCATTAACATACTAGACAGAGGTCTGCTTCATTCTACCAAACTAACAACTAAAACTAAAATCTAAACACAAAAACAAAAACTAACCAATTACAAGACAAAAAACTGGCATAGGATCTGTGCTGAGGAAAGCTCTAAGCTCAACATAACCCAGACCTATAGGTCTAACAAAGTGTTCAAATCTGAACACGCTTCATGTTGTCACAGGTCATCAATATTCTACACCAGAACCCAATGGCGTTTCAGTGATGTGAGAAAGGATACGGCGCATTGCCTTGATTGGTGGGTGCTGAGAGGTAGAAAGAAGGCAAGTTATATAACCATCGTTTTACAGATTGAATGACTGAGGCACAGAGAGGTAAGAAGAAATGCTTATTAGGACTCACACCCACATCTCCTGCTTCCCAGAACAGTACTCTGGTCCTTATTTCTTGAAATTATAGACATATGTTAATAAAATAGCTGCTGAGGAATCCTCAGAGACAAAAGCTCCTGTGAACTCTACTTTTCAATCTCCTTAATTTGAATCTAACCTGAATCTGGTGAGTTGTTACTATCATTTGCAGAAGTAAAATCTGTTCTGAAGGACATATACACATATATCTGTTCACCGTCTCTTTTTGGAGACTTTATCTTTTTGACACAATGACATTAAATGGATGTGGGGCTAAAGTTAGACCAAATCTTCCGGTCAGGATGGGCTTCTTAGAGTCCTTAGGTAAACGGAATGTGAAACTCTGCATTAAGCTCACAAACATCAGGAATAATTCCATCTTTGCCAATTGCTCTCCCATGCACACCCGCTTCCCTGAAAAAGAAGAGCACAAAGAGGGTTATAATGGTGTCTCTTTTATTCTCTCAAAAAGAAGAGATTTATATGAAACATTTAAACTTGAATCAATTTATCATATATACCACATGGTCTCCTATAATATATGCTCATCAGAATGTTGATAAAACAAGTTCATATTTTCACTCCTACTCATAAAAACCTAGCCTCATCCTAGACAGACACTAGACACCAGATCCAATGTAGCAGGCTACCCTGTCTCCTTCACACCTTTTCTTTGCCCTTATCTGGAAGATTAAAGGGGGAAATGTCAGATACAAAAAATTCAGGAATCTCCATTTTCCATAGAAAATATCCCATGTATTCTAATCTAGGAATCTAAAAGAGCGACTGGCCAGATTAGAGAATCTGCCCTCTCACCAAGAAAAAATCAGAGGTTGCTCTTAACTCCAACAGCTGTCTGGGACCCAAACAATTGTCTGACCAACTCAGAAAGAAAGGTTTCTAGTAATATTTTAAAAATTACAACTAATTGCTTTCATGTTGTTTCTAAAATCTGAAATGTACACAGCAATGATGCATTATATAAATTACTTATCCCATATTAGCTTGCCAAGAATGAAGTATTTTAAAAATATAAAATAACAAAAGATTATTTTAGTTCTACTGTTTATTGATATCACTTTTAAAAAGTTCAACTGACCTATCCCAAAAGGGATAAAGGTTTCTCTTTTAATAAGTTGTCCTTGATCATCCAGAAATCGATTAGGGTAGAAGTCATCTGGTTTCTCCCACAAGGCTGGGTCTCTGTGTACTGACCACAAGTTGGGCACAACCACTGTGCCTTTAGGGATGGTATACCCTTGAAGCACTGAAACAAAACACAACAGGGTCAATCTACTTATCTTTATGAATTGTTCTTCCTACTACAAAACCAAACTCATTGTCAAGGAAGGAAAGAGAGAAAATCTAGTTATAAACCTAGCATCTTAATTTACTGAGGTCATTGAAGATAGGAGAAACGTCTTCTCAATTGGATCCTACTCACTACACCTTCCCAATACTCAGCCTGAGATAGAGCCTAGGGGGTGCTCAGTGGCATTACTAGGGTTGGTTATCACCCAGAGCAGAGGCTCATGGCGTCATCTCCCCTGACCTCCTGCAGTAGACAGGTCCCATCCATGGACTCCCAGCACGTGGACAGAGAGATCCAATCTGTACTCTTCACCTCCTCACTACCTAGTGATGTCACTGGGAGTTCAGATAATGAGTGAAATCAATCCACAAAAACATTACAATGCAAAGAAAGCACAGAATTCAAATTCTTAATAGTTAGATAGGCTTTTACAGCTTACAGGATATTTTTTTATGTCCACAAACTATTTGGTGAGGAAGGTAAACTAAGGAAAGAGAATGTTCAGGCAAGTCAACACTGGTTCTTATCAGCTGGCAAGTTAATGGATACTTTAAACAGTGCCTAAGATATACTGTACACATAGTGCATCTAATTTGCATCCAACTCTTAATCGATCCAATTGACAATTACAAGGGATTGCTTATGATCATGCTCAAGCAACAATGCAATGGGGCTGTTTCCAGATGTGGTCAAATTCTTGCTACTAGGGATGCTGAAAGAGCACATGGGTAGCTGGCTATATGTCAACAACATGAGCACATAGAACCAGATGGGGACTTCTAATTATATAATACTCACTTTTCTGTTGTATAATTGTAAAGTTTGGAGTAGGAAAATGGTCAGCTAAAATCCTTATTTTCACAATTAGAGCAGTTCAACCCCCAAACAGAGATCTGGGAGTGTGTCTGCCAACATAGTTGTTGTTAAGTGCTACTAAGTCAGTTCCTACTCATAGTGACCCTTTATAGGGTTTCCAAGAAGCAGCTGGTTGGTTTGAATCACCAACCTTGAGGTTCACAGTACAGAGCATATCATACAGCACCACACCCAGTGTCCAACACAGCCAATTCAAATTACAGCATAATTCTTTAGGCAGTGTTTGCTCTGAAGGCTACAAAAGCAATTTTTAAGATAAAGTGGTGCTAGGAATGCTAGCTCAACTCATAATGGACAATTGAGGGCTGAAATATTCCCTAAGCTCTCCATTTGCTTCTCCAAAATGCAACCCTCAGAAGGGCTTTAGACTAGGCAATAGTCACCACACTACACTCCTTATCTCCACTGGATCAGGGAGCTGTGCTCAGGGGCATTCAGAGGAGGAAGAGCCGGGACTTGCCTGTGTTCTCCGAAGTCATATGAGGGATGGAGAGTGGTACCACCACAGTCAGCCTCTGCACCTCCATGATGGTGGCCTCTGTGTAGGGCATCTGGGCCTTGTCAGTGAGGGAAGGGGCTCGGTCGGGACCAATGACCCTTTTGATTTCTTCATGAACCTTTTCTATACAAGAAAGGAGGTGCATAAGACCCAAGAAAGCTCAGAAGAGAGTTGAGACTGCCCTCCTATGCACACTTTTCATCCCCACTTACACAGGACTGGTAAATTGATAGTCTCTGCCTGATTCAGCCTCAGTGAAGGGAAACAATGTTCAGACACCTCAAGTAGAGGTAGCTAACCCCAGGGGTCATGTGCCACTCTGTGATTTTGTAGAATAATAGAAGAAACAGGAAAGCATTCTAGATTCAAGAGCACCCTGGATCATTCTCTCATACAAATACTGTTTGATTCTCTAAGCCAACAGTGATTCCTGTCTTTTGGTGTTTAATCCTTGTTGTAGTTCCCTCTCACTTTGTACCAGGTTGGTATACCATGTTGGTGTAGAATAAGCAGAAGCGACGGTATGTTACTTTTGAGCTCAGCTTATAAAAGATAATGTGTTTGATAATGAATATTTATCAGTGTGTGAAATAACAGATGTTTGTAGTTTTAAGATAAGAAATGTTGGGATAATTTGTTGTTACCCAGCAAAGGTAGGTAATAGAGGTAGGGACAGTCCTATGTATGGCAGACAAAATAACAACTCCTTGGAAATGTCCAGACCCTAATCCCATTACATTGCAAAAGAGACTTTGCAAGTGTGTTTAAATTAAGGATCATGACCTGTACTATCTGGGTGGGCACAATCTAATCACATGGGGTCTTGAAAGTCAGAAAGTCTTTCCCAGTGGAGTTCAGAATCAAGAGTGAGTTACGACTAGAAAAGAATGGTCTCAGAGATGCAACATTGCTAGCTTTGAAGATCGAGGATAAAAGCCATGAGCTACAAAATGAGGGTGACTTCTTGAAGCCTGAAAGCAAACAGGAAATGGAATTTTCTGCTAGCATCTTAACTTAAGCAGAATGAGACATGTCAGATTTCTAACCTATCAATGATTTAAAAGACTCAGAAACCTTATACAGGGTCATTATGAGTCGGAACCAACTCCAAGGCATTTAACAACATCTGTAAGATTCTTGTTGTTTTAGGTCAGAAAATTTGTTACAGTAGCAATGGAAAACTATTACAAGGGTAAGCCAAAAAGTATTGTTACTAGATGTTCAGTTTACCCATGAGTTTATTGCATGCATGAACTGGAATTCTACTAACAAAACGTACTCAGACCACTCTCTGTGATCAGTAGATGGCTGCAGTTATCTTAGTAGTGCACTTGTCTTAATCTCAGGGCTGCAATGGTCGCTGCATGCCACCAAGTCGGTTCCAACTCCTAGTGCTGTGGAGTCCTGGTGTGGTGCTGTAGGATAAGCACTGGACTGCAGAGTTGGCAGTTTAAACTCACCAGCTACTCCCCAGAAACCCCATACAAGGCTGTTATGAGTCAGAAATGAGTAGATGGCACTTAATACAACAACAAATATTTATGGGAGTAGAAAGCCTCACCTTACCCCTATAGAGTGGCTGGTAGAATTGAACTGCTGACCTTGTGGTCAGCAGCCCAACATGTACCCCACCACATTACCACATTTCCTTTAGTCTTAATAGGATGCCTTAAAAAGTAAGGTACAATCAAGATAGTGGCTTTCCTAGGGGACCTGCTGGGTCAATTCAATTCATGGCAAAGACATCAGCTCAGATGGTTATTGTTGGTGTTGTAGTTCTTGAGTGCCATCAAGTTGATTCCAATTTATAGGAATCCTATATAGGGTTTCCAAGGAGTAACTGGTGAGTTTGAACCTCTGACTTTGTGGTTAGCAGTCCACTGCTTATTCTACAGTGCCACATGATGACTTGTTTTGTTTTGGAGTTCCAAAAGGGTAATATTGATAGATTTTTCTAAAAGGACACATGGGGACTTATTAAGAAGAAGTTTTAAGAAACTTGAAAACCGTATTGGTGATAAAAAGGCCAGGAAAGTTGTGCTGAGGATTCTCCCCACCCCACCCCCATCACAACAGTGCACCTGCTCCTTCTTTGAAGGTAGCAAGGGCTGTCCTATGGGAATTTCTATGAGAAACTGGAACCACTGGACAGTCCTGACTGCTTCTTCAGACTTCTTTTTGTCTCCAATTCTCAAAGAACATTAAAGGGAACATGGTTTGAGTCCCTTGAGGATGCCCACACTGCTGTTTTGACATGGTGCTAGTCAGAGTACAGACTTATCTGGGGAAGAGTTAGAGAGATAGAAATATCACCTCCATCTATTCATGTAGATAGAGGATATGAGCATGTTGAAAGACAATAACTTTGCATTTTAGTCTCTTTGTTTAATAAAGATCTCTATATGGTTTGTAGCAATACTTTTGGACTTACCCTTGTACACCACCCTTCTCTATGAACTGCCATTGAGATTCACTACTGATTAGTATTGAAATGGTGAAAGTCTCATCAATTCTCTGGATTCCTGCTCTCATTTTCAAAGCAAGATGAATGACTTCAGAGGACCATTATGATTCCCATTAGCTCTAAGATGTCATTTTATAAAGTCATTTTTCTCCATCAGCAATTCCACCAAGAATCATATATTTTAAAGTAGGGCAAGCAAATAACGACATCAGGCTTATTGTCTAGAAACTTGGGGTTTCACTGTTAAGCATTTCCATTTCCATTTCCAGCCTACAGACACTGCCTAACTCTAGGCGCCCAGATTTAGCTGCTCCTGATTTGGGTTTTAACATGTATGAAAGAAACGTCTTTTACCTTGTACATCAGGATTTAGTGACATATACAGAAGGCACCAAAGCAATGAGTTAGTGGTGGTATCGGTCCCAGCGATGAAGAGATCCCCAATCATATAAAACAAGTAATCTTCATTAAAACTACTGTTGCTATTAGTTTTTTTTTCCTCTTCCATGTGGAGAAGGTACATGTCGATGAAGTCTTGAGGATTCTTTACATCCAGAGATTCTCGATGATCTTTGATGATTTTTTTAAGGAAACCGGTGATATCCTTTTCGATTTGTCTGAGTTCCTTATATGGTCCAAAGGGAAGGTAATAAAGCCAGGAACATATGTTGACTAGGAGGACCTGGCTGCTCAGAGAGATTTCTAACCCTCGTGACATAAAATGAAGCATCTTCTTAAATTCACTATTGGTGTAGTCAAAACGCTGGCCAAAACACAAGGAGCAAATGATGTTAGAGATGGCATTATTGACAACGGGGAAAGGACTGAACGGGTCCTCTCCATGCTTCTGCATCTCCTCTTTCACATATTTAAACTCCTCAATAATCTTGGGCTCCAAGCTAAGCTTTCCCAAGCCAAAATGGCGAAGAGTTGAGTGAGAGAACTTCCTCTGTTGTCTCCAGACTGAACCATAAGGTGCAAATACAACACCTGCAAAGAGACACCAAGAATGGAAACTGAAAGAGAGCAATATCTGATAAGACTGAACAGGACCTACCATGAAATATATTTGAGTTTCCTGAGTTACTTGTGTGAAGTTCATATACAGGATCACTGATAAAGACCACCTTTAAAAACATGCTTCATTCAACAGACATTTCTGAATACCTACTAAGTGTCAGGCACTGGGGTGCTAGGGACACAGCTACGAAAGAAAGAACGAACCTGCTCTGTGAGTATGTTTTCTCAGTCTTTAATACCCTATAAAATTTCTCTCATGTAAATATCCATGTGGTCAAATGTTAGATCATCTGTATTAGTTCATTTTCCACCCTGGAGTCTTCCACATTTCTGCTCAAATCTATACTGGTTGTTCTCTAGAGCTACTGTACAGGGATTGTCTTATGAATTAAATGTGCTATCATTTAGAAGTGGTCTTTTATTCTCTCCTGTGTTGGAACCCATGTTTCTTGAAACCATGTCTTTCTCCTTCTTGCTTTACTCCCTAATTTTGCTGAAACATGTCCTATGTTGTTATTAAGTGCCATCCAGTCATTTCTAATTCATAGCAACCCTGCATAGGGTTTCCAAGGAGTAGCTAGTGGATTTGAACTGCTGCACTTGAGGTCCAGTAATTTACCCTAGAGTGCCCCACCAGGACTCCGGTAGTTTCTAACGATCTTTGATGATTTGTTTAAGGAAACTGGTTATATCCTTTTCAAATGCATCAGAGTAAATTTCTTAGGACTTTGGTGGTAGTGGTGGTGGTGGTGGTGATGTGCCGTGGAGTTGGTTTTGACTCATAACAACCTTGCATATGGTTTCCAAGGCTATAAATCTTTATGGGAGCAGAAAGCCTCATCTTTCTCCTGCGGAACGACTGGTAGTTTCAAACTGCTGACCTTGAGGTTAGCAGCCCGACTCATACCCCACAACGCTTCAAAGCTCCTTTCTTAAGACTTTACATGCCTGAAAATAGATTCTTTGTACCTACTTGCTATTTTTCATCAAGATTAAAAAATTTATATATGTATTTAATTTTTTCATTTTGTTGTATATACAGCAAAACATACAGTAACTCAACAGTTTCTACAGGTACAATCCAGTGGCACTGGTTACACTCTTCAAGTTGTACAACCATTCTCACCTCTTCCTCGGTGTTGCTCCTCCCCCATTAACATAAAACTCACTGCCCACTAAGGTTCCTATCTAATTTTCAAGTTACTGTTATCACTTTGATACCATATAGGTAGTTCTTAAAAGAGCACAATGCTCCAGGCAGACCTTTTTCAGTAGTTAAATGAAATACTGCTTAGTTTTAAGAAGACTTCAGGGGATATTTTTGGTTAAGGTTTAAAGACTATCTCAGGGAAACAGTTTCAAGGGTTCATCTGGCCTCCATGGTTCCAGAAAATCTGAAATCCATGAGATTTAGAAATTCTGTTCTGTCTTTCCCCACCACCCACCTTTTGATCAGGATTCTTCTACAGAATCTTTGATCAAAATGTTCAGTAATGGTTGCCAGGCACTAACCAGTTTTTCTGGTCTCAGGGCAAAGGAGGCAGACAGATGTTCATAGAGACAATTAGTCACACATTCCATATCCTCCTTCTGTTGTTGACTCTCCTATTGTTACCAGTAAATAGACATCAATTGTGCTTTCTATGATTTTTCCTCAGAATTTTAAAGGCATTACTAACAGTAGATTTTTGAGTTATAGAATCTGTACTATCTTCCACATTACTTGATTGGTGCTTGCCACCGAGGTAGTTCCGACTCACAGTGACCCTGTATAGGGTTTCTGAGGTTGTAAATCTTTATGGGAGCAGAAAGCCTCATTTTTCTCCCATGGAGCAACTGGCAGATTTGAACTGCGGACCTTGCTGTTAGCAGTCTAGCTCATAATCCACTACGCCACATTACTGTTGTTGTTTAGTGCTGTCGAGTTGGTTCTAACCCACTGTGACCCTGGTTAGGGTTTCCGAGGAGAGACTGGTGAGTTTGAGCCACCAACTTTGTGGCTCAAACTACCCTTGAGGTTGAGTGCTTATCCTACAGTGCTGCACCAGGACTTAACATTACTGTTGTGTTGTTGTTGGTGCCATTGAGTCGGTACCGACTCATAGCCACCTTAAGCACAGCACAACGAAACACTGCCCGATCCTGGGCCAACCTCACCATTGCTGCCACGTTTGTAGGCACATCAAAAGTGTATTCGGCCACTGGGAAGTTTTTAAAGGTAATTGCATTCACCAGTCTTTAATGATTTGAGCTATATGTTTTATTTAAGAGATTTTTTTCATAAACAAATTCTCTATTTTCTTATAAAATTTGAAAATTCTGTCTTTCATACTGAAGTCTGTAATCTACCTAGAACTTATATTTGTCTGATGTTTGAGGCAGAGATTCATCTAAACTTTTCTCTCCATTTAGATAGTCCATTGCTCAAGTAACTCTTTTCCCCACTGATCTGTAATGCTTCCTCTGTCATACTTTCCTACACACAGATGGATCAGTTAATAGGCCTTCTAGCTGACTTAACTGGTCTATTTATTTAGTGTTGTAATTAAAGCACATTGTTTTAATTGTTGTTGTTGTTAAGTACCGTGGAGTCGGTTCTGACTCATAGTGAACCGCAGATCTTGTGGTTTCCATTTAATTGCTTATCGAATCTATTTCTGTCTTTTAAACACAGGGTTTCCAAGGCTGTAAATCTTTACAGGAGCAGACTGCCTCATCTTTCTCCTGCGGAACCACTGGTAGTTTTGAACTGTCGACCTTGAGGTTAGCAGCCCGATTTGTAACCACTTTGCTACCAGAACTCCTTATTGTTTTAATTACTATAGGTTTAAAAGACAGAAATAGATTTGATAAGCAATTAACTGGAAACTACAAGGTCTGCGGTTCAAGCTGCAAGCCGCTGGAGGAAGATGAGGCTTTCTACTCGCAAAGATTTAAAGCCTCAGAAACCCTATACAGGGTCACTATGAGTCAGAACTGACTCAACAGCACTAAATGATAAAAAATTTTAAAAAGTCATCCTCTTCCTTCCACACCTTCATACCCATCCCAACCTTGCTCTTTTCAAAATTCTTTTTGGTTACTACTGGGTTTTTAGTTTTTTAATATCAGAGTCTTAAGTTATATCTATTTACCTATCTATATATCTTTGTTAAGTTATATACAAATATATCTATATGTTTGTTAAGTTACATACATATATAAAATCCATTGAGATTTTGATTGAAATTGCATTCAATTTATCAATTCATTTGAAAATTACTTTATGTTAATTTTACATCCTTGCAACCTGAGGATAAATGCAAACTTGGTTATGATAGAAAAAAACAACAACAACAACAACATAAAAACATCGCTTGGTTAAGTTCCTTACAGGTATGATGTTTTGGTTTTTCTAATTCATATTCATAAATGGAAATGACCTATATAGTTATTTCCTCATAATGTACTTTTTCATAATGTTACTTCTAAAATGAGCTAAACAGGATTCTTTCTTTCTGGAAGAGTTTGTCTATGATCAGAGTGTTTAGTTCCTTGAGTGTTTGATAAAGTCAGCTGTGAAGCTGTGTGTGTGTTGGTTTATATTACTGACACAATTTCTCTAATGTTTATAGATTTTTTTTAAGCTTTGCATCTTTCAGAGTTAAAACATCATGTTTTTCTAGGAAACTGTCCATTTCAACTAACTTTTACATCTTATTAGTAAAAGTTATTTGTAGTATTTCTTGTTCCTTCTTGATCAATTCTGCCCCAAGTATTTTTTTCTGTCTTATTAGTCTATTCAAAGAATAACTTTTAGCTCTGTTTATCCTTTCAATCTTTGTTCTTCATTTAATTTTGTTCTGTTCTTATCTTTATTTCCTTTAGGTTTATTCTGATATTTTCTTAATACATAAAGTTGGCCACCTAACTCAGGAGCTCTGGTAGCGTAGTGGTTACAAGTAGGGCTGCCAACCTTAAGGTCAACAGTTCGAAACTACCAGGTTTCTCCGTGGGAGAAAGATGAGGCGTTCTGCTCCTGTAAACAATTACAGCCTCGGAAACCCTGTGCAGGGTCACTATATGTCAGAACTGACTCCACGATACTTAACAACAACAAACCTAACTCATTAATTTTTAGATTGTTATCCTAATAAAAAATTTAAGGCTCTACATTTTCCTTGAGATACCACTTTAGCTGCAGTCTAAGAGTATTGTTTGCAGGCATTCTCACTATGCAGTTTTAAGTTAAACACTTTTTTTTATACTATGTTTTTTCTTTGCTACTTGGGTTAATGTCTTCTATACTGCACTGATTTTTCATCAGCTTTAAATGCTTGCATTTTAGCCTAATACGTATTTAATGTTAATAAAATTTCTAAATAAAGCAGACAGAAATGTTTATTCAGTAATTATGGGGTACAGGATTCTTTGTATGTCCAATAGAGAAGGCTTAGCAACTGCAGGAATTAAATCTATATCCTTACGTAATTTTTATCTGCCTGACATCTCAACTATTCTAGATTTGTAAATTTCTTATAGTTCCGTCAATTTGTGCTAAATGTAGATAAATTTAAATCTAGCTAGCTAGCTAGCTATCTTAGTCTATGTTTTTAGGTGCCATCAAGAACTGTTATTACATCTTCCTGGTTAAAAAAAATATCAGGGGAACTCCTTTTATCATTATGGTAATGCCCTTCCTTATTCCTAACAGTGCAGTTTGACTTAACGTATGAGTGGGCTTCAAAACGTTTGTGGAAAAATGGAATTAAAAGATAGTGGAAATTTTTCCATTAACTTTTTGGGGTCCCTTGTATATTTTGTTTAATATATTATCATTTTTCCCTTTGTGAAGTTTTTCTTTATGAAAACATATAACCCTTTCTCTTTCCTTTACTTTGAACCATTCTGTACACTTACGTTTGAGGTGCGTCTCTTTTAAAACAGCATCTAATTGGATTTGAAAAAAAAACAAAAAAAAAAACACTTCTGATAGCTTGTCTTCTATTTAGCACATTTAATCAGTAAATTTACTCATCTCTCGCTACTCCTGCCCAGCCGCCTCTCCCAGTTGGCACTGAATCCACCTCCCTGTCCTAGCCTCTGCAGCTCAGGGTTCTAGGATCACTACCCATACGTATCTGTCTCACCTGCTCTCCTGTGTCCTCAGTGCAGAGAGTCTGCTCAGTGCGTCTGCCCACTCTGCCATCTCTACCCAGAAAAGCACGATGACAATTTCTAATACCTTAGAAGCTTTCTATTTGCCCTGCTGTCTCTTTCCCATCTCCGCTCCTCTCGTTCCCCCATCCCACTCCTTTCTTGCCTTCTTTTAGATTGAGAGAAACAGGATGAATTCTCACACTTAAATTTTTTAACATGCATACTTAAGTCTAGTTCATTAGTCAGCAAATTACAGTCCACAGGTGAAATCGTATGACTGCTGGTAGCTGTAATTCTTAAGCCTTTCTGGGATACTGAAGATAAATTGCTTCATACACCCCATAGATATCCCCTCAGCTGATACTTAGGGGTGTTTTGCCTCTGCCCTGCTTGAATCATTTGCCAATCTCATATCCGTTTTTTGTCTTCAACTGTTGGTCTCCTTTCATCATGGAAGGAGTGTGTGCTTCTGCTAAAAGTCTTTCTGGTTCTGTGTGTGATTGTCAAAACAAGAAAATGAATGGAAATGTTGCTACCCATTCCTGAAACCAGAACTTTCCCTCTGTTTAATAAAAGACCCATATGCTATTTCTTAGGCAACCAAAGCTTAGTCACTATTCTTCCTGTCTTTAGCTGCAGACAAGTATTTTGCTGTGGAGTATTCAGAGGCTAAGTATTGTTGGAGTTCCTTCTCATGCTCTCTTTTTTTTTTTGACAGATATGGTCTCTCAGGATTTGATTCTAAATTTAACTACCCTCTCATTTAAAACATCCCATACAACCTTTTTGTTTTTCCTGTTTCCTACAGTTTCTCCTGGCATTCATTTTTCTATTGTTAGATCTTTAGTGTGTTTTCTAAATGACACCTTTGCACAGCATTTTTCTAAATGACACCTTTGTATTTTAGAAATATTATTGCTTAGAAAAGCAACTTTTTCCTTCTTCGATTTTTCCAACATTCATGTAGAGTCTTTCTACATGAAAGATACTATGGGTGCACAGATTGAAAACAATCCCTGCTCTCCAGATGTTTACAGTCTTATACGGAACTTGGTAAACCAACTAATGTACTGCACTGTTGCATGTGGGAAGTGTACTGAAGCTTCGATGTAGACAGAGAGGAAGGAGCACCATATCAACTAAGGGGAGGCAGCACTGTTGAAAAGAGAGACCATCTGGCCTGATACTTCATTTGTAAATAAGGCTGAGCTAAGGCACATTTTAGACAAATGACAAGCTCACGCAGTCAAATAGGGGGTCGCAAGAAGAGCTCAATTATCCTCAAGGGGAAGTCAGGGTTTTAGATAAGGCAACAGAGTGGAGGAGACCTTCTTAGAAGAAGCTACGATTCAAGAACTTTGGAGAATGAGTTGACAGACAGGTTGACAGGAAGAAAGTGCAAAAGAGAAGGAGTGACCAGAGGTAGTGCCTGAGAAGACACAGATAAGAAGTGTGGATAGAATTAATGGCCTCCAGGTTCCAAATTTTACAAAACACCTGCCTTAGAGCCAGAAAATGAAGATCATTAGGAGTATTTAGAAGAAGTTCAGGTATAGTCTGCAATTGTTGACATTTTCTTCATTAGCTCTGAAAGCAACAGCATTCATGAATGTGTATAAGTAATTCACTTCAAAGAGAATTACAGTACTGATAAATAAAAACATCTGCAAAGCAAAAATCAGGACTCCTTTGATTGAGAATGATAGAATTATAGCTTTAAACTAGTTTAGACAAATAGACCAACTGACCTATGTAAATAACAACAACAATCCAACAAAACACAGGAGTGTTGCTGTGTTGCCATCTTAGGAAAGATGAAATGTCACAGAATTCTTTCTCCCCACACTAATTTTTTAAAACGTCTCTCTGCCTGACTAACTTCATTCTTGTCTACTGTGAAACAGCTTTTCCTAAGAAAAACAAAGCTGTTGTGAGATGCTTATCTTCCCAGTGTCACCATCAGAGACAAACACCCTCTACAATCGAGATCCAACCTGGAAAATTCTGGGGAAGGAATCAAATGCTTAAGTCAGGTACCCTACGGCAATTTAACTGCTATGGTTAAGTGCGGTCAAGTTGGTTCTGACTCATGGCAATCCAGTATAAGGTTTCCAAGGAACGGCTGATGGGTTTGAACTGCCGACCTTGCAGTCAACAGTCCAGTGCTTATCCTACAGCGCCATACCAGAGCTCCAGAGTGATATAATTGGTACACTTTCAATTTTGTGGCTTGAGGTTCCTAAACTATTCCATAGTATAAATTTTCATTCAAATAGTTATGAAATATTGAATGACTGAGTGCCCACACCACAATCCCCTACCCCAGACTAACCACTGTTGCACAGAGATGAGCTATTCTGATTAATCCACGTCTAATCAGAGGTCCAACCCTAGACTAATTAATCACTATGGCCAGGGAGGTGAGTTCATGAAAAAATGTGGTAGGTTCCTGTTCAAACCATAGTAAATTGGTTATCAGGGATGGTGGGGGCAAAGGATTTCTCACAAGAAGGAAAATGACCATCCATGAGGAATGGGTGGTAGGCAGTAGAAATAAAAAAAATCCACTTTAAATCAAGCAGCATAGGCTAAGCTGATGTGATACATTTTCACAAAGGAATATAATACGGCTCTTAAGAACTTTGTAAAAAATATTTAATGACATGGAACTATATTCACAGTACTTTAAATGATAAACATCATTTAAAAGAGAATTAAGAATATGTTTCCGTTTTAAGGACGCACAAACAAAACTCCCTGTGATAGTTAGGATTTTGTGTCAACTTGACTGGGCCAGGATTCCCAGTGGTTCAGCAGTTGAGATGTGGTTATCCTCTAATACAGGCATAGTTAACTCTATGATGATTGGCCATGAGCAGCTAATCAGTTGAAAGCACATTTCCTTGGGGGTGTGGCCTGCTCCCAATATAATGAACACATAGTAAAGGCTCATTCTCTTTTCCGCTGAAGACCTGGAACCCTACAGTTGTAAGCCATTTACTTGGTATCAATTATATATATTTCACTGGTTTTGTCTAGGAAGCCCAGCCTAAGACACTTCCATTACTGTGGAGTACTCTGACTCATAGCAACCCTATGGAACAGAGTAGAATTGCTGTAGGTTGGTGATTTTAACCAACCAGCCACTCCTCAGAAACCCAATACAGGGTCGCTATGAGTCAGAGCCAACTCAGTGGCACTTAACAACAACAATCTCTGCAGAAGCAGACTGCCACATGTTTCTCCTTCCAAGCAGTTGGTGGGTTCCAGTTGCTGCCCTGTCTGTTATCAGTTGATTGCTTAACTACTATGCCATCAGGGCTCCTCAAGGAAGCAAATACATTTAAAAATA
The DNA here is from genome assembly GCF_000296735.1 of Chrysochloris asiatica. Classification (NCBI taxonomy): domain Eukaryota; kingdom Metazoa; phylum Chordata; class Mammalia; order Afrosoricida; family Chrysochloridae; genus Chrysochloris; species Chrysochloris asiatica. Next base: position 5,961,361 of record NW_006408647.1, read on the forward strand.
AATGTTATATATAGGAAAAAAAATACTTAGGTGATACATAAAAGTTTTAATCATGATGATCTCAAAATGATGTTGTTTTCAGATGACTTCTATTTTTTTCCCTCAATAATAAAAATGCACTTCTATTATAATAAAATTCCTTAAAATGCATTCAGACTGATTTAATCTACATTTCTCACTGATACATCTTTTCTCTCCAGAAGCAGAGTTAAGTACATACTCTCATTACATTTGTTTGTCCTTCCACAGGATCATAGAAAGAAGTGTTCCTATTAGTGGGCCTTCAATCCCTTTTGATCCATGTACATAACTTATTTCAAATACCCATTTTACTTTATAATGAGCTATCTTGTTTTCCTCATACATTTTCAAATTCCTCAGCTAAACTATCACTTTCCATTTAACTTTATTCCCTCATTTCACTTTATATCTCATTTCCCTTCAGGATAGTCCCTTTCTTTTAAATTTAGGCAAAATTCCCTTTACTTCTCATTTTTATGGCTTTACAGTTGGATTCATTGGCCTTGCTCTAAGATTCTGGCACGCTCAATATTTTAAGTGTTTTAAAATTTTTCCCTGTCTTTGCCAGTAACATTGTCTAAATTGTAACAGGATGGCAAAGATTTTCCCTTTTCTGCCATCATGTTCATTGTCCACAAACAGTGTCTGTCCACTATGGGGCAGCATGACTTACATGAGCAAAACCTTAGATTAGAAGTAATTTCTATCAACAGGAAAATAAAGTGATACATTCTGATGAATGCACAATACTGTGCAATCTGGTTAAATCAGTGCTAGATAACAAAAACTTTTAGTAGAATGATCCTTTCCTAAGTATACAATGTATACTTAACTTTTTCAAAACCATGTTGTTGTTGTTAAGTGACATGGAGTGGTTTCCGAGGCTGTAAATCTTTATGAGAGCAGAAAGCCTCATCTTTCTCCTGCGGAACAGCTGGTAGTTTTGAACTGCTGACCTTGAAGTTCGCAGCCCAATTCATAACCACTATGCTACCAGAGCTCCTTTTTTCAAAATCATACCAAAAAAATTTATGTATTGTTTATGGTACTGAAGCAAATCTGAGTGTGAATAAGTACATTTGCATTCTTTTTGAACTCATTATTTGAAACATTTTATAATAAAAATGTGATATGCAGAAACCTTTTATAAGAAATAGACCACTCTCAGAGTCAAACACTCTGTTGGTATCCTTGCCTCTGACTTTGTAACTTTCTTTTCTTTTCCTGCCCAGGAAAAGAATGTGGTGGATTAATGAGAACAATGTTGTTTATGGTCTATCTACACATAACCACCACCGCCTAAAAATGGACACCAATTTGTCTAATGAGATTTTGGAAAATTTAAATAAATAAACTTTCCACATTCTAGAACTTTTGGGCAAATGTGTAAAAACCAAATTATTTTCAGCTCCTTTGTCCACATCACTGTTCAGGAAACATTTCTTTTTTGCTGGCTTCACTAACTGACAGCAAATCTTTTGAAAATATCTTACAATGAGTATTTATGTTATGGCCTGTAATTTCTATCTTATCTCTTTTCTCTTATGGTCTACATATCTTGTTTCTGGACAATTTCACGTACTACTCTTTTGCATTTGGGTATGGTAGCCAATGATGCCTTGGACAGCTCAGCGGCTCCCTTCTTCAGGCTGACCATGCTGTGTATCTCTTGATCTGCAAAATCTACTTTTAAAGCCTTAAAGTGTACTCTTTCACCCTCTGATGGGCATCTTGAAATAAACTCACATTTTCCATTTTTATTCTTTACTCTTCAAAAAGCTCCATTAGAAGAGAATTTCTCATTTTCTTATCCAGATGATGTTTGCCATTCCAAATAAAGTCCACAACTGTTTTTTGTGACATATAGTTCTTGCTTTATCTTCTCTTGCCAATCCCAATTCACAAGTCACAAATTTCTCTCATTAATTCTTTCGCAACATATATCCACCAGGATATCACAGCAGCACTGCCTAACAAATACTGTCTCTTGAGGGAACAAAATGCTTTAGTTGAAATACTGAAGAATCAAGTGATCCAGACTCCCAGCAATTTCTTAAACAAAAACCAAAAAAATAAACCTACTACCATTGAATTGATTCCAATTCATGGTGAACTATGTATTACATAGTAGCACTGCTTCATAGAGTTTTCTTAACTGTAATGTTTTCACAGAAGCAGATCAATAGAATTTTCTTACTCGGCACTGCTAGATGGGTCTGAACTACTAACCTTTAAGGTTAACAGACAAGCATGAATTGTTTGTCCAACTGACGGATTTCTTTTTCTTAAATCAGGCATCTAATGACAAGCAGTGCTCCAACAAATGCGTGTTGTTAGGTGCTGTTGAGTTAGTTCTGACTCATAGTAACCCTATGCACCACAGAAAGAAGCACTGCTTGGTCCTATGCCATCCTCATAACTGTCGTTACACTTGAGCCCATTGCTGCTGCCACTGTGTCAATCCATCTTGTTGGAGGTCTTCCTCTTTTTCACTGACCCTCCACTTTACCAAGAATGATGTTTTCTCCTGGAATTGATTCCTCCTGATAGCATTTCTGAAGGCCATTCTTTCCGGCTGTACTTCTTTGTTCTTCAGGTAGCCCATAGTACATTTCATATTCTTCTACAACACCATAATTCAAATACTTCAATTCTTGTTCAGTCTGCCTTATTCATGGTCCAACTTTCATACCCATATGAGGCAAATGAAAATACCATGGCTTGGATAAGGTACACCTTAATTCTCCAACTGGTATCTTTGCTCTTGAACACAGTAAAGATTTGCCCAATGGAATATGTCATTCGATTTATTCAATGCTGCTTCTATGAGTGTTGATTGTGTGGATCCAAGCAAAATGAGTCTTTGACAAGTTCAATCTTTTCTCTACTCATGATGTTGTTTATTAGTCCAGTGTGAGGATTTTTGGGTTTAGAGACTGCCTTATTGTAGATTCTTGAACAATCTGTATACCAACCCAGAAGCATTTTTGATAAATATGTGCTGTGTTAACATGTTGGGCACTGTGAAGTTAGGACTTTAAAGAAAATAAAATTCCTACCTTCAAGAAACCTAGAGAACGAGACACACAACACAAATTACATTACAATGTCATGTGACAAGTACATCAATAGATGCGTGCAGGCACACTTCCATTCATTTCTTTATTACTTGCTCTGTGCTGTGCAGTGGGGATACAGTGGTGAACAAGATAAACAAAATCCTTACCCTCGTCAGCTCACATTTTAATGGGGTGGGGTGGCATTAAGGTTAAAAAAAAGTGCTTAATGAATTAAATAAAGGGTGTTTCCAGACACTGACTTCAGATAGGAATGAAAGGTGACAATTAGCCTGAAAAGTCTGAGGGATGAAAAGGACTCAGCCAAGGAAAAATCATTCCAAGTCCAAACATGGTAGCCTGAGGCACAAGCTTGGCAGAAATTTGCTTAGTGTTTCTAGAGTAGGAAGACCAGGTTGAAATGTACGATAAAGGAAGAGTGGAAAGAGAGATGGGCAGAAAGGCAGGCAGAGGCCAGATGCTTCAGAGCAGGCAGAGTAGGTCAAGCATGGAGTTTGGAGGCAACTGGCTTCAGCAGAAATGATGGTGGCTTGGATGTGGGTGCTGGCAGTGGGAATGTGGTTAAGTGGATGCTTGCAGGACATATATTTATAGTTACCAGTTGCCATCAAGTCAATTTTGAATTGTGGCAGTACCACATGCATTTAAGTAGAATAGGGTTTTCAAGGAGTAAATGATCAGCCCTTTCTTTGAGGCACTTCTTGGTGAACTCACACCTCCAACCTTCGGGTTAGAAGCTGAGCATGTTTTCACTACTCAGGGACTCATATAGATGTTGTTGGAATTAACACGACTTGTTGACTGACTGGAAGGGGATAAGGTGGAGTTTGAAATGGAAGAATATCATCGAGAGGAGGACAGCTCACCTCTGCCTGGGAGAAGTACCTCAGGAATATTTTTTCAAAGAGGTGACATTTAAGCACAAACTTAAAAGCAGGCAGGAGTTTCCAGATAGCCAAGAGACTGGTAAAGAGCTCTTTTGAATCTTGGTTTCCTAGTCATACCATTATAAAATAGACACTTGAGGGGGAGAGAAAGGAATAGCCAGAAATATCACCATAGAAAGCTTATGTCTGTTTCTGCCTAGAACTGATTGGAATACCTAAAATGGGGGAAATTTCCACTTGAAAGAACAAGCAGGCTAGCCTGGAGCGGCTAGAAGAACAGAAGATACTTCTTGAAAGAAAGACCGACAGGAAAAATACAAAACAATACAGGCAGTCCAACTGATTACTACAAGAACAAGCAAGTTGCTCACCCAGTAGACATCAAGCCAAGTGGTCAGGTCCCCTCAGGGCAAACCCCCTTCCAAGACTAAGATTCAATGGGAATACACAAGCAGACATGTGCTCTGATTGGTGACCACGTTCGTCACCGATAAGGGGAAGTGAGGGAAAAACAGCAATGAAGCTGCGAGCTAAGCCCTACAACGTTCAATAGACTCCTGTGAACCTGAGTGGAGACCTGGTTGGCCAGCAGCATGGCAAGACCTAAGGACTCTTGGGCGCAGAGTCAGTGACATAGCCACAGAGGACTAAAGTGGAGAGTGAAGCGTCCAGCTGATAAGAAGAGAAGCATATGCGTAAGAACACCCACACCTGTAGATAATACCCACTCAACCTGGCTTCAATGACTGGATGATCAGAGCTCAACTAGAAGAAGAAAGAAACGGGAAAAAAAAAGAGTAATCTGATACAATTTGATGAACTTGATCTACTCCTATGGATGCAGTAGTAGCTCAAAAGAGGGAACAAATCTTTATAACGAGGATCATTCCCACCCCCTCCATACACAGAGTAGACAGGGATGGGGAACTTGGATATTGGCTACCCAAAATGGGGGTAGGGAGCCCTACAAAGGCAAGAAGTGGCTGGTTTACAAGCTTACAAGAAGGAGCCTAGATCCAGAGGGCTCAGAGGAAGGTAGAATCTCCACTGAGTAGTATCCAGTATGTCTGGGTGGGACTGATGAAAGGAGATGGGGATAGGCCCCTTGTGGTACAATGGTGAATAATTATTATCAGGACTGACTGTGAGGGTTGTAAATGCAAAGGTGGACATTTTATAGCAAAAGGAGGGCAGTGATTGACTTTGCAGTCTAGGACAGGAGCCCAGGTCCCTGGAACCACCAAGGGAGAAGAGCAGAGTGCGAGACCCTACCCAGAGAAGCAGTGAGGCTAGAGATGGAGGCAAAGACAATGAATGACGTGGAGCTATGGAGCAGCTGGGGACTCTAGATCCAGAAAGGGAGAGTGGCTGTGTGCTGACGACCGGGGCAGGCTTGCAGGGCATACCCTTTGGTTGGTTGATGATGCATGGAGGGGACTGTAACCATGGCAATGAAATGATAGATAGGATGAATGTAAAGCTAATGTTCTCCAATGTAAACTATTACATAATTCAAAATAAAACATTAATTTAAAAAAAAAAAAGAACTCCAAGTAGAAGAAACAGCATGGAGAGGATAGGTTATGAACTATGACATTTTCCAAGGGAATGTTTAAAGTATTATAATAATAATTATTCACTTAAAATTCAGATCTAAAACTCTGGTATTATCAGACTCTGCAAAGGCTAGATAGATTAGATCTATGCCACATTCCAGAAACCATAAACAGTAGTTCCTTTATGTTAATATATACTTGTTGAGTCTTGCGATGTACCAGGCAGGACAGGTCTAGTGGTGAAGACCCACATCCAGGGCCAAGGTAACAAACTTGTAACCTCAGTTTTGATAAGCGCAATGAAAGAAAAGGACATAAAACAATGAGACTGATTCTAACAAGAGAGCCTTACCTACTTTTAAATGTCAGGCATTGAAACTGACACCTAACTGCTGGGTAGAAGAGACCCAGACAAAGACATCTGGGACCTATGCCAGGCAATTGGATAAAGAGGAAGACTGATGAAGAAGACGAAGAAGAAAAAAAAGGAGTAAGTGAAACGGTCACTTTGATTTTCTAATATAGATGATGGGGAGCACAGTGGCTTTGAGAATCACAAGGTCAGTGGTTCAAGTCCACCAGCCTGTCTGTTGGAGAAAGATGAAGCTTTCTGCTCTGCAAAGATTTACAGCCTAGTAAACTCTATACAGCAGGGGTGGGGAATCTTTATTTCTGCCAAAATTTATAACAGAATTCACAGGTCATACAAAATTATCAACTTGAAAATTAGCCTGTTATAGCTGATCAAACGTTTAATTAACTCACCCCTAATGTGATGGTTAAGGAGCTCTGGCAGCGTAGTGGTTATGAATCGGGGTGCGAACCTTAAGGTCAGCAGTTCAAAACTTCCAGCTGCTCTGTGAGAGAAAGATTAGGTGTTCTGCTCCTGTAAAGATTTATAGCCTCGGAAACCCTGTACATGGTCACTATGAGTCGGAACCGACTCTACGGCACATAACAACAACAACAATGCGATGGTTAAGGAGCTCTGGTAGTGTAGTGGTTACAAATCTGGCTACTAGCCTCAAGGTCAGCAGTTCTAAACTACCAGCTGTTCCACAGGAGAAATATGAGGCTTTCTGCTCCTGTAAAGAATTACAGCCTTGGAAACTCTATGCAGTGTCACTGAGTCGGAAAGGACTCCATGGTACTCAACAACAACAATGTGATGGTTGGAGTCCTGGCTCTGTGGGTAATGTGTCAGACTGCAAAGCCGTTTGAACTGCAAGGTTGGCGGTTCAAGCTCACCAGATTCTCCTCGGAAATCCTATACTGGGTCGCTATGGGTCGGAACCGACTCGACGGTACTTCACAACAACAATGTAATGGCTAAAGGAGCTCTGATAGAGTAGTGGTTACTAATCGGGCTGCGAGCCTCAAGGTCAGCAGTTTGAAACTACTAGTTGTTCTGCGGGAGAAAGATGAGGTTTTCTGCTCCCGTAAATATTTACAGCTTGGAAACCCTGTACAGGGTCTCTGTGAGTCGGAACCGACTCCACGGCACATAACAACAACAACATGATAGCTGGAACAGCGGTTGCCTTGGCAGGGCCAGACCTAATGATTTCCAGGACCTTATATGGCCCGTGGGCCGGATGTTCTCCACCCCTGCTATGCAGGGTCGCTATGAGTCAGAACAAACTAGACCACACTTAACATCAACAATATAAATGACATGTTTTTCAGCCTTCAAAACTACCCAATATAGACTCCTATAAACAGGAATTGCAGTGTACTAGATTTGTTAATAGGCTTCAAACGCTGTTTTCTGGACTTTCTACCTTCCGGGAAATGATCTCCTAAAACTTTTTTTTTTTTTAAACAAAGTAATTTATTGTATTTTAGTTGAAAGTTTATACAGCACGTTAGGTTCCCCTTAACAACTTCCGTGCCACTGGATACAATATTTACAATGTTTCAGCACACTCTCATTTCCATTCTGTTTGTTCTGTTTCCTAAAATCTAGCGTTCCTTCCCCTCCTTGCTTACTCATCTTTGTTTTGGGGGAAATATTGACCATTTGATCTCATACAGTTAATTGTTTAACGGACTACATTATTCACGGGTGAGGGTAATACTGTTTATAAGCCAATCTATTATTTGGCTGAAATCTCCTTAAACGCTTGCACTCAAAAGTCACAGTGAAAGAACCCCTCAACCCCCACCCTAGCCCCAACCCTTAACCCCAGCTTTCAAAACTGCTAAAATCTTTCCAGGGGCCACAGGCTGTAGAGTGAGGGCTAGTTTCAGAAAGGACACACCCCTGGAAGGATGACGCCTAGTGTGGCACTGTGGGCTAATGCGCCAGACTGCAAAACGGTTTGCAGGGTCAGCGGTTCAAGCTCACCTGATGCTCCTTGGAAAACCTATACAGGATCTCTGTGGGTCAGAGTCGACTTGATGGCATTTAACAACAACAACAAACAACAAAACGTTTCAGTGGGTTTCCGACTTCTAAGCTACGAATCTGAAACTGAATCGGAACCATCACTACTCGATAGGAGCTTGGAGTTGGTCAGCCACCATTGGTCAGCCACTTTTGGCACAGGATGCAGGTGCTCAGGATGGTAGGGGCGCCTAACCGCAGTTCCTACCGCTCCTGGAGTCCCATCAGCGGCATCGCGCATTCACGCACCCCGCGACCCCCAAGTCTCCTGCGGGGCGGACGAGGCTCCGCTCACCCTTCTCCTTGGTTATGATGGAGATGAGTGGCACTCGAGGGCGGTCGCTGAAGACCTCGGCCTGCTGCACCAACGCCTCGCGCACGCTGTGGAAGTCGCTGAGAACCACCACCTGGTAGTGACCGATGAAGAAGCTGAAGATGTTGCCGTACACGCGAGCCATGTAGGCCAAGAACACCTGAGGGCTCAGAGCCGCTGGTTCCATCCCTGCACCCTTCGCCAGGCGGTACACCCAGCTCTGCCGCCGGAGGAAGGGCGGCAGCAGGACGTAGCCGAAGTTGCCTATCAGGGGCCAGGGCGTGGGCCCCGGGGGTATGCCGCGCGCCCGATGTCGCCGAAGCCAGCTCCAGCCCAGTAGCGCGGCCAGGCCCAGCAGCAGCAGCGCGCCGCCTGTAGGGTCGAGACGCAGCAGCCCCAGCGGCATGCGCAGGACACTCAAAGGCCAGGGTGGACCCTCGGCGAGGGGTTGCGGTGGCCCCGGAGAGGCCATGGTCCATGCACCAGCGTCGGCACGCGCACCTCACACTGAGTGCGGACCAGCAGAGTCCCCCAGACTCGCGCTCACACGCCCGCCCCTCCGCCGCCAGCCGCCAAGTCTGCGGAGGAAGGTCGGCGCCGGGAAGACGTCCCGGATTGGCTGTGCCCACCGTATACTCTCCGCCTCCTCCAATCAGCGACTTCCGAGAGGAACCCGGGGACTCGCCCGCAACCCGGCAGGGAAGCTCTGTGGACGAGAAGGGCGCCTCATCTGAAAGTTTGCCTTCAAAGTTCAGTTGTGCACTGGTGGCGTGACTGTCCTTCAGACACAGTTGCCTGCAGCCTAAACTTTGCTCTCTGATTGTCTTCAGATTTCCGTGTGTCAATCTGTTGACAAACAAATGGATATTGAGCTTGTAAAACATGCCCGGTCTGCACTAAGTGCTGTAGAGACTGCCGTAAACATGGTCCTGAAACAACGGGGTCTCAACCGAACATCTCTGCTCTCTGTCTGGAGAATACAGTCGCCACCTCATATCTTCCCAAGGACTTGACTCCCCAAGGTGTGGAGTTTTCTGGTAGCACTTAAAAGGACAAAGAGAGAGAGATTTTTCCAAACCAGGATTCACACACACACACACACACACACACACACACACAAGTTTCGTTTCCTCACCCAGAAGCAGCAGCAGGGTGATGGGCAATTAAAGAGGAGGTATACTCTGATGGTGTCGATGAATTCATGCTTAAGAAAGCAGTATGGGGGATGGCATAGAAGAGGGAGGCAGAGAAACCAGAAGACTCATTAATAACCTGCATTGCTAACTGGAAATGAAGACAACGTAAAGCACTTACTGATGAAGGTCAAAGGCTATACAGCCTTCACTATGGACTACACTGGATCATTACACAAACCTACTTCCATCAAGTTAATTTTGACGGTAATGACCTTATAGAACAGAGCAGAAATGCTCCATAGAGTTTCCAAGGCTGTAATCTTTTTTTGTTTTTGTTTTATTGTGAGTTGAGTGATAGTTTACATGGGAAAACATTAGTTTTTATACACATCCTATCATATTTCATTTCTTTGCAATAATTACAATCCCCTCCATGCATCATCATTCAACAGTATTTGCTTTTGCTTCTAGTCCCTCGGGGTTTTTTATGGTTTGTTTTTTATTTTTTAATGCACACAGAAACATTCAGGAACGTATAATCATTTGAACAACCAAAGGTCATATTCTGCAAGACTGCCTCCTGGCTCTTAGCACACAGCCTTTTTCTTTCCATGAGTCTGGAGTCCTCAGCTGCTCTATCTCTTAATGCTATCACCTCTACCTCCATCTCTGGTGTCCCTGCTTCTCTGGATGGGGCCCCACATTCTGCTTGTACTCTTCTCCCTTGATGGTCCTAGGGTCCTCTGTTCCTGGACTGTAAGATTAACTACTCCTCATTTTTGTTAGAAAACTTCTATCTTTACAGTTGTGACGATCTCAATTAGTCATGATAACTATTACTCACTATTGAATCATAAGAATCTTATCCCCATCTCCTTTCACCAGACCCATCTAGATAAGGTAAAAACTATTCAGTTGTGATTTTACCTCCCCCCTCGCACTCTGAAACTAAACTCTCTCTTGAAAACTTGTAAGCCAGTCATTTCGTGCCTTTATTGTCCCCTCACTCCACCCCCTCTTTTGAGGTAGCCAATGTCTAAGTTGCCCATCCCCATCAACTCTGTACAGAGGGTATAGGATTGATCCTTTATGTGAAGATTCCTTCCCTCTCAGTTGGTATTTTGAGCTACTACATCCATAAGTAAATGTCAAGTTCATCAAATTGTAACAATTTACACATTTCCTTGATCAAATTTCTTTATCTTCCTCTAGTCAAGTTCTGATCATCAAGCCATGGAAGATAGTCAAATGGGTAGTATCTGCAAGTTTGGGCATTCTTGTGTGTCGCCACTCACTTCATATCAGGAGGACGCTTCACTCGCAGCTCTAGCCCTCTGTGTCTCTGTCCTTGTTCATGGGCTAAGGAGTCCCCAGGTCTCACCTTATTTTGGACCAACCAGCCCTTCCTCTTCTTTCTTTCATCTCCAGGTCAATGGGAGTCTGTGGAACATGGTCGAGCTCATGCCATATCTTCAGTGCTGCCTTTCCCCCACTTCCACTCACCAATAAACCAACATGGTCACCAGCAAGCTTAGATGCCTGCTCATGTGTTCCCTTTGAGTTTCAGTCTTGGAAGGCGGTTTGTCCTGAAAGGAACTTGATTGCTTGCCTTGATGGCTACCTGGTGAACAACTTGCTTATTCTTGTAGTAGCCAATCCCAAGGCTGTAATCTTTAAGGTAGAACCTTCCTCTTCCAGAACAACTAGTGGGTTTGAGCAGCCAACCTTTTTAGTTAGTAGTACAATGCTTAACCCACTGAGTCACCAGGCATGTTTGTGTGTGCCCTTGGTAAAGCAGAAGATCTAATCCAGGTGTAAGCAAGAATTTTCTTGGGGCATTTACATAAATAGTGACATAAAAATAAAGTGAACCAGGTAGGGGAAAAGTGACAATATTATCACTAGCATTCAACCCAACCTGAAGTGCTTAGGTTGAACACTTAAATATAGCATTATAGAATATTGTTAAAGTCTTTCTTAATCTTCTGTGATAGTGGCGCTTAGGTGGTTCCCTTTCTGTCTTCTATAGGCCAAATCCTCTGATTTCTCTTTATGTTAGATCGACACATGTAGAATTGTAGACATCCAACCATCTTTTATCTGCTGAAAGGTCAGTTTCAAATGCCAATCTAACTCATCATTATAGACAAACCTGTTTATTTTCTGACTTCTGATCTTTCTCCTTCTTCTCTATGCACTAAAAATAATTAACACCACACTGTCCTTATAAATGAGTCCTGGTGTGGCGCTGTTGGTTAATGTGTTGGACTGAAAAATCAGCTTGGTCCGAAAGGCCAGTGGTTCAAGCTCACCAGTTGCTCCTCAGAAACCCTGTACAGGGTCGCTATGAGTCGGATGGCGACTCTTAATAACAAGTAATAAGTCCTTATAAAGATGTGACCAAAGTATAGTGACTCTTCTTTATCCATGTTATGATATGTCTAAGTTTTTTCTAATAGGATATGCTAGCTTTCAAGTTCACTCTATTCTCCTAATACTATTTTTTCCAAGTTTTTCTTTAGTTATTTTAAGGTTATAAACACACATACATCATGTCTTTTGTAATTAACCATCAGTTGTCAGATTACATTTCTTTTTTTATTAAATTTCTAAATTAACTGATAGAATTAAACTAAATTACTTGTTTATATTCAGTATGATCTTCATCATGTCTGATTTTCTTCATAGTCTTGTTCTCTGATATAGTATCTGTCAGGGACCTGCCTCGACATAGGGGTTCGGTTCACGAGGAGGAGATACCTGATGGCGATTCATATATAGCAAGAATACACAGAAAGAGACAATGAGGCACCCCAAAGCCAGGGTGGATACATCACTCGGGCTTATAGGGCCTATAGGGCCTCGAACCTCTGACCAGTCTTACACGATCTGCAACAAGTATCCATTAACGTCTTTCCTTACAAGCACCTTAAATCCACAAATGCTTTAAAAGATAACACTGGGAGTGCTTATTCTTCACCTGTGTCAAGGAATTTGGAAGACAGGTACCTAACCAACCAACTTGGAAGAAATTCATATTCATACCCATTCCAAACCAAAGTGATCAAACAGAAAGTAGAAAATTTCAAACAATATCATTAATATCGCATGTTAACAATATTTTGTTAAAGAAACAGCTGCAGTGATATATCACCTGTGAATTGCCAGAAGTTCAATCTAGATACATAAGAGAACGTTGAATGAAGGACATATCTGGTAATGTCAGGTGCCAGATGGATCTTAACTGAATGCAGAGAATAAGAAAAGGAGAATTACCTGTGTTTTATTGCCTACATGAAGACATTTGACTGTGCAGATCATATTAAGTTATGGATATCTTATGAAGAATGAGAATTGCAGAACACTTAACTGTGTTCAACTATGGCAGCTCTATTCTGTCACTATGAATTCACATCAGCACAAAGGCTATGAGTTTGGTTTTGGAATGTAAACTTGGATCAAGAAGAGGTCATTCAAACAGAAGAAGAGAACACTGGGTGATTTAAGACTGGAAAAGGTACATGGCAGGGATTACTTTTGTCCCTAAATTATTTAATCTGTATACTGAACGAATACTCTGAGAAGCTAGGCCACAGAAAGAACATGGCATCAGGATTTGAGACTCAATAATCTGCCTTGCTGGCTGAAAATGAAGACAACGTGAAGCACTTACTTATGAAGGTCAAAGACAATACTATGGATTACACTGGAACATAAAACCAAAATCCTCACAACTGGACCAATAAACAACATCATGAAATAGATGTTACCAAGCGAAGAAATAGAAGTTACCAAGCATTACATTCTAGTTGGATCAAACATCAATACCTATAGAGTTATTGTTGTTGTTAGGTGCCATTGAGTTGGTACCGACCCGTAGCTACCTTATGCACAGCAGAACGAAACACTGCCTGATTCTGGGCCAAGCTCACTACTGTTGCCACGCTTGAGGCCATCAATGCTGCCACTTTGCCAATCCATCTCGTTGGGGTCTTACTCTTTTTCTCTGACCCTCCATCTTACCAAACATGATATCCTTCTCTAGTGACTGGTCCCTCATAACAATATGTCTGAAGTATGAGAGATGAAGTTTGGCCATCCTGGCCTTCAAGGAGCACTCTGGCTGCACTTCCAAAATGGATCTATTGGTTCCTTTGGCAGCCCATGGTACCTTCAATGCTCTCCTCCAACACCATAACTCAAAAGCATCAATTTTTCTATGTTCTTCCTTGTTCACTATTCAGCTTTCACATGCATATTAGGTTATTGAAAATACCATAGCTTGGTCAGGCGCACCTTAGTCCTCAAGCTGACATCTTTGCTCTTCAACACTTTAAAAAGTTCTTGTGCAGCCAATTTGCCTAATGCAATACTTCGCCTGATCTCTTGACTGATGCTTCCGTGTGTGTTGATAGTTGATCCAAGAAGAATGAAGTCCTTGACAACTTCAATCTTTTCTCCATTGATAAGAATGGTGTTTATTGGTCCAGTGGTGAGGATTTTGGTTTCTTTACATTGAGATGTAATCCATACAGAAGACTGTGGTCTTTGATCTTCATCAGTAAATGTTTTAAGTCCTCTTCACTTTCAGCAAGCAAGGTTGTATCATCTGCATATCACAGGTTGTTAATGAGTCTTCCTCTAATCCTGATGCCTCGTTTTTCTTCATAGAACTCAGCTTCTCGTATTATTTGCTCAGCATACAGGTTGAATAAGTATGGTGAAAGAGTGCAACCTTGCCGCAAACTTTTCTTAATTTTAAAACATTCAGTGTTCCCATGTTCTGTTTCAACAACTCCTTCTTGTTTCAGGTACAGATCCCTCATGAGCACAATTAAGTGTTCCGGAATACTCATACTTCTTGATGTTGTCCATAGCTTGTCATGATCCACACAATCGAAAGCCTTTGTGTAGTCAATAAAGCACAGGTAAACATCTTTCTGACATTCTCTGTTTTCAGCCAAGATCCATCGGATATCAGCAATGATATCCCTCGTTCCATGGCCTCTTCTGAATCTAGCTTGAACCTCTGGAAGTTCTCTGTCAATGTATTCTTGCAGCCATTTCTGTATTACCTTTAGTAAAACTTTACTCGCATGGGATATCAAAGAGATTGTCCGATGATTTCTGCATTCTGTTGGGTCACATCTCTTTGGAATGGGCAAAGATACGGATCTCTTCCAATCAGTCAGCCAGATAGTGTTCTTCCACATTTCTTGGCAGAGACGAGGTGAGCCTCACTTTCTTGAAAGATTTCAATTTTTATTCCATCAATTCCTGAAGCAGTCCAGAAAATAGGAGACATGTTGCATTAGGCAAATCTGCTAGAGAAGGTCACTTTAAAATCATAAAAAGAAAATACAACACTTTGATGACTAAGTTGCTCCTGACCCAAGCCATGATATTTTCAATCATCTCATATGCATGTGAAAGCTGGACAACTAATAAGGAAGAATGAAGAACTGACACATTCAAATTATGGTATTGGAAAAAAATATTAAATATAACATGGACTGCCAAAAGAATGAACAAATCTGTTTTAGAAGAAGTCCAGCCAGAATACTTCTTAAAAGCAAATATGGCAAGACTTCATTTCATGTTCTTTGGGCATGTTCTGAAGAGACATCAGTGTCTGAAGAAGAACATTCCGCTTGGTAAAGTAAGAGTCTCAACAATGGACTGACACAGAGGGTGAAACAATGGGCTCCAGCAGAGCAATAATTGTGAGGATGGTGCTGGACCAGACAGTGCTTTGTTTTCTTGTATAAAGGGTCACTGATGGATTGAAACTCACGTGATGGAACATAACAGCGGCAACATCAGGAAAGGACATCTTGCTTGGTATAGAAAAGGGCCAACGAAAAGTAGGGAAACCCTCCATGAGATGAAATGACACAGTGATTGCCACAGGGATTCAAAGTTACCAAAGATTGTAAAGATGGAATGTTGTTGTTTTGTTATGTGCCGTGGAGTCGGTTCCAACTCTTAGCGACCCTGTTCAAGGTTTCCGAGGCTGTAAATCTTTACGGGAGCAGAAAGCCTCATCTTTCTCCCACAGAACAGCTGGTAGTTTCAAACGGTTGACCTTGTAATCACTACGCTACCAGAGCTCCTTAAAGATGGAATAGGGCCAGTCAATACTTTATTCTGTTATATGGAAGTCCAAACCGACTCAACGACAACAATAAGCAAGCAAAGAACAGACACTCTCTTGTCTTACATAGTAATTGCATTACTAACACGTTCCCAGATATACCCTTATTTTCATTATATTAACAGCTCTCTTCTTAATATAAATCTATTTTAAACATGAAGCCATGTAGCTGACCTAGGGCCTCTTAGGGATGATTTCCCCCAAATTAGACTCAATCTTTCTTGCCAAATAATGAAATACTCTGCTCCAAGCTTTCTATTTTATATAGAAGGATAAACTAATAGTAGCAGGAAGGGAAGAGATTACTGAAAATCTTTGAGGCTAAAAGAAGTGAGAAGGAAGTCAAGAAAAATAGTTAAAAAATAATTTTGATTGAGGCCATTCACTTTCCTACCAAAATCTTTTTTGCTCTACATGGCTCTTGGCCAGAATTACTAGTAACAGTATACCCACATTATTTAAATACTTATTATATTGTTATCAAGAGTGGTGTC
Source organism: Chrysochloris asiatica (assembly GCF_000296735.1). Lineage (NCBI taxonomy): Eukaryota > Metazoa > Chordata > Mammalia > Afrosoricida > Chrysochloridae > Chrysochloris > Chrysochloris asiatica. Next base: position 5,977,385 of record NW_006408647.1, read on the forward strand.
AAGTTACTCTCTTTGCAAAACTACAATTGGCCAGCTGGATTATAATTGCCTGGGAGGTTAATGCCACACATTCCACTCCTGCAGAATCAATGAACAAGAACAGAGAGGGCATATCGCTTAAAAAGCATTTACCGAATGCTAGTGAAAATAGCTACTAGAAATACTATTTATACTATTTGCTTGCACAACTGTATTAGCCATTTTCTTTTTCTTTACGTTTCTATGGTTGGCTTTTTATATATGCCTTTGAGTGCCTACATGTTTAAGTACTCTTTGAGCCTTTGAGCACGTCACCTGAAATTGGCGTATTAATTGTATATCTATATCCCGGCCATTGCACCTCAAGTACCGTACCACCCATCCCCATTACTGTGATGCTGAACAGGCTTCAGCAGAGCTTCCATGCTAAGATGGGCTAGGAAGAAAGACCTGGCGATCTACTTCCAAAATCCAACAAATGCAAACCCTATGGATCACAACAGACCTATCGGTAACTGAGACTGAGAAGCATTTAGTTCCATTGTGCCATGGGGTCACCATGAGGCAAAGTAACTCAATTGCCAATAATAACAACACTAAAGAAAAGCAAATAACACACAAACCCACTGCCACAGAGTCGATGCTGACTCATAATGACCCTAATAGGATTTCTAAGACTATAATAAATCTTTATGGTAGTAAATGGCCAAAGAATTAAATGAGATAATTATGAAATACTTAGTGCAATGTCTAGCATTTAATTAACACTCAATAATGCTAAGCTGTAATTACAATAATTTTCTCTGGGGCCCTAATAACACTTTATGCCCTACAGTTTGACACCATTGCTGCCCCTTATAACTTTACCAACCTTTTCCAAGAGTAGATTGTAAGACTTGACAACATCTTGCTTATTTTATTCAGCCTTGATGCCTCGTATGAACAATCAATCAGTAGACTTGGCCATGCTCAGTGTTACCCGCTTCATTCCTCTCCAGTTACATGTCCTTACTATGTATGATATATTTGGAGAGGAGGCACCTAAAAAATCTAAATTTCAGTGGCAGGCAGAATCTCATAAGTAACAAATCCAATGCTTAAAATTTTTTATTTGAACAAAGTGATGTCAGGATTGGGATTTTTTTTTTTTTTTTAAGTGGCCACACTGAAAACAGTCTAAGTGTCTTCAATAGGAGATAGAGTGGGGGTGGTAGGGAAGTTGTAATATTTATTCAATAGACTGTTGTTGCTAAGTGCCATTTAGTCAGTTCTGACTAATAGCGACCCTTAACAAAAACCCAAGATGGTTTTCAAGGTGCTGGTAGACTTGAACCACTGACCTTGGGGTTAGCAGTCCAGTGCTTATCCTACAGTACTACACCAGAACTCCATAATAACAATGTTGTTGTTAAGTGCGGTCAAATCAGTTCTGACTCGTTGAGAGCCTGTATAGGATTTCCGAGGAGTGGCTAGTGGGTTTGAACCTCCGACCTTGTGGTTCAAACTGATCTTGCAGTCCAGTGCTTACCCTATAGCACTACACCAGGACTCCATAATAACAATGTTGTTGTTCTTGTTAAGTGCTGTCGAGTAGCTTCCAAATCCATAGCGGGACTCTGAGGAGCGAATGGTGAGTTTGAACTGCCAACCTTGCAGTTCAAACTGACCTTGTGGTCAAGTGCTTACCCTACAGTGCCGCACAAGGACTCTATAATAGCAATAGTGCCTAAGAATTTAGTGTGTAGATCAACAGAAATGGAAGAGAAAGTGCTAAAAGAGTAACATTCTTCTTAGAAAGTAAATATACTCTTACTTCAGTTATCCGGACCATTGTTGTTCCTGATTCTTGACTTTTTTTTAATGTTTACTTAAACCAAAGTGTTGCTGAAATCTCTGTTGCTCCTTACATATCCCTTATTTACTCCCATTTATTGTGCAGAAGCCAACATGGAAACCATACCAAGGAGCTATGCCCAAATCAAATTGGGTGCCATGGGCAAGTCCCTAAACTTTCAGGCTATTGTGTTTTCTTTGTTGGGTGAAGTGAGGAACTTGTAACACAAGGACTTTAACGTTCCTTGAGGCCCTAACATTCTCCTTCTTAAGTAGATTTTAAGGACTTTGAATTTGACCTCTGTTAATAACATAATTAGTCAGTAAAATTTGAGGGACTATATAAGAAAAACATAAACCAGTCGCCATAACAAAACTCACACAGTGGTGTTATTACCTGTGTAGGTAAGTATGTTGGCCCTTTGCCTAACTGAAGACTTATTTGCAAATCTCACTAAGAATCATGTGGACAAGGGCATTGGAAAAATTACCTACTTTCAAACTGGACATTTGGAAGTCAATCTTCTGATTTGTAGAATAATAAATACATAGGTTTTATACAAAATATGAAAATACAGTTAAGTGTAAAGAAGGAAATAATCACTTTTATTTCTTCTACTCAGAGGTGATTATAACATTTCTATAAATATCCTTCCAGCCTTTATATTGGGCTGGAAAAATTCAACTATCATTGAGTTCAATTTTTTCCATGAACTTTTAAAGCCCCCTATATAAGTGGTCAGTAGTTTGAATCTACCAGTTTCTCTGTGAAGAAAGAAGAGGCTTTATGCTCCTATAAAGATGTATAGCCTTGGAAATCCTATCAAAGGTTTTGAGTTGGTTCTGACTCATAGTGACCCTGTATAGAGTTTCCAAGGAGCTACTGGTGGACTTGAACCACCAACCTTTTGGTTCAAACTGACTTTACAGCCCAGTGCATTAACCTGCAGCACCAGGACTCCATGTGTGGAAAAACTGAACTGAAAGATAATTGAATTTTTCCATGAATGTTTTTAAATCACCCCATACATAAAGGCTGCTGCTGGTGGTGGTATGTTGTGGAGTTGGTTCTGACTCATAGCATCCCTGCATAGTCTTTCTCTTGAGGAACAGCTGAGAGTTTTGAACTGCTGACCTTGAGGTTAGCAGCCCAACTCTTAACCACTATACTACCAGAGATCCTTACATAAAGGCTGGAAGGATATATATATAAATATGATAACCTCTTAAGTTGGAAGAATAAAGGTGGTTTTATATATATAGGTAATAGTAGAAAGAATAAAGGTGTTTATAGAACAGACACATCAGGGTATGTATATAGATATATATGTGTGTGTGTGTGCATACACTGATGGAGTTTTAGCATAAGCACTGGACTGCTAACCACAAGGTCCTAGTTCAGACCAATCAACTGCTCTGGAAGATGAGGTTTTCTGCTTCTATACAGGGTCACTATGGGTATGAACCAACTCATTGATACTTAACAACACCAACAATAAGATTTACAGACTTGGAAATCCTATACAGAATCTCTATAAATTAGTATTGACTTGATGGCAGTGAGTTTGAGCATATATATATACATACTTGTTGTTTGTTGTTGTTGTTGTTAAGTTCCATCGAGTAGGTTCTGACCCATAGTGACCCTGTATAGGGTTTCCAAGGAGACGCTGGTGAGTTTGAACCATCCAAATTGCAGTTCAAATGGCTTTGCAGTCTGGTGCATTAACCCACAGTGCCACACCAGGACTCCTTAGTTGTTATTTTGTTGTTGTTGTTGTTAAGTGCCATCGAGTCGGTTCCGACCCATAGCAACCCTGTACAGGGTTTCCAAGGGTGTAAATCTTTACGGGAGTAG